>NC_139258.1:40754759-41220682 GCF_977018435.1 Lepisma saccharinum | reverse complement strand
AATTTCGTAACGATCGAATGACGCCAAGTATGAAAAAGTGATAATCGAAAGACAATGTCATTCTCGTCTTCTAAGGAGCGTTTCTCTCGCCTAAGCCATGTTTTCAATTTCGATCTAGGGAATCGAAATTCGGCACAAAGGTAGCCCACGTGAAGATAATAAAAGCTTCGAATGCGATTTTGAGATTTCTCAAAAACGGCGGCCGCCATCTTGGGAAATGGCATATTATAGCCCCCGCGACATGCATCTCCGACGCTAAACACCAAACGGGAGCGGCTCTTGCCGTCGGATCGCGATAACCCCTAACGCAGTGTTGTAGGGGAAGGACCCAGGTAGATATCCTCACGGTAAATTAAAAACGAGGTCGAGTGTTGGAGTCACGGGAAAGGGTTGATTCTCCCCTTGAAATTAGGAGGAAATGCTAAATCTTAACTGATTTTAAAGTTTGAATAGAAAATTCAGTTTTGTCGGGAAACTCACAATATCTTGTTAGATGGTAGATGCATCATTCGTCTACACTAAAACATGCAGGACGAGGCAAAAGCAAATTTTAATCTTGGCTTTTCTAAGCGAATCCGCGTGAAAGCGTCCTTCTCGCACCTTAGTAAGCGCTTCTCGCCCAATAAACCGCCATTTCGTTTAAATGAGGTCAAATGGTACTTCGGTCTAACCGGGGATGTCGAAACTTGAGATACCGGTAGAGCCGGACCTCTCCTTTTACATGGTAAAATTTCGTAACGATCGAATGACGCCAAGTATGAAAAAGTGATAATCGAAAGACAATGTCATTCTCGTCTCGTAAGGAGCGTTTCTCTCGCCTAAGCCATGTTTTCAATTTCGATCTAGGGAATCGAAATTCGGCACAAAGGTAGCCCACGTGAAGATAATAAAAGCTTCGAATGCGATTTTGAGATTTCTCAAGAACTGCGGAGCCATCTTGGAAAATGACATATTTTCGCCAGGCGACCTGCACCTTCAACGCTAAACACCAAACGGGAGCGGCTCTTGCCGTCGGGTCGCGAAAACCCCTAACGCAGGGTTGTAGGGGAAGGACCCAGGCAGATATCTTCACGGTAAATTAAAAACGAGGTCGAGTGTAGGAGTCACGGGAAAGGATTGTTTCTCCCCATGAAATTAGGAGGAAATGCTAAATCTTTATGGATTTTAAAGTTTGAATAGAAAATTCAGTTTTGTCGGGAAACTCACAATATCTTGTTAGAAGGTAGCTGCATCATTCGGCTACACGAAAACATGCAGGACGAGGCAAAAGCAAATTTGGAATCTTGGCTTTTCTAAGCGAATCCGCGTGAAAGCGTCCTTCTCGCACCTTAATAAGCGCTTCTCGCCCCCTAAAACGCCATTTCGTTTAAATGAGGTCAAATGGTACTTCGGTCTAACCGGGGATCTCGAAACTGGGGATACCGGTAGAGCCGGACCTCTCCTTTTACATGGTAAAATTTCGTACGATCGAATGACGCCAAGTATGAAAAAGTGTAAATCGAAAGACAATGTCATTCTCGTCTCCTAAGGATCGTTTCTCTCGCCTAAGCCATGTTTTCACTTTCAATCTGGGGAATAGAAATTCGGCACAAAAGTAGCCCACGTGAAGATAATAAAAGCTTTGAATGCGATTTTGAGATTTCTCAAAAACTGCGGCCGCCATCCTGGGAAATGACATATTATCGCCCCCGCGACATGCACCTCCGACCCTAAACACCAAACGTAAGCGGCTCTTACCGTCGGATCGCGATAACCCCTAAAGCAGGGTTGTAAGGGAAGGACCCTGGTAGATATCCTCACGGTAAATTAAAAACGAGGTCGAGTGTTGGAGTCACGGGAAAGGGTTGATTCTCCCCTTGAAATTAGGAGGAAATGCTAAATCTTAACGGATTTTAAAGTTGGAACAGAAAATTCAGTTTTGTCGGGAAACTCACAATATCTTGTTAGAAAGTAGCTGCATCATTCATCTACACGAAAACATGCAGGACGAGGCAAAAGCAAATCCGGAATATTTGCTTTTCTAAGCGAATCCGCGAACCCGCGTCCTTCTCGCACATTAGTAAGCGCTTCTCGCCCCCTTAACCGCCATTTCGTTTAAAGGAGGTCAAATGGTACTTCGGTCTAACCGGGAATGTCGAAACTTGGGATACCGGTAGAGCCGGACCTCTCCTTTTACATGGTAAAATTTCGTAACGATCGAACGAAGCCAAGTATGAAAAAGTGATAATCGTAAGACAATGTCATTCTCGTCTCCTAAGGAGCGTTTCTCTCGCCTAAGCCATGTTTTCAATTTCGATCTAGGGAATCGAAATACGGCACAAAGGTAGCCCACGTGAAGATAATAAAAGTTTGGAATGCGATTTTGAGATTTCTCAAGAACTGCGGAGCCATCTTGGAAAATGGCATATTTTCGCCCCGCGACCTGCACCTTCAACGCTAAACACCAAACGGGAGCGGCTCTTGCCGTCGGGTCGCGAAAACCCCTAACGCAGGGTTGTAGGGGAAGGACCCAGGTAGATATCTTCACGGTAAATTAAAAACGAGGTCGAGTGTTGGAGTCACGGGAAAGGGTTGATTCTCCCCATGAAATTAGAAGGAAATGCTAAATTTTAACGGATTTTAAAGTTTGAATAGAAAATTCAGTTTTGTCGGGAAACTCACAATATCTTGTTAGAAGGTAGATGCATCATTCGTCTACACTAAAACATGCATGACGAGGCAAAAGCAAATCCGGAATCTTGACTTTTCTAAGCGAATCCACGAGTCCGCGTCCTTCTTGCACCTTAATAAGCGCTTCTCGCCCCGTAAACCGCCATTTCGTTTAAAGGAGGTCAAATGGTACTTCGGTCTAACCGGGGATGTCGAAACTTGGGATACCGGTAGAGGCGGACATCTCCTTTAAGATGGTAAAATTTCGTAACGATCGAATGATGTTAAGTATGAAAAAGTGATAATCGAAAGACAACGTCATTCTCTTCACCTAAGGAGCGTTTCTCTCGCCTATTATATGTTTTCAATTTCGATCTAGGGAACCGAAATTCGGCACAAAAGTAGCCCACGTGAGGATAATAAAAGTTTGGAATGCGATTTTGAGATTTCTCAAGAACTGCGGAGCCATCTTGGAAAATGGCATATTTTCGCCCCGCGACCTGCACCTTCAACGCTAAACACCAAACGGGAGCGGCTCTTGCCGTCGGGTCGCGAAAACCCCTAACGCAGGGTTGTAGGGGAAGGACCCAGGTAGATATCTTCACCGTAAATTAAAAACGAGGTCGAGTGTTGGAGTCACGGGAAAGGGATGATTCTCCTCATGAAATTAGGAGGAAATGCTAAATCTTAACGGAATTTAAAGTTGGAATAGAAAATTCAGTTTTGTCGGGAAACTCACAATATCTTGTTAGAAGGTAGCTGCATCATTCGGCTACACGAAAACATGCAGGACGAGGCAAAAGCAAATTTGGAATCTTGGCTTTTCTAAGCGAATCCGCGTGAAAGCGTCCTTCTCGCACCTTAATAAGTGCTTCTCGCCTTCTAAACCGCCATTTCGTTTAAATGAGGTCAAATGGTACTTCGGTCTAACCGGGGATCTCGAAACTGGGGATACCGGTAGAGCCGGACCTCTCCTTTTACATGGTAAAATTTCGTAACGATCGAATGACGCCAAGTATGAAAAATTGATAATCGAAAGACAATGTCATTCTCGTCTCCTAAGGAGCGTTTCTCTCGCCTAAGCCATGTTTTCAATTTCGATCTAGGGAATCGAAATTCGGCACAAAGGTAGCCCACGTGAAGATAATAAAAGCTTCGAATGCGATTTTGAGATTTCTCAAGAACTGCGGAGCCATCTTTGGAAATGACATATTTTCGCCAGGCGACCTGCACCTTCAACGCTAAACACCAAACGGGAGCGGCTCTTGTCGTCGGGTCGCGAAAACCCCTAATGCAGGGTTGTAGGGGAAGGACCCAGGTAGATATCTTCACGGTAAATTAAAAAGGAGGTCGAGTGTTGGAGTCACGGGAAAGGGTTGATTCTCCCCTTGAAATTAGGAGGAAATGCTAAATCTTAATGGATTTTAAAGTTTGAATAGAAAATTCAGTTTGTCGGGAAACTCACAATATCTTGTTAGAAGGTAGATGCATCATTCGTCTACACTAAAACATGCATGACGAGGCAATAGCAAATCCGGAATCTTGACTTTATTAAGCGAATCCACGAGCCCGTGTCCTTCTCGCACCTTAATAAGCGCTTCTCGCCCCCTAAACCGCCATTTCGTTTAAAGGAGGTCAAATGGTACTTCGGTCTAACCGGGGATGTCGAAACTTGGGATACCGGTAGAGGCGGAAATCTCCTTTAAGATGGTAAAATTTCGTAACGATCGAATGATGTTAAGTATGAAAAAGTGATAATCGAAAGACAACGTCATTCTCTTCACCTAAGGAGCGTTTCTCTCGCCTAAGACATGTTTTCAATTTCGATCTAGGGAACCGAAATTCGGCACAAAAGTAGCCCACGTGAAGATAATAAAAGTTTGGAATGCGATTTTGAGATTTCTCAAGAACTGCGGAGCCATCTTGGAAAATGGCATATTTTCGCCCCGCGACCTGCACCTTCAACGCTAAACACCAAACGGGAGCGGCTCTTGCCGTCGGGTCGCGAAAAACCCTAACGCAGGTTTGTAGAGGAAGGACCCAGGTAGATATCTTCACGGTAAATTAAAAACGAGGTCGAGTGTTGGAGTCACGGAAAAGGGTTGATTCTCCCCATGAAATTAGGAAGAAATGCTAAATCTTAACGGATTTTAAAGTTGGAATAGAAAATTCAGTTTTGTCGGGAAACTCACAATATCTTGTTAGAAGGTAGCTGCATCATTCGTCTACACGAAAACATGCAGGACGAGGCAAAAGCAAATTTGGAATCTTGGCTTTTCTAAGCGAATCCGAGTGCCCGCGTCCTTCTCGCACCTTAATAAGCGCTTCTCGCCACCTAAACCGCCATTTCGTTTAAAGGAGGTCAAATGGTACTTCGGTCTAACCGGGGATGTCGAAACTGGGGAAACCGGTAGAGGCGGACCTCTCCTTTTACATGGTAAAATTTCGTAACGATCGAATGACGCCAAGTATGAAAAAGTGATAATCGAAAGACAATGTCATTCTCGTCTTCTAAGGAGCGTTTCTCTCGCCTAAGCCATGTTTTCAATTTCGATCTAGGGAATCGAAATTCGGCACAAAGGTAGCCCACGTGAAGATAATAAAAGCTTCTAATGCGATTTTGAGATTTCTCAAAAACGGCGGCCGCCATCTTGGGAAATGGCATATTATCGCCCCCGCGACATGCATCTCCGACGCTAAACACCAAACGGGAGCGGCTCTTGCCGTCGGATCGCGATAACCCCTAACGCAGGGTTGTAGGGGAAGGACCCAGGTAGATATCCTCACGGTAAATTAAAAACGAGGTCGAGTGTTGGAGTCACGGGAAAGGGTTGATTCTCCCCTTGAAATTAGGAGGAAATGCTAAATCTTAACTGATTTTAAAGTTTGAATAGAAAATTCAGTTTTGTCGGGAAACTCACAATATCTTGTTAGATGGTAGATGCATCATTCGTCTACACTAAAACATGCAGGACGAGGCAAAAGCAAATTTTAATCTTGGCTTTTCTAAGCGAATCCGCGTGAAAGCGTCCTTCTCGCACCTTAATAAGCGCTTCTCGCCCAATAAACCGCCATTTCGTTTAAATGAGGTCAAATGGTACTTCGGTCTAACCGGGGATGTCGAAACTTGAGATACCGGTAGAGCCGGACCTCTCCTTTTACATGGTAAAATTTCGTAACGATCGAATGACGCCAAGTATGAAAAAGTGATAATTGAAAGACAATGTCATTCTCGTCTCGTAAGGAGCGTTTCTCTCGCCTAAGCCATGTTTTCAATTTCGATCTAGGGAATCGAAATTCGGCACAAAGGTAGCCCACGTGAAGATAATAAAAGCTTCGAATGCGATTTTGAGATTTCTCAAGAACTGCGGAGCCATCTTGGAAAATGACATATTTTCGCCAGGCGACCTGCACCTTCAACGCTAAACACCAAACGGGAGCGGCTCTTGCCGTCGGGTCGCGAAAACCCCTAACGCAGGGTTGTAGGGGAAGGACCCAGGCAGATATCTTCACGGTAAATTAAAAACGAGGTCGAGTGTTGGAGTCACGGGAAAGGATTGTTTCTCCCCATGAAATTAGGAGGAAATGCTAAATCTTTATGGATTTTAAAGTTTGAATAGAAAATTCAGTTTTGTCGGGAAACTCACAATATCTTGTTAGAAGGTAGCTGCATCATTCGGCTACACGAAAACATGCAGGACGAGGCAAAAGCAAATTTGGAATCTTGGCTTTTCTAAGCGAATCCGCGTGAAAGCGTCCTTCTCGCACCTTAATAAGCGCTTCTCGCCCCCTAAAACGCCATTTCGTTTAAATGAGGTCAAATGGTACTTCGGTCTAACCGGGGATCTCGAAACTGGGGATACCGGTAGAGCCGGACCTCTCCTTTTACATGGTAAAATTTCGTACGATCGAATGACGCCAAGTATGAAAAAGTGTAAATCGAAAGACAATGTCATTCTCGTCTCCTAAGGAGCGTTTCTCTCGCCTAAGCCATGTTTTCACTTTCAATCTGGGGAATAGAAATTCGGCACAAAAGTAGCCCACGTGAAGATAATAAAAGCTTTGAATGCGATTTTGAGATTTCTCAAAAACTGCGGCCGCCATCCTGGGAAATGACATATTATCGCCCCCGCGACATGCACCTCCGACCCTAAACACCAAACGTAAGCGGCTCTTACCGTCGGATCGCGATAACCCCTAAAGCAGGGTTGTAAGGGAAGGACCCTGGTAGATATCCTCACGGTAAATTAAAAACGAGGTCGAGTGTTGGAGTCACGGGAAAGGGTTGATTCTCCCCTTGAAATTAGGAGGAAATGCTAAATCTTAACGGATTTTAAAGTTGGAATAGAAAATTCAGTTTTGTCGGGAAACTCACAATATCTTGTTAGAAAGTAGCTGCATCATTCATCTACACGAAAACATGCAGGACGAGGCAAAGGCAAATCCGGAATCTTTGCTTTTCTAAGCGAATCCGCGAACCCGCGTCCTTCTCGCACATTAGTAAGCGCTTCTCGCCCCCTTAACCGCCATTTCGTTTAAAGGAGGTCAAATGGTACTTCGGTCTAACCGGGAATGTCGAAACTTGGGATACCGGTAGAGCCGGACCTCTCCTTTTACATGGTAAAATTTCGTAACGATCGAACGAAGCCAAGTATGAAGAAGTGATAATCGTAAGACAATGTCATTCTCGTCTCCTAAGGAGCGTTTCTCTCGCCTAAGCCATGTTTTCAATTTCGATCTAGGGAATCGAAATACGGCACAAAGGTAGCCCACGTGAAGATAATAAAAGTTTGGAATGCGATTTTGAGATTTCTCAAGAACTGCGGAGCCATCTTGGAAAATGGCATATTTTCGCCCCGCGACCTGCACCTTCAACGCTAAACACCAAACGGGAGCGGCTCTTGCCGTCGGGTCGCGAAAACCCCTAACGCAGGGTTGTAGGGGAAGGACCCAGGTAGATATCTTCACGGTAAATTAAAAACGAGGTCGAGTGTTGGAGTCACGGGAAAGGGATGATTCTCCTCATGAAATTAGGAGGAAATGCTAAATCTTAACGGAATTTAAAGTTGGAATAGAAAATTCAGTTTTGTCGGGAAACTCACAATATCTTGTTAGAAGGTAGCTGCATCATTCGGCTACACGAAAACATGCAGGACGAGGCAAAAGCAAATTTGGAATCTTGGCTTTTCTAAGCGAATCCGCGTGAAAGCGTCCTTCTCGCACCTTAATAAGCGCTTCTCGCCCCCTAAACCGCCATTTCGTTTAAATGAGGTCAAATGGTACTTCGGTCTAACCGGGGATCTCGAAACTGGGGATACCGGTAGAGCCGGACCTCTCCTTTTACATGGTAAAATTTCGTAACGATCGAATGACGCCAAGTATGAAAAAGTGATAATCGAAAGACAATGTCATTCTCGTCTCCTAAGGAGCGTTTCTCTCGCCTAAGCCATGTTTTCAATTTCGATCTAGGGAATCGAAATTCGGCACAAAGGTAGCCCACGTGAAGATAATAAAAGCTTCGAATGCGATTTTGAGATTTCTCAAGAACTGCGGAGCCATCTTTGGAAATGACATATTTTCGCCAGGCGACCTGCACCTTCAACGCTAAACACCAAACGGGAGCGGCTCTTGCCGTCGGGTCGCGAAAACCCCTAATGCAGGGTTGTAGGGGAAGGACCCAGGTAGATATCTTCACGGTAAATTAAAAAGGAGGTCGAGTGTAGGAGTCACGGGAAAGGGTTGATTCTCCCCTTGAAATTAGGAGGAAATGCTAAATCTTAATGGATTTTAAAGTTTGAATAGAAAATTCAGTTTGTCGGGAAACTCACAATATCTTGTTAGAAGGTAGATGCATCATTCGTCTACACTAAAACATGCATGACGAGGCAATAGCAAATCCGGAATCTTGACTTTATTAAGCGAATCCACGAGCCCGTGTCCTTCTCGCACCTTAATAAGCGCTTCTCGCCCCCTAAACCGCCATTTCGTTTAAAGGAGGTCAAATGGTACTTCGGTCTAACCGGGGATGTCGAAACTTGGGATACCGGTAGAGGCGGAAATCTCCTTTAAGATGGTAAAATTTCGTAACGATCGAATGATGTTAAGTATGAAAAAGTGATAATCGAAAGACAACGTCATTCTCTTCACCTAAGGAGCGTTTCTCTCGCCTAAGACATGTTTTCAATTTCGATCTAGGGAACCGAAATTCGGCACAAAAGTAGCCCACGTGAAGATAATAAAAGTTTGGAATGCGATTTTGAGATTTCTCAAGAACTGCGGAGCCATCTTGGAAAATGGCATATTTTCGCCCCGCGACCTGCACCTTCAACGCTAAACACCAAACGGGAGCGGCTCTTGCCGTCGGGTCGCGAAAAACCCTAACGCAGGTTTGTAGAGGAAGGACCCAGGTAGATATCTTCACGGTAAATTAAAAACGAGGTCTAGTGTTGGAGTCACGGAAAAGGGTTGATTCTCCCCATGAAATTAGGAGGAAATGCTAAATCTTAACGGATTTTAAAGTTGGAATAGAAAATTCAGTTTTGTCGGGAAACTCACAATATCTTGTTAGAAGGTAGCTGCATCATTCGTCTACACGAAAACATGCAGGACGAGGCAAAAGCAAATTTGGAATCTTGGCTTTTCTAAGCGAATCCGAGTGCCCGCGTCCTTCTCGCACCTTAATTAGCGCTTCTCGCCCCCTAAACCGCCATTTCGTTTAAAGGAGGTCAAATGGTACTTCGGTCTAACCGTGGATGTCGAAACTGGGGAAACCGGTAGAGGCGGACCTCTCATTTTACATGGTAAAATTTCGTAACGATCGAATGACGCCAAGTATGAAAAAGTGATAATCGAAAGACAATGTCATTCTCGTCTTCTAAGGAGCGTTTCTCTCGCCTAAGCCATGTTTTCAATTTCGATCTAGGGAATCGAAATTCGGCACAAAGGTAGCCCACGTGAAGATAATAAAAGCTTCTAATGCGATTTTGAGATTTCTCAAAAACGGCGGCCGCCATCTTGGGAAATGGCATATTATCGCCCCCGCGACATGCATCTCCGACGCTAAACACCAAACGGGAGCGGCTCTTGCCGTCGGATCGCGATAACCCCTAACGCAGTGTTGTAGAGGAAGGACCAAGGTAGATATCCTCACGGTAAATTAAAAACGAGGTCGAGTGTTGGAGTTACGGGAAAGGGTTGATTCTCACCTTGAAATTAGGAGGAAATGCTAAATCTTAACGGATTTTAAAGTTTGAATAGAAAATTCAGTTTTGTCGGGAAACTCACAATATCTTGTTAGATGGTAGCTGCATAAAAACATGCAGGACGAGGCAAAAGCAAATACGGAATCTTGACTTTTCTAAGCGAATCCGCGAGCCCGCGTCCTTCTCGCACATTAATAAGCGCTTCTCGCCCCGTAAACCGCCATTTCGTTTAAAGGAGGTTAAATGGTACTTCGGTCTAACCGGGGATGTCGAAAATTGGGATGCCGGTAGAGCCGGACCTCTCCTTTTACAAGGTAAAATTTCGTTACGATCCAATGACGCCAAGTATGAAAAAGTCATAATCGAAAGAGAATGTCATTCTCGTCTCCTAAGGAGCGTTTCTCTCGCCTAAGCCATGTTTTCAATTTCGATCTAGGGAATCGAAATTCGGCACAAAGGTAGCCCACGTGAAGATAATAAAAGCTTCGAATGCGATTTTGAGATTTCTCAAGAACAGCGGAGCCATCTTTGGAGATGACATATTTTCGCCGGGCGACCTGCACCTTCAACGTTAAACACCAAACGGGAGCGGCTCTTGAAGTCGGGTCGCGAAAACCCCTACCGCAGGGTTGAAGGGGAAGGACCCAGGTAGATATCTTCATGGTAAATTAAAAACGAGGTCGAGTGTTGGTCACGGGAAATGGATGATTCTCCCCATGAAATTAGGAGGATATGCTAAATCTTAACGGATTTTAAAGTTTGAATAGAAAATTCAGTTTTGTCGGGAAACTCACAATATCTTGTTAGAAGGTAGATGCATCATTCGTCTACACTAAAACATGCATGATGAGGCAAAAGCAAATCCGGAATCTTGACTTTTCTAAGCGAATCCACGAGCGCGCGTCCTTCTCGCACCTTAATAAGCGCTTCTCGCCCCCTAAACCGCCATTTCGTTTAAATGAGGTCAAATGGTACTTCGGTCTAACCGGGGATGTCGAAACTGGGGATACCGGTAGAGCCGGACCTCTCCTTTTACATGGTAAAATTTCGTAACGATCGAATGACGCCAAGTATGAAAAAGTGATAATCGAAAGACAATGTCATTCTCGTCACCTAAGGAGCGTTTCTCTCGCCTAAGCCATGTTTTCACTTTCGATCTGGTGAATAGAAATTCGGCACAAAGGTAGCCCACGTGAAGATAATAAAAGCTTCGAATGCTATTTTGAGATTTCTCAAAAACTGCGGCCGCCATCTTGGGAAATGACATATTATCGCCCCCGCGACATGCACCTCCGACCTTAACACCAAACGGGAGCGGCTCTTACCGTCGGATCGTGATAACCCCTAAAGCAGGGTTGTAGGGGAAGGTCCCTGGTAGATATCCTCACGGAAAATTAAAAACAAGGTCGAGTGTTGGAGTCACCGGAAAGGGTTGATTCTCCCTTTGAAATTAGGAGGAAATGCTAAATCTTAACGGATTTTAAAGTTGGAATAGAAAATTCAGTTTTGTCGGGAAACTCACAATATCTTGTTAGAAGGTAGCTGCATCATTCGTCTACACGAAAACATGCAGGACGAGGCAAAAGCAAATCCGGAATATTTGCTTTTCTAAGCGAATCCGCGAACCCGCGTCCTTCTCGCACATTAGTAAGCGCTTCTCGCCCCCTAAACCGCCATTTCGTTTAAAGGAGGTCAAATGGTACTTCGGTCTAACCGGGGATGTCGAAACTTGGGATACCGGTAGAGCCGGACCTCTCCTTTTACATGGTAAAATTTCGTAACGATCGAACGAAGCCAAGCATGAAAAAGTGATAATCGAAAGACAATGTCATTCTCGTCTCCTAAGGAGCGTTTCTCTCGCCTAAGCCATGTTTTCAATTTCGATCTAGGGAATCGAAATTCGGCACAAAGGTAGCCCACGTGAAGATAATAAAAGTTTGGAATGCGATTTTGAGATTTCTCAAGAACTGCAGAGCCATCTTGGAAAATGGCATATTTTCACCCCGCGACCTGCACCTTCAACGCTAAACACCAAACGGGAGCGGCTCTTGCCGTCGGGTCGCAAAAACCCCTAACGCAGGGTTGTAGGGGAAGGACCCAGGTAGATATCTTCACGGTAAATTAAAAACCAGGTCGAGTGTTGGAGTTACGGGAAAGGGTTGATTCTCTCCATGAAATTAGGAGGAAATGCTAAATCTTAACGGATTTTAAAGTTGGAATAGAAAATTCAGTTTTGTCGGGAAACTCACAATATCTTGTTAGAAGGTAGCTGCATCATTCGGCTACACGAAAACATGCAGGACGAGGCAAAAGCAAATCCGGAATCTTGACTTTTCTAAGCGAATCCACGAGCCCGCGTCCTTCTTGCAACTTAATAAGCGCTTCTCGCCCCGTTAACCGCCATTTCGTTTAAAGGAGGTCAAATGGTACTTCGGTCTAACCGGGGATGTCGAAACTTGGGATACCGGTAGAGGCGGACATCTTTTTTAAGATGGTAAAATTTCGTAACGATCGAATAATGTTAAGTATGAAAAACTGATAATCGAAAGACAACGTCATTCTCTTCACCTAAGGAGCGTTTCTCTCGCCTAATATATGTTTTCAATTTCGATCTAGCGAACCGAAATTCGGCACAAAAGTAGCCCACGTGAGGATAATAAAAGTTTGGAATGCGATTTTGAGATTTTTCAAGAACTGCGGAGCCATCTTTGGAAATGACATATTTTCGCCGGGCGACCTGCACCTTCAACGTTAAACACCAAACGGGAGCGGCTCTTGAAGTCGGGTCGCGAAAACCCCTAACGCAGGGTTGTAGGGGAAGGACCCAGGTAGATATCTTCATGGAAAATTAAAAACGAGGTCGAGTGTTGGTCACGGGAAAGGGTTGATTCTCTCCATGAAATTAGGAGGAAATGCTAAATCTTAACGGATTTTAAAGTTTGAATAGAAAATTCAGTTTTGTCGGGAAACTCACAATATCTTGTTAGAAGGTAGATGCATCATTCGTCTACACTAAAACATGCATGACGAGGCAAAAGCAAATCCGGAATCTTGACTTTTCGAAGAGAATCCACGAGCGCGCGTCCTTCTCTCACCTTAATAAGCGCTTCTCGCCCCCTAAACCGCCATTTCGTTTAAATGAGGTCAAATGGTACTTCGGTCTAACCGGGGATGTCGAAGCTGGGGATACCGGTAGAGCCGGACCTCTCCTTTTACATGGTAAAATTTCGTAACGATCGAATGACGCCAAGTATGAAAAAGTGATAATCGAAAGACAATGTCATTCTCGTCTCCTAAGGAGCGTTTCTCTCGCCTAAGCCATGTTTTCACTTTCGATCTGGGGAATAGAAATTCGGCACAAAGGTAGCCCACGTGAAGATAATAAAAGCTTCGAATGCTATTTTGAGATTTCTCAAAAACTGCGGCCGCCATCTTGGGAAATGACATATTATCGCCCCCGCGACATGCACCTCCGACCCTAAACACCAAACGGGAGCGGCTCTTACCGTCGGATCGTGATAACCCCTAAAGCAGGGTTGTAGGGGAAGGACCCTGGTAGATATCCTCACGGTAAATTAAAAAAAAGGTCGAGTGTTGGAGTCACGGGAAAGGGTTGATTCTCCCCTTGAAATTAGGAGGAAATGCTAAATCTTAACGGATTTTAAAGTTGGAATAGAAAATTCAGTTTTGTCGGGAAACTCACAATATCTTGTTAGAAGGTAGCTGCATCATTCGGCTACACGAAAACATGCAGCACGAGGCAAAAGCAAATCCGGAATCTTGACTTTTCTAAGCGAATTCACGAGCCCGCGTCCTTCTTGCAACTTAATAAGCGCTTCTCGCCCCGTAAACCGCCATTTCGTTTAAAGGAGGTCAAATGGTACTTCGGTCTAACCGGGGATGTCGAAACTTGGGATACCGGTAGAGGCGGACATCTCCTTTAAGATGGTAAAATTTCGTAACGATCGAATAATGTTAAGTATGAAAAAGTGATAATCGAAAGACAACGTCATTCTCTTCACCTAAGGAGCGTTTCTCTCGCCTAATATATGTTTTCAATTTCGATCTAGAGAACCGAAATTCGGCACAAAAGTAGCCCACGTGAGGATAATAAAAGTTTGGAATGCGATTTTGAGATTTCTCAAGAACTGCGGAGCCATCTTGGAAAATGGCATATTTTCGCCCCGCGACCTGCACCTTCAACGCTAAACACCAAACGGGAGCGGATCTTGCCGTCGGGTCGCGAAAACCCCTAACGCAGGGTTGTAGGGGAAGGACCCAGGTAGATATCTTCAGGGTAAATTAAAAACCAGGTCGAGTCTTGGAGTCACGGGAAAGGGATGATCCTCCCCATGGAATTAGGAGGAAATGCTTAATCTTAACGATTTTAAAGTTGGAATAGAAAATTCAGTTTTGTCGGGAAACTCACAATATCTTGTTAGAAGGTAGCTGCATCATTCGGCTAGACGAAAACATGCAGGACGAGTTAAAAGCAAATTTTAAATCTTGGCTTTTCTAAGCGAATCCGCGTGAAAGCGTCCTTCTCGCACCTTAATAAGCGCTTCTCGCCCCCTAAACCGCCATTTCGTTTAAATGAGGTCAAATGGTACTTCGGTCTAACCGGGGATGTCGAAACTTGGGATACCGGTAGAGCCGGACCTCTCCTTTTACATGGTAAAATTTCGTAACGATCGAACGAAGCCAAGTATGAAAAAGTGATAATCGAAAGACAATGTCATTCTCGTCTCCTAAGGAGCGTTTCTGTCGCCTAAGCCATGTTTTCAATTTCGATCTAGGGAATCGAAATACGGCACAAAGGTACCCCACGTGAAGATAATAAAAGTTTGGAATGCGATTTTGGGATTTCTCAAGAACTGCGGAGCCATCTTGGAAAATGGCATATTTTCACCCCGGGACCTGCACCTTCAACGCTAAACACCAAACGGGAGCGGCTATTGCCGTCGGGTCGCAAAAACCCCTAACTCAGGGTTGTAGGGGAAGGACCCAGGTAGATATCTTCACGGTAAATTAAAAACGAGGTCGAGTGTTGGAGTTACGGGAAAGGGTTGATTCTCCTCATGAAATTAGGAGGAAATGCTAAATCTTAACGGATTTTAAAGTTGGAATAGAAAATTCAGTTTTGTCGGGAAACTCACAATATCTTGTTAGAAGGTAGCTGCATCATTCGGCTACACGAAAACATGCAGGACGAGGCAAAAGCAAATCCGGAATCTTGGCTTTTCTAAGCGAATCCGCGTGCCCGCGTCCTTCTCGCACCTTAATAAGCGCTTCTCGCCCCCTAAACCGCCATTTCGTTTAAAGGATGTCAAATGGTACTTCGGTCTAACCGGGGATGTCGAAACTTGTGATACCGGTAGAGCCGGACCTCTCCTTTTACATGGTAAAATTTCGTAACGATCGAATGAGGCCTAAGATGAAAAAGTGATAATCGAAAGAGGATGTCATTCTCGTCTCCTAAGGAGCCTTTCTCTCGCCTAAGCCATGTTTTCAATTTCGATCTAAGGAATCGAAATTCGGCACAAAGGTAGCCCACGTGAAGATAATAAAAGTTTGGAATGGGATTTTGAGATTTCTCAAGAACTGCGGAGCCATCTTAGAAAATGGCATATTTTCGCCCCGCGACCTGCACCTTCAACAAACACCCAACGGGAGCGGCTCTTGCCGTCGGGTTGCGAAAACCTTTAACGTAGGATTGTAGGGGAAGGACCCAGGTAGATATCTTCACGGTAAAATAAAAACGAGGTCGAGTGTTGGAGTCACGGGAAAGGGTTGATTCTCTCCATGAAATTAGGAGGAAATGCTAAATTTTAATGGATTTTAAAGATTGAATAGAAAATTCACTTTTGTCGGGAAACTCACAATATCTTGTTAGAAGGTAGATGCATCATTCGTCTACACTAAAACATGCATGACGAGGCAAAAGCAAATCTTGAATCTTGACTTTTCTAAGCGAATCCACGAGCCCGCGTCCTTCTTGCACCTTAATAAGCGCTTCTCGCCCCCTAAACCGCCATTTCGTTTAAAATAGGTCAAATGGTACTTCGGTCTAACCGGGGATATCGAAACTTGGAATACCGGTAGAGGCGGACATCTCCTTTAAGATGGTAAAATTTCGTAACGATCGAATGATGTTAAGTATGAAAAAGTGATAATCGAAAGACAATGTCATTCTCGTCTCCTAAGGAGCGTTTCTCTCGCCTAAGCCATGTTTTCAATTTCGATCTAGGGAATCGAAATTCGGCACAAAGGTAGCCCACGTGAAGATAATAAAAGCTTCGAATGCGATTTTGAGATTTCTCAAGAACTGCGGAGCCATCTTTGGAAATGACATATTTTCGCCAGGCGACCTGCACCTTCAACGCTAAACACCAAACGGGAGCGTCTCTTGCCGTCGGGTCGCGAAAACCCCTAACGCAAGGTTGTAGGGGAAGGACCCAGGTAGATATCTTCACGGTAAATTAAAAAGGAGGTCGAGTGTTGGAGTCACGGGAAAGGGTTTATTCTCCCCTTGAAATTAGGAGGAAATGCTAAATCTTAACGGATTTTAAAGTTTGAATAGAAAATTCAGTTTTGTCGGGAAACTCACAATATCTTGTTAGAAGGTAGCTGCATCATTCGTCTACACTAAAACATGCATGACGAGGCAAAAGCAAATCCGGAATTATGACTTTTCTAAGCTAATCCACGAGCCCGCGTCGTTCTCGCACCTTAATAAACGCTTCTCGCCCCGTAAACCGCCATTTCGTTTAAAGGGGGTCAAATGGTACTTCGGTCTAACCGGGGATGACGAAACTTGGGATACCGGTAGAGGCGGACATCTCCTTTAAGATGGTAAAATTTCGTAACGATCGAATGATGTTAAGTATGAAAAAGTGATAATCGAAAGACAACGTCATTCTCTTCACCTAAGGAGCGTTTCTCTCGCCTAAGCCATGTTTTCACTTTCGAACTAGGGAACCGAAATTCGGCACAAATGTAGCCCACGTGAAGATAATAAAAGTTTGGAATGCGATTTTGAGATTTCTCAAGAACTGGGGATCCATCTTGGAAAATGGCATATTTTCGTCCCGCGACCTGCACCTTCAACGCTAAACACCAAACGGGAGCGGCTCTTGCCGTCGGGTCGCGAAAACCACTAACGCAGGGTTGTAGGGGAAGGACCCAGGTAGATATCTTCATGGTAAATTAAAAACGAGGTCGAGTGTTGGAGTCACGGGAAAGGGTTGATTCTACCCATTAAATTAGGAGGAAATGCTAAATCTTAACGGATTTTAAAGTTGGAATAGAAAATTCAGTTTGTCGGGAAACTCACAATATCTTGTTAGAAGGTAGCTGCATCATTCGGCTACACGAAAACATGCAGGACGAGGCAAAAGCAAATCCGGAATCTTGGCTTTTCTAAGCGAATCCGCGTGCCCGCGTCCTTCTTGCACCTTAATAAGCGCTTCTCGCCCCCAAAACCGCCATTTCGTTTAAAGGAGGTCAAATGGTACTTCGGTCTAACCGGGGATGTCGAAACTGGGGAAACCGGTAGAGCCGGACCTCTCCTTTTACATGGTAAAATTTCGCAACGATCGAATGACGCCAAGTATGAAAAAGTGATAATCGAAAGACAATGTCATTGTCGTCTCCTAAGGAGCGTTTCTCTCGCCTAAGCCATGTTTTCAATTTCGATCTAGGGAATCGAAATTCGGCACAAAGGTAGCCCACGTGAAGATAATAAAAGCTTCGAATGCGATTTTGAGATTTCTCAAAAACTGCGGCCGCCATCTTGGGAAATGACATATTATCGACCCGCGACATGCACCGCCGACGCTAAACACCAAACGAAAGCGACTCTTGCCGTCGGATCGCGATAACCCCTAAAGCAGGGTTGTAGGGGAAGGACCCAGGTAGATATTCTCACGGTAAATTAAAAACGAGGTCGAGTGTTGGAGTCACGGGAGAGGGTTGATTCTCCCCTTGAAATTCGGAGGAAATGCTAAATCTTACCGGATTTTAAAGTTTGAATACAAAATTAATCTTTGTCGGGAAACTCACAATATCTTGTTAGAAGGTAGCTGCATCATTCGTCTACACTAAAACATGCTTGACGAGGCAATAGCAAATCCGGAATCTTGACTTTTCTAAGCGAATCCGCGAGCCCGCGTCCTTCTCTCACCTTAATAAGCGCTTCTCGCCCCCTAAACCGCCATTTCGTTTAAAGGAGGTCAAATGGTACTTCGATCTAACCGGGGATGTCGAAACTTGGGATACCGGTAGAGCCGGACCTCTCCTTTTACATGGTAAAATTTCGTAACGATCGAATGAGGCCTAAAATGAAAAAGTGATAATCGAAAAAGAATGTCATTCTCGTCTCCTAAGGAGCGTTTCTCTCGCCTAAGCCATGTTTTCAATTTCGATCTAGGGAATCGAAATTCGGCACAAAGGTAGCCCACGTGAAGATAATAAAAGCTTCGAATGCGATTTTGAGATTTCTCAAAAACTGCGGCCGCCATCTTGGGAAATGGCATATTATCGCCCCTGCGACATGTATCTCCGACGCTAAACACCAAACGGGAGCGGCTCTTGCCGTCGGATCGCGATAACCCCTAACGCAGTGTTGTAGGGAAGGACCCAGGTAGATATCCTCACGGTAAATTAAAAACGAGGTCGAGTGTTGGAGTTACGGGAAAGGGTTGATTCTCCCCTTGAAATTAGGAGGAAATGCTAAATCTTAACGGATTTTAAAGTTGGAATAGAAAATTCAGTTTTGTCGGGAAAACTCACAATATCTTGTTAGAAGGTAGCTGCATCATTCGTCTACACGAAAACATGCAGGACGAGGCAAAAGCAAATACGGAATCTTGACTTTTCTAAGCGAATCCGCGAGCCCGCGTCCTTCTCGCACATTAATAAGCGCTTCTCGCCCTGTAAACCGCCATTTCGTTTAAAAGAGGTTAAATGGTTCTTCGGTCTTACCGGGGATGTCGAAAATTGGGATGCCGGTAGAGCGGACCTCTCCTTTTACAAGGTAAAATTTCGTTACGATTAAATGACGCCAAGTATGAAAAAGTCATAATCGAAAGAGAATGTCATTCTCGTCACCTAAGGAGCGCTTCATTCGCCTAAGCCATGTTTTCAATTTCGATCTAGGGAATCGAAATTCGGCACAAAGGTAGCCCACGTGAAGATAATAAAAGCTTCGAATGCGATTTTGAGATTTCTCAAGAACTGCGGAGCCATCTTTGGAAATGACATATTTTCGCCGGGCGACCTGCACCTTCAACGTTAAACACCAAACGGGAGCGGCTCTTGGAGTCGGGTCGCGAAAATCCCTTAACGCAGGGTTGTAGGGGAAGGACCCAGGTAGATATCTTCATGGTAAATTAAAAACGAGGTCGAGTGTTGGAGTCACGGGAAAGGGTTGATTCTCCCCATGAAATTAGGAGGAAATGCTAAATCTTAATTGATTTTAAAGTTTGAATTGAAAATTCAGTTTTGTCGGGAAACTCACAATATCTTGTTAGAAGGTAGATGCATCATTCGTCTACACTAAAACATGCATGACGAGGCAAAAGCAAATAAGGAATCTTGACTTTTCTAAGCGAATCCACGAGCCCGCGTCGTTCTCGCACCTTAATAAGCGCTTCTCGCCCCCTAAACCGCCATTTCGTTTAAAGGAGGTCAAATGGTACTTCGGTCTAACCGGGGATGACGAAACTTGGGATACCGGTAGAGGCGGATATCTCCTTTAAGATGGTAAAATTTCGTAACGATCGAATGATGTTAAGTATGAAAAAGTGATAATCGAAAGACAACGTCATTCTCTTCACCTAAGGAGCGTTTCTCTCGCCTAAGCCATGTTTTCACTTTCGATCTGGGGAATAGAAATTCGGCACAAAGGTAGCCCACGTGAAGATAATAAAAGCCTCGGATGCGATTTTGAGATTTCTCAAAAACTGCGGCCGCCATCTTGTGAAATGACATATTATCGCCCCCGCGACATGCACCTCCGACCCTAAACACCAAACGGGAGCGGCTCTTACCGTCGGATCGCGATAACCCCTAAAGCAGGGTTGTAGGGGAAGGACCCTGGTAGATATCCTCACGGTAAATTAAAAACGAGGTCGAGTGTTGGAGTCACGGGAAAGGGTTGATTCTCCCCTTGAAATTAGGAGGAAATGCTAAATATTAACGGATTTTAAAGTTGGAATAGAAAATTCAGTTTTGTCGGGAAACTCACAATATCTTGTTAGAAGGTAGCTGCATCATTCGTCTACACGAAAACATGCAGGACGAGGCAAAAGCAAATCCGGAATCTTTGCTTTTCTAAGCGAATCCGCGAAACCGCGTCCTTCTCGCACATTAGTAAGCGCTTCTCGCCCCCTAAACCGCCATTTCGTTTAAAGGAGGTCAAATGGTACTTCGGTCTAACCGGGGATGTCGAAACTTGGGATACCGGTAGAGCCGGACCTCTCCTTTTACATGGTAAAATTTCGTAACGATCGAACGAAGCCAAGTATGAAAAAGTGATAATCGAAAGACAATGTCATTCTCGTCTCCTAAGGAGCGTTTCTCTCGCCTAAGCCATGTTTTCAATTTCGATCTAGGGAATCTAAATTCGGCACAAAGGTAGCCCACGTGAAGATAATAAAAGTTTGGAATGGGATTTTGAGATTTCTCAAGAACTGCGGAGCCATCTTGGAAAATGGCATATTTTCGCCCCGCGACCTGCACCTTCAACGCTAAACACTCAGCGGGAGCGGCTCTTGCCGTCGGGTTGCGAAAACCTTTAACGCAGGGTTGTAGGGGAAGGACCCAGGTAGATATCTTCACGTTAAATTAAAAACGAGGTCGAGTGTTGGAGTCACGGGAAAGGGTTGATTCTCTCCATGAAATTAGGAGGAAATGCTAAATTTTAACGGATTTTAAAGATTGAATAGAAAATTCACTTTTGTCGGGAAACTCACAATATCTTGTTAGAAGGTAGATGCATCATTCGTCTACACTAAAACATGCATGACGAGGCAAAAGCAAATCCGGAATCTTGACTTTTCTAAGCGAATCCACGAGCCCGCGTCCTTCTTGCACCTTAATAAGCGCTTCTCGCCCCGTAAACCGCCATTTCGTTTAAATGAGGTCAAATGGAACTTCGGTCTAACCGGGGATATCGAAACTTGGGATACCGGTAGAGGCGGACATCTCCTTTAAGATTTTAAAATTTCGTAACGATCGAATGATGTTAAGTATGAAAAAGTGATAATCGAAAGACAACGTCATTCTCTTCACCTAAGGAGCGTTTCTCTCGCCTAAGCCATGTTTTCACTTTCGATCTAGGGAACCGAAATTCGGCACAAAAGTAGCCCACGTGAAGATAATAAAAGTTTGGAATGCGATTTTGAGATTTCTCAAGAACTGGGGAGCCATCTTGGAAAATGGCATATTTTCGTCCCGCGACCTGCACCTTCAACGCTAAACACCAAACGGGAGCGGCTCTTGCCGTCGGGTCGCGAAAACCCCTAACGCAGGGTTGTAGGGGAAGGACCCAGGTAGATATCTTCATGGTAAATTAAAAACGAGGTCGAGTGTTGGAGTCACGGGAAAGGGTTGATTCTACCCATGAAATTAGGAGGAAATGCTAAATCTTAACGGATTTTAAAGTTGGAATAGATAATTCAGTTTTGTCGGGAAACTCACAATATCTTGTTTGAAGGTAGCTGCATCATTCGGCTACACGAAAACATGCAGGACGAGGCAAAAGCAAATCCGGAATCTTGGCTTTTCTAAGCGAATCCGCGTGAAAGCGTCCTTCTCGCACCTTAATAAGCGCTTCTCGCCCCCTAAACCGCCATTTCGTTTAAAGGAGGTCAAATGGTACTTCGGTCTAACCGGGGATGTCGAAACTGGGGAAACCGGTAGAGCCGGACCTCTCCTTTTACATGGTAAAATTTCGTAACGATCGAATGAGGCCTAAAATGAAAAAGTGATAATCGAAAAAGAATGTCATTCTCGTCTCCTAAGGAGAGTTTCTCTCGCCTAAGACATGTTTTCAATTTCGATCTAGGGAATCGAAATTCGGCACAAAGGTAGCCCACGTGAAGATAATAAAAGCTTCGTATGCGATTTTGAGATTTCTCAAAAACTGCGGCTGCCATCTTGGGAAATGGCATATTATCGTCCCTGCGACATGCATCTCCGACGCTAAACACCAAACGGGAGCGGCTCTTGCCGTCGGATCGCGATAACACCTAACGCAGTGTTGTAGGGGAAGGACCCAGGTAGATATCCTCACGGTAAATTAAAAACGAGGTCGAGTGTTGGAGTTACGGGAAAGGGTTGATTCTCACCTTGAAATTAGGAGGAAATGCTAAATCTTAACGGATTTTAAAGTTGGAATAGAAAATTCAGATTTGTAAGAAACTCACAATATCTTGTTAGAAGGTAGCTGCATCATTCGTCTACACGAAAACATGCAGGACGAGGCAAAAGCAAATACGGAATCTTGACTTTTCTAAGCGAATCCGCGAGCCCGTGTCCTTCTCGCACATTAATAAGCGCTTCTCGCCCCGTAAACCGCCATTTCGTTTAAAAGAGGTTAAATGGTACTTCGGTCTTAACGGGGATGTCGAAAATTGGGATGCCGGTAGAGCCGGACCTCTCCTTTTACAAGGTAAAATTTCGTTACGATTAAATGAAGCCAAATATGAAAAAGTCATAATCGAAAGAGAATGTCATTCTCGTCACCTAAGGAGCGTTTCATTCGCCTAAGCCATGTTTTCAATTTCGATCTAGGGAATCGAAATTCGGCACAACGGTAGCCCACGTGAAGATAAAAGCTTCGAATGCGATTTTGAGATTTCTCAAGAACTGCGGAGCCATCTTTGGAAATGACATATTTTCGCCGGGCGACCTGCACCTTCAACGTTAAACACCAAACGGGAGCGGCTCTTGAAGTCGGGTCGCGAAAATCCCTTAACGCAGGGTTGTAGGGGAAGGACCCAGGTAGATATCTTCATGGTAAATTAAAAACGAGGTCGAGTGTTGGAGTCACGGGAAAAGGTTGATTCTCCCCTTGAAATTAGGAGAAAATGCTAAATCTTAATGGATTTTAAAGTTTGAATAGAAAATTCAGTTTTGTCGGGAAACTCACAATATCTTGTTAGAAGGTAGATGCATCATTCGTCTACACGAAAACATGCAGGACGAGGCAAAAGCAAATCCGGAATCTTGACTTTTCTAAGCGAATCCACGAGCTCGCGTCCTTCTTGCAACTTAATAAGCGCTTCTCGCCCCGTAAACCGCCATTTCGTTTAAAGGAGGTCAAATGGTACTTCGGTCTAACCGGGGATGTCGAAACTTGGGATACCGGTAGAGGCGGACATCTCCTTTAAGATGGTAAAATTTCGTAACGATCGAATAATGTTAAGTATGAAAAAGTGATAATCGAAAGACAACGTCATTCTCTTCACCTAAGGAGCGTTTCTCTCGCCTAATATATGTTTTCAATTTCGATCTAGGGAACCGAAATTCGGCACAAAAGTAGCCCACGTGAGGATAATAAAAGTTTGGAATGCGATTTTGAGATTTCTCAAGAACTGCGGAGCCATCTTGGAAAATGGCATATTTTCGCCCCGCGACCTGCTCCTTCAACGCTAAACACCAAATGGGAGCGGCTCTTGCTGTCGGGTCGCGAAAACCCCTAACGCAGGGTTGTAGGGGAAGGACCCAGGTAGATATCTTCACCGTAATTTAAAAACGAGGTCGAGTCTTGGAGTCACGGGAAAGGGATGATTCTCCCCATGAAATTAGGAGGAAATGCTAAATCTTAACGGATTTTAAAGTTGGAATAGAAAATTCAGTTTTGTCGGGAAACTCACAATATCTTGTTAGAAGGTAGCTGCATCATTCGGCTAGACGAAAACATGCAGGACGAGTTAAAAGCAAATTTGGAATCTTGGCTTTTCTAAGCGAATCCGAGTGAAAGCGTCCTTCTCGCACCTTAATAAGCGCTTCTCGCCCCCTAAACCGCCATTTCGTTTAAATTAGGTCAAATGATACTTCGGTCTAACCGGGGATGTCGAAACTGGGGATACCGGTAGAGCCGGACCTCTCCTTTTGCATGGTAAAATTTCGTAACTATCGAATGACGCCAAGTATGAAAAAGTGATAATCGAAAGACAATGTCATTCTCGTCTCCTAAGGAGCGTTTCTCTCGCCTAAGCCATGTTTTCAATTTCGATCTAGGGAATCGAAATTCGGCACAAAGGTAGCCCACGTGAAGATAATAAAAGCTTCGAATGCGATTTTGAGATTTCTCAAGAACTGCGGAGCCATCTATGGAAATGACATATTTTCGCCAGGCGACCTGCACCTTCAACGCTAAACACCAAACGGGAGCGGCTCTTGCCGTCGGGTCGCGAAAACCCCTAACGCAGGGATGTAGGGGAAGTACCCAGGTAGATATCTTCATGGTTAATTAAAAACGAGGTCGAGTGTTGGTCACGGGAAAGGGTTGATTCTCCCCATGAAATTAGGAGGAAATGCTAAATCTTAACGGATTTTAAAGTTTGAATAGAGAATTCAGTTTTGTCGGGAAACTCACAATATCTTGTTAGAAGGTAGCTGCATCATTCGTCTACACTAAAACATGCATGACGAGGCAAATGCAAATCCGGAATCTTGACTTTTCTAAGCGAATCCACAAGCGCGCGTCCTTCCCGCACCTTAATAAGCGCTTCTAGCCCCCTAAACCGCCATTTCGTTTAAATGAGGTCAAATGGTACTTCGGTCTAACCGGGGATGTCGAAACTGGGGATACCGGTGGAGCCGGACCTCTCCTTTTACATGGTAAAATTTCGTAACGATCGAATGACGCCAAGTATGAAAAAGTGATAATCGAAAGGCAATGTCATTCTCGTCACCTAAGGAGCGTTTCTCTCGCCTAAGCCATGTTTTCACTTTCGATCTGGGGAATAGAAATTCGGCACAAAGGTAGCCCACGTGAAGATAATAAAAGCTTCGGATGCGATTTTGAGATTTCTCAAAAACTGCGGCCGCCATCTTGGGATATGACATATTATCGCCCCCGCGACATGCACCTCCGACCCTAAACACCAAACGGGAGCGGCTCTTACCGTCGGATAGCGATAACCCCTAAAGCAGGGTTGTAGGGGAAGGACCCTGGTAGATATCCTCACGGTAAATTAAAAACGAGGTCGAGTGTTGGAGTCACGGGAAAGGGTTGATTCTCCCCTTGAAATTAGGAGGAAATGCTAAATCTTAACGGATTTTAAAGTTGGAATAGAAAATTCAGTTTTGTCGGGAAACTCACAATATCTTGTTAGAAGGTAGCTGCATCATTCGTCTACACGAAAACATGCAGGACGAGGCAAAAGCAAATCCGGAATCTTTGCTTTTCTAAGCGAATCCGCGAACCCGCGTCCTTCTCGCACATTAGTAAGCGCTTCTCGCCCCCTAAACCGCCATTTCGTTTAAAGGAGGTCAAATGGTACTTCGGTCTGACGGGGATGTCGAAACTTGGGATACCGGTAGAGCCGGACCTCTCCTTTTACATGGTAAAATTTCGTAACGATCGAACGAAGCCATGTATGAAAAAGTGATAATCGAAAACATTCTCGTCTCCTAAGGAGCGTTTCTCTCGCCTAAGCCATGTTTTCAATTTCGATCTAGGGAATCGAAATACGGCACAAAGGTACCCCACGTGAAGATAATAAAAGTTTGGAATGCGATTTTGGGATTTCTCAAGAACTGCGGAGCCATCTTGGAAAATGGCATATTTTCACCCCGCGACCTGCACCTTCAACGCTAAACACCAAACGGGAGCGGCTCTTGCCGTCGGGTCGCAAAAACCCCTAACGCAGGGTTGTAGGGGAAGGACCCAGGTAGATATCTTCACGGTAAATTAAAAACGAGGTCGAGTGTTGGAGTTACGGGAAAGGGTTGATTCTCCTCATGAAATAAGGAGGAAATGCTAAATCTTAACGGATTTTAAAGTTGGAATAGAAAATTCAGTTTTGTCGGGAAACTCACAATATCTTGTTAGAAGGTAGCTGCATCATTCGGCTACACGAAAACATGCAGGACGAGGCAAAAGCAAATCCGGAATCTTGGCTTTTCTAAGCGAATCCGCGTGCCCGCATCCTTCTCGCACCTTAATAAGCGCTTCTCGCCCCCTAAACCGCCATTTCGTTTAAAGGATGTCAAATGGTACTTCGGTCTAATCGGGGATGTCGAAACTTGTGATACCGGTAGAGCCGGACCTCTCCTTTTACATGGTAAAATTTCGTAACGATCGAATGAGGCCTAAAATGAAAAAGTGATAATCGAAAAAGGATGTCATTCTCGTCTCCTAAGGAGCGTTTCTCTCTCCTAAGCCATGTTTTCAATTTCGATCTAAGGAATCGAAATTCGGCACAAAGGTAGCCCACGTGAAGATAATAAAAGTTTGAAATGGGATTTTGAGATTTCTCAAGAACTGCGGAGCCATCTTGGAAAATGGCATATTTTCGCCCCGCGACCTGCACCTTCAACGCTAAACACCCAACGGGAGCGGCTCTTGCCGTCGGGTTGCGAAAACCTTTAACGCAGGGTTGTAGGGGAAGGACCCAGGTAGATATCTTCACGGTAAATTAAAAACGAGGTCGAGTGTTGGAATCACGGGAAAGGGTTGATTCTCTCCATGAAATTAGGAGGAAATGCTAAATTTTAACGGATTTTAAAGATTGAATAGAAAATTCACTTTTGTCGGGAAACTCACAATATCTTGTTAGAAGGTAGATGCATCATTCGTCTACACTAAAACATGCATGACGAGGCAAAAGCAAATCCGGAATCTTGACTTTTCTAAGCGAATCCACGAGCCCGCGTCCTTCTTGCACCTTAATAAGCGCTTCTCGCCCCGTAAACCGCCATTTCGTTTAAAGGAGGTCAAATGGAACTTCGGTCTAACCGGGGATATCGAAACTTGGGATACAGGTAGAGGCGGACATCTCCTTTAAGATGGTAAAATTTCGTAACGATCGAATGATGTTAAGTATGAAAAAGTGATAATCGAAAGACAATGTCATTCTCGTCTCCTAAGGAGCGTTTCTCTCGCCTAAGCCATGTTTTCAATTTCGATCTAGGGAATCGAAATTCGGCACAAAGGTAGCCCACGTGAAGATAATAAAAGCTTCGAATGCGATTTTGAGATTTCTCAAGAACTGCGGAGCCATCTTTGGAAATGACATATTTTCGCCAGGCGACCTGCACCTTCAACGCTAAACACCAAACGGGAGCGGCTCTTGCCGTCGGGTCGCGAAAACCCCTAACGCAAGGTTGTAGGGGAAGGACCCAGGTAGATATCTTCACGGTAAATTAAAAAGGAGGTCGAGTGTTGGAGTCACGGGAAAGGGTTGATTCTCCCCTTGAAATTAGGAGGAAATGCTAAATCCTAACGGATTTTAAAGTTTGAATAGAAAATTCAGTCTTGTCGGGAAACTCACAATATCTTGTTAGAAGGTAGATGCATCATTCGTCTACACTAAAACATGCATGACGAGACAAAAGCAAATCCGGAATTATGACTTTTCTAAGCGAATCCACGAGCCCGCGTCGTTCTCGCACCTTAATAAGCGCTTCTCGCCCCGTAAACCGCCATTTCGTTTAAAGGAGGTCAAATGGTACTTCGGTCTAACCGGGGATGACGAAACTTGGGATACCGGTAGAGGCGGACATCTCCTTTAAGATGGTAAAATTTCGTAACGATCGAATGATGTTAAGTATGAAAAAGTGATAATCGAAAGACAACGTCATTCTCTTCACCTAAGGAGCGTTTCTCTCGCCTAAGCCATGTTTTCACTTTCGATCTAGGGAACCGAAATTCGGCACAAAAGTAGCCCACGTGAAGATAATAAAAGTTTGGAATGCGATTTTGAGATTTCTCAAGAACTGGGGAGCCATCTTGGAAAATGGCATATTTTCGTCCCGCGACCTGCACCTTCAACGCTAAACACCAAACGGGAGCGGCTCTTGCCGTCGGGTCGCGAAAACCCCTAACGCAGGGTTGTAGGGGAAGGACCCAGGTAGATATCTTCATGGTAAATTAAAAACGAGGTCGAGTGTTGGAGTCACGGGAAAAGGTTGATTCTACCCATTAAATTAGGAGGAAATGCTAAATCTTAACGGATTTTAAAGTTTGAATAGAAAATTCAGTTTTGTCGGGAAACTCACAATATCTTGTTAGATGGTAGCTGCATCATTCGGCTACTCGAAAACATGCAGGACGAGGCAAAAGCAAATCCGGAATCTTGGCTTTTCTAAGCGAATCCGCGTGCCCGCGTCCTTCTCGCACCTTAATAAGCGCTTCTCGCCCCCTAAACCGCCATTTCGTTTAAAGGAGGTCAAATGGTACTTCCGTCTAACCGGGGATGTCGAAACTTGGGATACCGGTAGAGGCGGACATCTCCTTTAAGATGGTAAAATTTCGTAACGATCGAATGACGTAAAGTATGAAAAAGTGATAATCGAAAGGCAATGTCATTCTCGTCACCTAAGGAGCGTTTCTCTCGCCTAAGCCATGTTTTCACTTTCGATCTGGGGAATTGAAATTCGGCACAAAGGTAGCCCACGTGAAGATAATAAAAGCTTCGGATGCGATTATGAGATTTCTCAAAAACTGCGGCCGCCATCTTGGGATATGACATATTATCGCCCCCGCGACATGCACCTCCGACCCTAAACACCAAACGGGAGCGGCTCTTACCGTCGGATAGCGATAACCCCTAACGCAGGGTTGTAGGGGAAGGACCCTGGTAGATATCCTCACGGTAAATTAAAAACGAGGTCGAGTGTTGGAGTCACGGGAAAGGGTTGATTCTCCCCTTGAAATTAGGAGGAAATGCTAAATCTTAACGGATTTTAAAGTTGGAATAGAAAATTCAGTTTTGTCGGGAAACTCACAATATCTTGTTAGAAGGTAGCTGCATCATTCGTCTACACGAAAACATGCAGGACGAGGCAAAAGCAAATCCGGAATCTTTGCTTTTCTAAGCGAATCCGCGAACCCGCGTCCTTCTCGCACATTAGTAAGCGCTTCTCGCCCCCTAAACCGCCATTTCGTTTAAAGGAGGTCAAATGGTACTTCGGTCTAACGGGGATGTCGAAACTTGGGATACCGGTAGAGCCGGACCTCTCCTTTTACATGGTAAAATTTCGTAACGATCGAACGAAGCCATGTATGAAAAGTGATAATCGAAAGACATTCTCGTCTCCTAAGGAGCGTTTCTCTCGCCTAAGCCATGTTTTCAATTTCGATCTAGGGAATCGAAATACGGCACAAAGGTACCCCACGTGAAGATAATAAAAGTTTGGAATGCGATTTTGAGATTTCTCAAGAACTGCGGAGCCATCTTGGAAAATGGCATATTTTCACCCCGCGACCTGCACCTTCAACGCTAAACACCAAACGGGAGCGGCTCTTGCCGTCGGGTCGCAAAAACCCCTAACGCAGAGTTGTAGGGGAAGGACCCAGGTAGATATCTTCACGGTAAATTAAAAACGAGGTCGAGTGTTGGAGTTACGGGAAAGGGTTGATTCTCCTCATGAAATTAGGAGGAAATGCTAAATCTTAACGGATTTTAAAGTTGGAATAGAAAATTCAGTTTTGTCGGGAAACTCACAATATCTTGTTAGAAGGTAGCTGCATCATTCGGCTACACGAAAACATGCAGGACGAGGCAAAAGCAAATCCGGAATCTTGGCTTTTCTAAGCGAATCCGCGTGCCCGCGTCCTTTTCGCACCTTAATAAGCGCTTCTCGCCCCCTAAACCGCCATTTCGTTTAAAGGATGTCAAATGGTACTTCGGTCTAATCGGGGATGTCGAAACTTGTGATACCGGTAGAGCCGGACCTCTCCTTTTACATGGTAAAATTTCGTAACGATCGAATGAGGCCTAAAATGAAAAAGTTATAATCGAAAAAGGATGTCATTCTCGTCTCCTAAGGAGCGTTTCTCTCGCCTAAGCCATGTTTTCAATTTCGATCTAAGGAATCGAAATTCGGCACAAAGGTAGCCCACGTGAAGATAATAAAAGTTTGGAATGGGATTTTGAGATTTCTCAAGAACTGCGGAGCCATCTTGGAAAATGGCATATTTTCGCCCCGCGACCTGCACCTTCAACGCTAAACACCCAACGGGAGCGGCTCTTGCCGTCGGGTTGCGAAAACCTTTAACGCAGGGTTGTAGGGGAAGGACCCAGGTAGATATCTTCACGGTAAATTAAAAACGAGGTCGAGTGTTGGAGTCACGGGAAAGGGTTGATTCTCTCCATGAAATTATGAGGAAATGCTAAATTTTAACGGATTTTAAAGATTGAATAGAAAATTCACTTTTGTCGGGAAACTCACAATATCTTGTTAGAAGGTAGCTGCATCATTCGTCTACACTGAAACATGCATGACGAGGCAAAAGCAAATCCGGAATCTTGACTTTTCTAAGCGAATCCACGAGCCCGCGTCCTTCTTGCACCTTAATAAGCGCTTCTCGCCCCGTAAACCGCCATTTCGTTTAAAGGAGGTCAAATGGAACTTCGGTCTAACCGGGGATATCGAAACTTGGGATACCGGTAGAGGCGGACATCTCCTTTAAGATGGTAAAATTTCGTAACGATCGAATGATGTTAAGTATGAAAAAGTGATAATCGAAAGACAACGTCATTCTCTTCACCTAAGGAGCGTTTCTCTCGCCTAAGCCATGTTTTCACTTTCGATCTAGGGAACCGAAATTCGGCACAAAAGTAGCCCACGTGAAGATAATAAAAGTTTGGAATGCGATTTTGAGATTTCTCAAGAACTGGGGAGCCATCTTGGAAAATGGCATATTTTCGTCCCGCGACCTGCACCTTCAACGCTAAACACCAAACGGGAGCGGCTCTTGCCGTCGGGTCGCGAAAACCCCTAACGCAGGGTTGTAGGGGAAGGACCCAGTTAGATATCTTCATGGTAAATTAAAAACGAGGTCGAGTGTTGGAGTCACGGGAAAGGGTTGATTCTACCCATGAAATTAGGAGGAAATGCTAAATCTTAACGGATTTTAAAGTTTGAATAGAAAATTCAGTTTTGTCGGGAAACTCACAATATCTTGTTAGAAGGTAGCTGCATCATTCGGCTACTCGAAAACATGCAGGACGAGGCAAAAGCAAATCCGGAATCTTGGCTTTTCTAAGCGAATCCGCGTGCCCGCGTCCTTCTCGCACCTTAATAAGCGCTTCTCGCCCCCTAAACCGCCATTTCGTTTAAAGGAGGTCAAATGGTACTTCGGTCTAACCGGGGATGTCGAAACTGGGGAAACCGGTAGAGCCGGACCTCTCCTTTTACATGGTAAAATTTCGTAACGATCGAATGACGACAAGTATGAAAAAGTGATAATCGAAAGACAATGTCATTCTCGTCTCCTAAGGAGCGTTTCTCTCGCCTAAGCCATGTTTTCAATTTCGATCTAGGGAATCGAAATTCGGCACAAAAGTAGCCCACGTGAAGATAATAAAAGTTTGGAATGCGATTTTGAGATTTCTCAAAAACTGCGGCCGCCATCTTGTGAAATGACATATTGTCGACACGCGACAAGCACCGCCGACGATAAACACCAAACGAAAGCGGCTCTTGCCGTCGGATCGCGATAACCCCTAAAGCAGGGTAATAGGGGAAGGACCCAGGTAATTATCCTCACGGTAAATTAAAAACGAGGTCGAGTGTTGGAGTCACGAGAAAGGGTTCATTCTCCCCTTGAAATTCGGAGGAAATGCTAAATCTTACCGGATTTTAAAGTTTGAATACAAAATTAATATTTGTCGGGAAAGTCACAATATCTTGTTAGAAGGTAGCTGCATCATTCGTCTACAATAAAACATGCATGACGAGGCAAAAGCAAATCCGGAATCTTGACTTTTCTAAGCGAATCCGCGAGCCCGCGTCCTTCTCTCACCTTAATAAGCGCTTCTCGCCCACTAAGCCGCCATTTCGTTTAAAGGAGGTCAAATGGTACTTCGGTCTAACCGGGGATGTCGAAACTTGGGATACCGGTAGAGCCGGACCTCTCCTTTTACATGGTAAAATTTCGTAACGATCGAATGAGGCCTAAAATGAAAAAGTGATAATAGAAAAAGAATGTCATTCTCGTCTCCTAAGGAGCGTTTCTCTCGCCTAAGCCATGTTTTCAATTTCGATCTAGGGAATCGAAATTCGGCACAAAGGTAGCCCACGTGAAGATAATAAAAGCTTCGAATGCGATTTTGAGATTTCTCAAAAACTGCGGCCGCCATCTTGGGAAATGGCATATTATCGTCCTTGCGACATGCATCTCCGACGCTAAACACCAAACGGGAGCGGCTCTTGCCGTCGGATCGCGATAACACCTAACGCAGTGTTGTAGGGGAAGGACCCAGGTAGAAATCCTCAGGGTAAATTAAAAACGAAGTCGAGTGTTGGAGTTACGGGAAAGGGTTGATTCTCACCTTGAAATTAGGAGGAAATGCTAAATCTTAACGGATTTTAAAGTTTGAATAGAAAATTCAGTTTTGTCGGGGAACTCACAATATCTTGTTAGAAGGTAGCTGCATCATTCGTCTACACGAAAACATGCAGGACGAGGCAAAAGCAAATACGGAATCTTGACTTTTCTAAGCGAATCCGCGAGCCCGCGTCCTTCTCGCACATTAATAAGCGCTTCTCGCCCCGTAAACCGCCATTTCGTTTAAAAGAGGTTAAGTGGTACTTCGGTCTTACCGGGGATGTCGAAAATTGGGATGCCGGTAGAGCCGGACCTCTCCTTTTACAAGGTAAAATTTCGTAACGATCGAATGACGCCAAGTATGAAAAAGTGATAATTGAAAGACAATGTCATTCTCGTCTCGTAAGGAGCGTTTCTCTCGCCTAAGCCATGTTTTCAATTTCGATCTAGGGAATCGAAATTCGGCACAAAGGTAGCCCACGTGAAGATAATAAAAGCTTCGAATGCGATTTTGAGATTTCTCAAGAACTGCGGAGCCATCTTTGGAAATGACATATTTTCGCCGGGCGACCTGCACCTTCAACGTTAAACACCAAACGGGAGCGGCTCTTGAAGTCGGGTCGCGAAAATCCCTTAACGCAGGGTTGTAGGGGAAGGACCCAGGTAGATATCTTCATGGTAAATTAAAAACGAGGTCGAGTGTTGGAGTCACGGGAAAGGGTTGATTCTCCCCTTGAAATTAGGAGGAAATGCTAAATCTTAATGGATTATAAAGTTTGAATAGAAAATTCAGTTTTGTCGGGAAACTCACAATATCTTGTTAGAAGGTAGATGCATCATTCGTCTACACTAAAACATGCATGACGAGGCAAAAGCAAATCCGGAATCTTGACTTTTCTAAGCGAATCCACGAGCCCGCGTCGTTCTCGCACCTTAATAAGCGCTTCTCGCCCCCTAAACCGCCATTTCGTTTAAAGGAGGTCAAATGGTACTTCGGTCTAACCGGGGATGACGAAACTTGGGATACCGGTAGAGGCGGATATCTCCTTTAAGATAGTAAAATTTCGTAACGATCGAATGATGTTAAGTATGAAAAAGTGATAATCGAAAGACAACGTCATTCCCTTCACCTAAGGAGCGTTTCTCTCGCCTAAGACATGTTTTCAATTTCGATCTAGGGAACCGAAATTCGGCACAAAAGTAGCCCACGTGAAGATAATAAAAGTTTGGAATGCGATTTTGAGATTTCTAAAGAAGTGCGGAGCCATCTTGGAAAATGGCATATTTTCGCCCCGCGACATGCATTTCCGACGCTAAACACCAAACGGGAGAGGCTCTTGCCGTCGGATCGCGATAACCCCTAACGCAGTGTTGTAGGGGAAGGAACCAGGTAGATATCCTCACGGTAAATTAAAAACGAGGTCGAGTGTTGGAGTTACGATAAAGGGTTGATTCTCACCTTGAAATTAGGAGGAAATGCTAAATCTTAACGGATTTTAAAGTTTGAATAGAAAATTCAGTTTTGTCGGGAAACTCACAATATTTTGTTAGAAGGTAGCTGCATCATTCGTCTACACGAAAACATGCAGGACGAAGCAAAAGCAAATACGGAATCTTGACTTTTCTAAGCGAATCCGCGAGCCCGCGTCCTTCTCGCACATTAATAAGCGCTTCTCGCCCCGTAAACCGCCATTTCGTTTAAAAGAGGTTAAATGGTACTTCGGTCTAACCGGGGATGTCGAAAATTGGGATGCCGGTAGAGCCGGACCTCTCCTTTTACATGGTAAAATTTCGTAACGATCGAACGAAGCCAAGTATGAAAAAGTGATAATCGAAATACAATGTCATTCTCGTCTCCTAAAGAGCGTTTCTCTCGCCTAAGCCATGTTTTCAATTTCGATCTAGGGAATCGAAATACGGCACAAAGGTAGCCCACGTGAAGATAATAAAAGTTTGGAATGCGATTTTGGGATATCTCAAGAACTGCGGAGCCATCTTGGAAAATGGCATATTTTCACCACGCGACCTGCACCTTCAACGCTAAACACCAAATGGGAGCGGCTCTTGCCGTCGGGTCGCAAGAACCCCTAACGCAGGGTTGTAGGGGAAGGAGCCAGGTAGATATCTTCACGGTAAATTAAAAACGAGGTCGAGTGTTGGAGTTACGGGAAAGGGTTGATTCTCCTCATGAAATTAAGAGGAAATGCTAAATCTTAACGGATTTTAAAGTTGGAATAGAAAATTCAGTTTTGTCGGGAAACTCACAATATCTTGTTAGAAGGTAGTTGCATCATTCGGCTACACGAAAACATGCAGGACGAGGCAAAAGCAAATCCGGAATCTTGGCTTTTCTAAACGAATCCGCGTGCCCGCGTCCTTCTCGCACCTTAATAAGCGCTTCTCGCCCCCTAAACCGCCATTTCGTTTAAAGGATGTCAAATGGTACTTCGGTCTAATCGGGGATGTCGAAACTTGAGATACCGGTAGAGCCGGACCTCTCCTTATACATGGTAAAATTTCGTAACGATCGAATGAGGCCTAAAATGAAAAAGTGATAATCGAAAAAGGATGTCATTCTCGTCTCCTAAGGAGCGTTTCTCTCGCCTAAGCCATGTTTTCAATTTCGATCTAAGGAATCGAAATTCGGCACAAAGGTAGCCCACGTGAAGATAATAAAAGTTTGGAATGGGATTTTGAGATTTCTCAAGAACTGCGGAGCCATCTTGGAAAATGGCATATTTTCGCCCCGCGACCTGCACCTTCAACGCTAAACACCCAACGGGAGCGGCTCTTGGCGTCGGGTTGCGAAAACCTTTAACGCAGGGTTGTAGGGGAAGGACCCAGGTAGATATCTTCACGGTAAATTAAAAACGAGGTCGAGTGTTGGAGTCACGGGAAAGGGTTGATTCTCTCCATGAAATTAGGAGGAAATGCTAAATTTTAACGGATTTTAAAGATTGAATAGAAAATTCACTTTTGTCGGGAAACTCACAATATCTTGTTAGAAGGTAGATGCATCATTCGTCTACACTAAAACATGCATGACGAGGCAAAAGCAAATCCGGAATCTTGACTTTTCTAAGCGAATCCACGACCCGCGTCCTTCTTGCACCTTAATAAGCGCTTCTCGCCCCGTAAACCGCCATTTCGTTTAAAGGAGGTCAAATGGAACTTCGGTCTAACCGGGGATATCGTAACTTGGGATACCGGTAGAGGCGGACATCTCCTTTAAGATGGTAAAATTTCGTAACGATCGAATGATGTTAAGAATGAAAAAGTGATAATCGAAAGACAATGTCATTCTCGTCTCCTAAGGAGCGTTTCTCTCGCCTAAGCCATGTTTTCAATTTCGATCTAGGGAATCGAAATTCGGCACAAAGGTAGCCCACGTGAAGATAATAAAAGCTTCGAATGCGATTTTGAGATTTCTCAAGAACTGCGGAGCCATCTTTGGAAATGACATATTTTCGCCAGGCGACCTGCACCTTCAACGCTAAACACCAAACGGGAGCGGCTCTTGTCGTCGGGTCGCGAAAACCCCTAACGCAGGGTTGTAGGGGAAGGACCCAGGTAGATATCTTCATGGTAAATTAAAAACGAGGTCGAGTGTTGGAGTCACGGGAAAGGGTTGATTCTACCCATGAAATTAGGAGGAAATGCTAAATCTTAACGGATTTTAAAGTTTGAATAGAAAATTCAGTTTTGTCGGGAAACTCACAATATCTTGTTAGAAGGTAGATGCGTCATTCGTCTACACGAAAACATGCAGGACGAGGCAAAAGCAAATCCGGAATCTTGGCTTTTCTAAGCGAATCCGCGTGCCCGCGTCCTTCTCGCACCTTAATATGCGCTTCTCGCCCCCTAAACCGCCATTTCGTTTAAAGGAGGTCAAATGGTACTTCGGTCTAACCGGGGATGTCGAAACTGGGGAAACCGGTAGAGCCGGACCTCTCCTTTTACTTGGTAAAATTTCGTAACGATCGAATGACGCCAAGTATGAAAAGTGATAATCGAAAGACAATGTCATTCTCGTCTCCTAAGGAGCGTTTCTCTCGCCTAAGCCATGTTTTCAATTTCGATCTAGGGAATCGAAATTCGGCACAAAGGTAGCCCACGTGAAGATAATAAAAGCTTCGAATGCGATTTTGAGATTTCTCAAGAACTGCGGAGCCATCTCTGGAAATGACATATTTTCGCCAGGCGACCTGCACCTTCAACGCTAAACACCAAACGGGAGCGGCTCTTGTCGTCGGGTCGCGAAAACCCCTAACGCAAGGTTGTAGGGGAAGGACCCAGGTAGATATCTTCATGGTAAATTAAAAACGAGGTCGAGTGTTGGAGTCACGGGAAAGGGTTGATTCTACCCATGAAATTAGGAGGAAATGCTAAATCTTAACGGATTTTAAAGTTTGAATAGAAAATTCAGTTTTGTCGGGAAACTCACAATATCTTGTTAGAAGGTAGATGCGTCATTCGTCTACACTAAAACATGCATGACGAGGCAAAAGCAAATCCGGAATTATGACTCTTCTAATCGAATCCACGAGCCCGCGTCGTTCTCGCACCTTAATAAGCGCTTCTCGCCCCGTAAACCGCCATTTCGTTTAAAGGGGGTCAAATGGTACTTCGGTCTAACCGGGGATGACGAAACTTGGGATACCGGTAGAGGCGGACATCTCCTTTAAGATGGTAAAATTTCGTAACGATCGAATGATGTTAAGTATGGAAAAGTGATAATCGAAAGACAACGTCATTCTCTTCACCTAAGGAGCGTTTCTCTCGCCTAAGCCATGTTTTCACTTTCGATCTAGGGAACCGAAATTCGGCACAAAAGTAGCCCACGTGAAGATAATAAAAGTTTGGAATGCGATTTTGAGATTTCTCAAGAACTGGGGAGCCATCTTGGAAAATGGCATATTTTCGTCCCGCGACCTGCACCTTCAACGCTAAACACCAAACGGGAGCGGCTCTTGCCGTCGGGTCGCGAAAACCCCTAACGCAGGGTTGTAGGGGAAGGACCCAGGTAGATATCTTCATGGTAAATTAAAAACGAGGTCGAGTGTTGGAGTCACGGGAAAGGGTTGATTCTACCCATGAAATTAGGAGGAAATGCTAAATCTTAACGGATTTTAAAGTTTGAATAGAAAATTCAGTTTTGTCGGGAAACTCACAATATCTTGTTAGAAGGTAGCTGCATCATTCGGCTACACGAAAACATGCAGGACGAGGCAAAAGCAAATCCGGAATCTTGGCTTTTCTAAGCGAATCCGCGTGCCCGCGTCCTTCTCGCACCTTAATATGCGCTTCTCGCCCCCTAAACCGCCATTTCGTTTAAAGGAGGTCAAATGGTACTTCGGTCTAACCGGGGATGTCGAAACTGGGGAAACCGGTAGAGCCGGACCTCTCCTTTTACATGGTAAAATTTCGTAACGATCGAATGACGCCAAGTATGAAAAAGTGATAATCGAAAGACAATGTCATTCTCGTCTCCTAAGGAGCGTTTCTCTCGCCTAAGCCATGTTTTCAATTTCGATCTAGGGAATCGAAATTCGGCACAAAGGTAGCCCACGTGAAGATAATAAAAGCTTCGAATGCGATTTTGAGATTTCTCAAAAACTGCGGCCGCCATCTTGGGAAATGACATATTATCGACCCGCGACATGCACCGCCGACGCTAAACACCAAACGAAAGCGGCTCTTGCCGTCGGATCGCGATAACCCCTAAAGCAGGGTTGTAGGGGAAGGACCCAGGTAGATATCCTCACGGTAAATTTAAAACGAAGTCGAGTGTTGGAGTCACGGGAAAAGGTTGATTCTCCCCTTGAAATTAGGAGGAAATGCTAAATCTTACCGGATTTTAAAGTTTGAATACAAAATTAATCTTTGTCGGGAAACTCACAATATCTTGTTTGATGGTAGATGCATCATTCGTCTACACTAAAACATGCATGACGAGGCAAGCGCAAATCCGGAATCTTGACTTTTCTAAGCGAATCCACGAGCCCGCGTCCTTCTCGCACCTTAATAAGCGCTTCTCGCCCCCTAAACCGCCATTTCGTTTAAAGGAGGTCAAATGGTACTTCGGTCTAACCGGGGATGTCGAAACTTGGGATACCGGTAGAGGCGGACATCTCCTTTAAGATGGTAAAATTTCGTAGCGATCGAATGATGTTAAGTATGAAAAAGTGATAATCGAAAGACAACGTCATTCTCTTCACCTAAGGAGCGTTTCTCTCGCCTAAGACATGTTTTCAATTTCGATCTAGGGAACCGACATTCGGCACAAAAGTAGCCCACGTGAAGATAATAAAAGTTTGGAATGCGATTTTGAGATTTCTCAAGAACTGCGGAGCCATCTTGGAAAATGGCATATTTTCGCCCCGCGACCTGCACCTTCAACGATAAACACCAAACGGGAGCGGCTCTTGCCGTCGGGTCGCGAAAACCCCTAACGCAGGGTTGTAGCGGAAGGACCCAGGTAGATATCTTCACGGTAAATTAAAAACGAGGTCGAGTGTTGGAGTCACGGGAAAGGGTTGATTCTCCCCATGAAATTAGGAGGAAATGCTAAATCTTAACGGATTTTAAAGTTGGAATAGAAAATTCAGTTTTGTCGGGAAACTCACAATATCTTGTTAGAAGGTAGCTGCATCGTTCGTCTACACGAAAACATGCAGGACGAGGCAAAAGCAAATCCGGAATCTTGACTTTTCTAAGCGAATCCGCGAGCCCGCGTCCTTCTCGCACATTAATAAGCGCTTCTCGCCCCGTAAACCGCCATTTCGTTTAAAAGAGGTTAAATGGTACTTCGGTCTAACCGGGGATGTCGAAAATTGGGATGCCGGTAGAGCCGGACCTCTCCTTTTACATGGTAAAATTTCGTAACGATCGAATGAGGCCTAAAATGAAAAAGTGATAATCGAAAAAGAATGTCATTCTCGTCTCCTAAGGAGCGTTTCTCTCGCCTAAGCCATGTTTTCAATTTCGATCTAGGGAATAGAAATTCGGCACAAAGGTAGCCCACGTGAAGATAATAAAAGCTTCGAATGCGATTTTGAGATTTCTCTAAACCTGCGGCCGCCATCTTGGGAAATGGCATATTATCGTCCCTGCGACATGCATCTCCGACGCTAAACACCAAACGGGAGCGGCTCTTGCCGTCGGATCGCGATAACACCTAACGCAGTGTTGTAGGGGAAGGACCCAAGTAGATATCCTCACGGTAAATTAAAAACGAGGTCGAGTGTTGGAGTTACGGGAAAGGGTTGATTCTCACCTTGAAATTAGGAGGAAATGCTAAATCTTAACGGATTTTAAAGTTTGAATAGAAAATTCAGTTTTGTCGGGAAATTCACAATATCTTGTTAGAAGGTAGCTGCATCGTTCGTCTACACGAAAACATGCAGGACGAGGCAAAAGCAAATACGGAATCTTGACTTTTCTAAGCGAATCCGCGAGCCCGCGTCCTTCTCGCACATTAATAAGCGCTTCTCGCCCCGTAAACCGCCATTTCGTTTAAAAGAGGTTAAATGGTACTTCGGTCTAACCGGGGATGTCGAAAATTGGGATGCCGGTAGAGCCGGACCTCTCCTTTTACAAGGTAAAATTTCGTTACGATCCAATGACGCCAAGTATGAAAAAGTCATAATCGAAAGAGAATGTCATTCTTGTCACCTAAGGAGCGTTTCTCTCGCCTAAGCCATGTTTTCAATTTCGATCTAGGGAATAGAAATTCGGCACAAAAGTCGCCCACGTGAAGATAATAAAAGCTTCGAATGCGATTTTGAGATTTCTCAAAAACTGCGGAGCCATCTTTGGAAATGACATATTTTCGCCGGGCGACCTGCACCTTCAACGTTAAACACCAAACGGGAGCGGCTCTTGAATTCGGGTCGCGAAAACCCCTAACGCAGGGTTGTAGGGGAAGGACCCAGGTAGATATCTTCATGGTAAATTAAAAACGAGGTCGAGTGTTGGAGTCACGGGAAAGGGTTGATTCTCCCCTTGAAATTAGGAGGAAATGCTAAATCTTAATGGATTTTAAAGTTTGAATAGAAAATTCAGTTTTGTCGGGAAACTCGAAATATCTTGTTAGAAGGTGGATGCATCATTCGTCTACACTAAAACATGCATGACGAGGCAAGAGCAAATCCGGAATCTTGACTTTTCTAAGCGAATTCACGAGCCCGCGTCGTTCTCGCACCTTAATAAGCGCTTCTCGCACCCTAAACCGCCATTTCGTTTAAAGGAGGTCAAATGGTACTTCGGTCTAACCGGGGATGACGAAACTTGGGATACCGGTAGAGGCGGATATCTCCTTTAAGATGGTAAAATTTCGTAACGATCGAATGATGTTAAGTATGAAAAAGTGATAATCGAAAGACGTCATTCTCTTCACCTAAGGAGCGTTTCTCTCGCCTAAGACATGTTTTCAATTTCGATCTAGGGAACCGAAATTCGGCACAAAAGTAGCCCACGTGAAGATAATAAAAGTTTGGAATGCGATTTTGAGATTTCTCAAGAACTGCGGAGCCATCTTTGAAAATGGCATATTTTCGCCCCGCGACATGCACCTTCAACGCTAAACACCAAACGGGAGCGGCTCTTGCCGTTGGGTCGCAAAAACCCCTAACGCAGGGTTGTAGGGGAAGGGCCCAGGTAGATATCTTCACCGTAAATTAAAAACGAGGTCGAGTGTTGGAGTCACGGGAAAGGGTTGATTCTACCCATGAAATTAGGAGGAAATGCTAAATCTTAACGAATTTTAAAGTTGGAATAGAAAATTCAGTTTTGTCGGGATACTCACAATATCTTGTTAGAAGGTAGCTGCATCATTCGGCTACACGAAAATATGCAGGACGAGGCAAAAGCAAATCCGGAATCTTGGCTTTTCTAAGCGAATCCGCGTGCCCGCGTCCTTCTCGCACCTTAATAAGCGCTTCTCGCCCCCGAAACCGCCATTTCGTTTAAAGGAGGTCAAATGGTACTTCGGTCTAACCGGGGATGTCGAAACTGGGGAAACCGGTAGAGCCGGACCTCTCCTTTTACATGGTAAAATTTCGTAACGATCGAATGACGCCAAGTATGAAAAAGTGATAATCGAAAGACAATGTCATTCTCATCTCCTAAGGAGCGTTTCTCTCGCCTAAGCCATGTTTTCAATTTCGATCTAGGGAATCGAAATTCGGCACAAAGGTAGCCCACGTGAAGATAATAAAAGCTTCGAATGCGATTTTGAGATTTCTCAAAAACTGCGGCCGCCATCTTGGGAAATGACATATTATCGACCCGCGACATGCACCGCCGACGCTAAACACCAAACGGAAGCGGCTCTTGCCGTCGGATCGCGATAACCCTTAAAGCAGGGTTGTAGGGGACGGACCCAGGTAGATATCCTCACGGTAAATTAAAAACGAGGTCGAGTGTTGGAGTCACGGGAAAGGGTTGATTCTCCCCTTGAAATTCGGAGGAAATGCTAAATCTTACCGGATTTTAAAGTTTGAATACAAAATTAATCTTTGTCGGGAAACTCACAATATCTTGTTAGAAGGTAGTTGCATCATTCGTCTACTCTAAAACATGCATGACGAGGCAAAAGCAAATCCGGAATCTTGACTTTTCTAAGCGAATAGGCGAGCCCGCGTCCTTCTCTCAACTTAATAAGCGCTTCTCGCCCCCTAAACCGCCATTTCGTCTAAAGGAGGTCAAATTGTACTTCGGTCTAACCGGGGATGTCGAAACTTGGGATACCGGTAGAGCCGGACCTCTCCTTTTACATGGTAAAATTTCGTAACGATCGAATGAGGCCTAAATTGAAAAAGTGATAATCGAAAAAGAATGTCATTCTCGTCTCCTAAGGAGCGTTTCTCTCGCCTAAGCCATGTTTTCAATTTCGATCTAGGGAATCGAAATTCGGCACAAAGGTAGCCCACGTGAAGATAATAAAAGCTTCGAATGCGATTTTGAGATTTCTCAAAAACTGCGGCCGCCATCTTGGGAAATGGCATATTATCGCCCCTGCGACATGTATCTCCGACGCTAAACACCAAACGGGAGCGGCTCTTGCCGTCGGATCGCGATAACCCCTAACGCAGTGTTGTAGGGGAAGGACCCAGGTAGATATCCTCACGGTAAATTAAAAACGAGGTCGAGTGTTGGAGTTACGGGAAAGGGTTGATTCTCACCTTGAAATTAGGAGGAAATGCTAAATCTTAACGGATTTTAAAGTTTGAATAGAAAATTCAGTTTTGTCGGGAAACTCACAATATCTTGTTAGAAGGTAGCTGCATCATTCGTCTACACGAAAACATGCAGGACGAGGCAAAAGCAAATAAGGAATCTTGACTTTTCTAAGCGAATCCGCGAGCCCGCGTCCTTCTCGCACATTAATAAGCGCTTCTCGCCCCGTAAACCGCCATTTCGTTTAAAAGAGGTTAAATGGTACTTCGGTCTAACCGGGGATGTCGAAAATTGGGATGCCGGTAGAGCCGGACCTCTCCTTTTACATGGTAAAATTTCGTAACGATCGAATGACACCAAGTATGAAAAAGTCATAATCGAAAGAGAATGTCATTCTCGTCTCCTAAGGAGCGTTTCTCTCGCCTAAGCCATGTTTTCAATTTCGATCTAGGGAATCGAAATTCGGCACAAAGGTAGCCCACGTGAAGATAATAAAAGCTTCGAATGCGATTTTGAGATTTCTCAAGAACTGCGGAGCCATCTTTGGAAATGACATATTTTCGCCGGGCGACCTGCACCTTCAACGTTAAACACCAAAAAGGAGCGGCTCTTGAAGTCGGGTCGCGAAAACCCCTAACGCAGGGTTGTAGGGGAAGGACCCAGGTAGATATCTTCATGGTAAATTAAAAACGAGGTCGAGTGTTGGAGTCACGGGCAAGGGTTGATTCTCCCCATGAAATTAGGAGGAAATGCTAAATCTTAACGGATTTTAAAGTTTGAATAGAAAATTCAGTTTTGTCGGGAAACTCACAATATCTTGTTAGAAGGTAGATGCATCATTCGTCTACACTAAAACATGCATGACGAGGCAAAAGCAAATCCGGAATCTTGACTTTTCTAAGCGAATCCACGAGCGCGCGTCCTCTCGCACCTTAATAAGCGCTTCTCGCCCCCTAAACCGCCATTTCGTTTAAATGAGGTCAAATGGTACTTCGGTCTAACCGGGGATGTCGAAACTGGGGATACCGGTAGAGCCGGACCTCTCCTTTTACATGGTAAAATTTCGTAACGATCGAATGACGCCAAGTATGAAAAAGTGATAATCGAAAGACAATGTCATTCTCGTCTCCTAAGGAGCGTTTCTCTCGCCTAAGCAATGTTTTCAATTTCGATCTAGGGAATCGAAATTCGGCACAAAGGAAGCCCACGTGAAGATAATAAAAGCTTCGAATGCTATTTTGAGATTTCTCAAAAACTGCGGCCGCCATCTTGGGAAATGACATATTATCGACCCGCGACATGCACCGCCGACGCTAAACACCAAACGGGAGCGGCTCTTGCCGTCGGATCGCGATAACCCCTAAAGCAGGGTTGTAGGGGAAGGACCCAGGTAGATATCCTCACGGTAAATTAAAAACGAGGTCGAGTGTTGGAGTCACGGGAAAGGGTTGATTCTCCCCTTGAAATTCGTTGGAAATGCTAAATCTTACCGGATTTTAAAGTTTGAATACAAAATTAATCTTTGTCGGGAAAGTCACAATATCTAGTTAGAAGGTAGCTGCATCATTCGTCTACACTAAAACATGCATGACGAGGCAAAAGCAAATCCGGAATCTTGACTTTTCTAAGCGAATCCACGAGCCCGCGTCCTTCTCTCACCTTAATAAGCGCTTCTCGCCCCCTAAACCGCCATTTCGTTTAAAGGAGGTCAAATGGTACTTCGGTCTAACCGGGGATGTCGAAACTTGGGATACCGGTAGAGCCGGACCTCTCCTTTTACATGGTAAAATTTCGTAACGATCGAATGAGGCCTAAAATGAAAAAGTGATAATCGAAAAAGAATGTCATTCTCGTCTCCTAAGGAGCGTTTCTCTCGCCTAAGCCATGTTTTCAATTTCGATCTAGGGAATAGAAATTCGGCACAAAGGTAGCCCACGTGAAGATAATAAAAGTTTGGAATGCGATTTTGAGATTTCTCAAGAACTGCGGAGCCATCTTGGAAAATGGCATATTTTCGCCCCGCGACCTGCACCTTCAACGCTAAACACCAAACGGGAGCGGTTCTTGCCGACGGGTCGCGAAAACATCTAACGCAGGGTTGTAGGGGAAGGACCTAGGTAGATATCTTCACGGTAAATTAAAAACGAGGTCGAGTGTTGGAGTCACGGGAAAGGGTTGATTCTCCCCTTGAAATTAGGAGGAAATGCTAAATTTTAACGGATTTTAAAGTTTGAATAGAAAATTCAGTTTTGTCGGGAAACTCACAATATCTTGTTAGAAGGTAGATGCATCATTCGTCTACACTAAAACATGCATGACAAGGCAAAAGCAAATCCGCAATCTTGACTTTTCTAAGCGAATCCACGAGCCCGCGTCCTTCTCGCACCTTAATAAGCGCTTCTCGCCCCGTAAACCGCCATTTCGCTTAAAGGAGGTCAAATGGTACTTCGGTCTAACCGGGAGATCGAAACTTGGGATACCGGTAGAGGCGGACATCTCCTTTAAGATGGTAAAATTTCGTAACGATCGAATGATGTTAAGTATGAAAAAGTGATAATCGAAAGACAACGTCATTCTCTTCACCTAAGGAGCGTTTCTCTCGCCTAAGACATGTTTTCAATTTCGATCTAGGGAACCGAAATTCGGCACAAAAGTAGCCCACGTGAAGATAATAAAAGTTTGGAATGCGATTTTGAGATTTCTCAAGAACTGCGGAGCCATCTTGGAAAATGGCATATTTTCGCTCCGCGACCTGCACCTTCAACGCTAAACACCAAACGGGAGCGGCTCTTGCCGTCGGGTCGCGAAAACCCCTAACGCAGGGTTGTAGGGGAAGGACCCAGGTAGATATCTTCACGGTAAATTAAAAACGAGGTCGAGTGTTGGAGTCACGGGAAATGGATGATTCTCCCCATGAAATTAGGAGGAAATGCTAAATTTTAACGGATTTTAAAGTTGGAATAGAAAATTCAGTTTTGTCGGGAAACTCACAATATCTTGTTAGAAGGTAGCTGCATCATTCGGCTACACGAAAACATGCAGGACGAGGCAAAAGCAAATTTGGAATCTTGGCTTTTCTAAGCGAATCCGCGTGAAAGCGTCCTTCTCGCACCTTAATAAGCGCTTCTCGCCCCCTAAACCGCCATTTCGTTTAAATGACGTCAAATGGTACTTCGGTCTAACCGGGGATGTCGAAACTTGGGATACCGGTAGAGCCGGACCTCTCCCTTTACATGGTAAAATTTCGTAACGATCGAATGACGCCAAGTATGAAAAAGTGATAATCGAAAGACAATGTCATTCTCGTCTCCTAAGGAGCGTTTCTCTCGCCTAAGCCATGTTTTCAATTTCGATCTAGGGAATCGATATTCGGCACAAAGGTAGCCCACGTGAAGATATTAAAAGCTTCGAATGCGATTTTGAGATTTCTCAAAAACTGCGGACGCCATCTTGGGAAATGACATATTATCGCCCACGCGACATGGACCTCCGACGCTAAACACCAAACGGAAGCGGCTCTTGAAGTCGGATTGCGATAACCCCTAAAGCAGGGTTGTAGGGAAAGGACCCAGATAGATATAATCTCGGTAAATTAAAAACGAGGTCGAGTGTTGGACTCACGGGAAAGGGTTGATTCTCCCCTTGAAATTCGGAGGAAATGCTAAATCTTACCGGATTTTAAAGTTTGAATACAAAATTAATCTTTGTCGGGAAACTCACAATATCTTGTTAAATGTAGCTGCATCATTCGTCTACACTAAAACATGCATGACGAGGCAAAAGCAAATCCGGAATCTTGACTTTTCTAAGCGAATCCGCGAGCCCGCGTCCTTCTCGCACCTTAATAAGCGCTTCTCGCCCCCTAAACCGCCATTTCGTTTAAAGGATGTCAAATGGTACTTCGGTCTAATCGGGGATGTCGAAACTTGGGATACCGGTAGAGCCGGACCTCTCCTTTTACATGGTAAAATTTCGTAACGATCGAATGAGGCCTAAAATGAAAAAGTGATAATCGAAAAAGAATGTCATTTTCGTCTCCTAAGGAGCGTTTCTCTCGCCTAAGCCATGTTTTCAATTTCGATCTAGGGAATCGAAATTCGGCACAAACGTAGCCCACGTGAAGATAATAAAAGTTTGGAATGCGTTTTTGAGATTTCTCAAGAACTGCGGAGCCATCTTGGAAAATGGCATATTTTCGCCCCGCGACGTGCACCTTCAACGCTAAACACCAAACGGGAGCGGCTCTTGCCGTCGGGTCGCGAAAACCCTTAACGCAGTGTTGTAGGGGAAGGACCCAGGTATATATCTTCACGGTAAATTAAAAACGAGGTCGAGTGTTGGAGTCACGGGAAAGGGTTGATTCTCCCCATGAAATTAGGAGGAAATGCTAAATTTTAACGGATTTTAAAGTTTGAATAGAAAATTCAGTTTTGTCGGGAAACTCACAATATCTTGTTAGAAGGTAGATGCATCATTCGTCTACACTAAAACATGCATGACGAGGCAAAAGCAAATCCGGAATCTTGACTTTTCTAAGCGAATCCACGAGCCCGCGTCCTTCTTGCACCTTAATAAGCGCTTCTCGCCCCGTAAACCGCCATTTCGTTTAAAGGAGGCCAAATGGTACTTCGGTCTAACCGGGGATGTCGAAACTTGGGATACCGGTAGAGGCGGACATCTCCTTTAAGATGGTAAAATTTCGTAACGATCGAATGATGTTAAGTATGAAAAAGTGATAATCGAAAGACAACGTCATTCTCTTCACCTAAGGAGCGTTTCTCTCGCCTAATATATGTTTTCAATTTCGATCTAGGGAACCGAAATTCGGCACAAAAGTAGCCCACGTGAAGATAATAAAAGTATGGAATGCCATTTTGAGATTTCTCAAGAACTGCGAAACCATCTTGGAAAATGGCATATTTTCGCCACGCGACCTGCACCTTCAACGCTAAACACCAAACGGGAGCGGCTCTTGCCGTCGGGTCGCGAAAACCCCTAAAGCAGGGTTGTAGGGGAAGGACCCAGGTAGATATCTTCACGGTAAATTAAAAACGAGGTCGAGTGTTGGAGTCACGGGAAAGGGATGATTCTCCCCATGAAATTAGGAGGAAATGCTAAATCTTAACGGATTTTAAAGTTGGAATAGAAAATTCAGTTTTGTCGGGAAACTCACAATATCTTGTTAGAAGGTAGCTGCATCATTCGGCTACACGAAAACATGCAGGACGAGGCAAAAGCAAATTTGGAATCTTGGCTTTTCTAAGCGAATCCGCGTGAAAGCGTCCTTCTCGCACCTTAATAAGCGCTTCTCGCCCCCTAAACCGCCATTTCGTTTAAATGAGGTCAAATGGTACTTCGGTCTAACCGGGGATGTCGAAACTGGGGATACCGGTAGAGCCGGACCTCTCCTTTTACATGGTAAAATTTCGTAGCGATCGAATGATGTTAAGTATGAAAAAGTGATAATCGAAAGACAATGTCATTCTTGTCACCTAAGGAGCGTTTCTCTCGCCTAAGCCATGTTTTCAATTTCGATCTAGGGAATAGAAATTCGGCACAAAAGTCGCCCACGTGAAGATAATAAAAGCTTCGAATGCGATTTTGAGATTTCTCAAAACCTGCGGCCGCCATCTTGGGAAATGGCATATTATCGTCCCTGCGACATGCACCTTCAACGATAAACACCAAACGGGAGCGGCTCTTGCCGTCGGGTCGCGAAAACCCCTAACGCAGTGTTGTAGGGGAAGGACCCAGGTAGATATCCTCACGGTAAATTAAAAACGAGGTCGAGTGTTGGAGTTACGGGAAAGGGTTGATTCTCACCTTGAAATTAGGAGGAAATGCTAAATCTTAACGGTTTTTAAAGTTTGAATAGAAAATTCAGTTTTGTCGGGAAATTCACAATATCTTGTTAGAAGGTAGCTGCATCGTTCGTCTACACGAAAACATGCAGGACGAGGCAAAAGCAAATACGGAATCTTGACTTTTCTAAGCGAATCCGCGAGCCCGCGTCCTTCTCGCACATTAATAAGCGCTTCTCGCCCCGTAAACCGCCATTTCGTTTAAAAGAGGTTAAATGGTACTTCGGTCTAACCGGGGATGTCGAAAATTGGGATGCCGGTAGAGCCGGACCTCTCCTTTTACAAGGTAAAATTTCGTTACGATCCAATGACGCCAAGTATGAAAAAGTCATAATCGAAAGAGAATGTCATTCTTGTCACCTAAGGAGCGTTTCTCTCGCCTAAGCCATGTTTTCAATTTCGATCTAGGGAATAGAAATTCGGCACAAAAGTCGCCCACGTGAAGATAATAAAAGCTTCGAATGCGATTTTGAGATTTCTCAAAACCTGCGGCCGCCATCTTGGGAAATGGCATATTATCGTCCCTGCGACATGCACCTTCAACGATAAACACCAAACGGGAGCGGCTCTTGCCGTCGGGTCGCGAAAACCCCTAACGCAGGGTTGTAGGGGAAGGACCCAGGTAGATATCTTCATGGTAAATTAAAAACGAGGTCGAGTGTTGGAGTCACGGGAAAGGGTTGATTCTCCCCTTGAAATTAGGAGGAAATGCTAAATCTTAATGGATTTTAAAGTTTGAATAGAAAATTCAGTTTTGTCGGGAAACTCGAAATATCTTGTTAGAAGGTGGATGCATCATTCGTCTACACTAAAACATGCATGACGAGGCAAGAGCAAATCCGGAATCTTGACTTTTCTAAGCGAATTCACGAGCCCGCGTCGTTCTCGCACCTTAATAAGCGCTTCTCGCACCCTAAACCGCCATTTCGTTTAAAGGAGGTCAAATGGTACTTCGGTCTAACCGGGGATGACGAAACTTGGGATACCGGTAGAGGCGGATATCTCCTTTAAGATGGTAAAATTTCGTAACGATCGAATGATGTTAAGTATGAAAAAGTGATAATCGAAAGACGTCATTCTCTTCACCTAAGGAGCGTTTCTCTCGCCTAAGACATGTTTTCAATTTCGATCTAGGGAACCGAAATTCGGCACAAAAGTAGCCCACGTGAAGATAATAAAAGCTTCGAATGCGATTTTGAGATTTCTCAAGAACTGCGGAGCCATCTTTGAAAATGGCATATTTTCGCCCCGCGACCTGCACCTTCAACGCTAAACACCAAACGGGAGCGGCTCTTGCCGTCGGGTCGCAAAAACCCCTAACGCAGGGTTGTAGGGGAAGGACCCAGGTAGATATCTTCACCGTAAATTAAAAACGAGTTCGAGTGTTGGAGTCACGGGAAAGGGTTGATTCTACCCTTGAAATTAGGAGGAAATGCTAAATCTTAACGAATTTTAAAGTTGGAATAGAAAATTCAGTTTTGTCGGGATACTCACAATATCTTGTTAGAAGGTAGCTGCATCATTCGGCTACACGAAAATATGCAGGACGAGGCAAAAGCAAATCCGGAATCTTGGCTTTTCTAAGCGAATCCGCGTGCCCGCGTCCTTCTCGCACCTTAATAAGCGCTTCTCGCCCCCGAAACCGCCATTTCGTTTAAAGGAGGTCAAATGGTACTTCGGTCTAACCGGGGATGTCGAAACTGGGGAAACCGGTAGAGCCGGACCTCTCCTTTTACATGGTAAAATTTCGTAACGATCGAATGACGCCAAGTATGAAAAAGTGATAATCGAAAGACAATGTCATTCTCATCTCCTAAGGAGCGTTTCTCTCGCCTAAGCCATGTTTTCAATTTCGATCTAGGGAATCGAAATTCGGCACAAAGGTAGCCCACGTGAAGATAATAAAAGCTTCGAATGCGATTTTGAGATTTCTCAAAAACTGCGGCCGCCATCTTGGGAAATGACATATTATCGACCCGCGACATGCACCGCCGACGCTAAACACCAAACGGAAGCGGCTCTTGCCGTCGGATCGCGATAACCCCTAACGCAGTGTTGTAGGGGAAGGACCCAGGTAGATATCCTCACGGTAAATTAAAAACGAGGTCGAGTGTTGGAGTCACGGGAAAGGGTTGATTCTCCCCTTGAAATTCGGAGGAAATGCTAAATCTTACCGGATTTTAAAGTTTGAATACAAAATTAATCTTTGTCGGGAAACTCACAATATCTTGTTAGAAGGTAGTTGCATCATTCGTCTACTCTAAAACATGCATGACGAGGCAAAAGCAAATCCGGAATCTTGACTTTTCTAAGCGAATAGGCGAGCCCGCGTCCTTCTCTCAACTTAATAAGCGCTTCTCGCCCCCTAAACCGCCATTTCGTCTAAAGGAGGTCAAATTGTACTTCGGTCTAACCGGGGATGTCGAAACTTGGGATACCGGTAGAGCCGGACCTCTCCTTTTACATGGTAAAATTTCGTAACGATCGAATGAGGCCTAAATTGAAAAAGTGATAATCGAAAAAGAATGTCATTCTCGTCTCCTAAGGAGCGTTTCTCTCGCCTAAGCCATGTTTTCAATTTCGATCTAGGGAATCGAAATTCGGCACAAAGGTAGCCCACGTGAAGATAATAAAAGCTTCGAAAGCGATTTTGAGATTTCTCAAAAACTGCGGCCGCCATCTTGGGAAATGGCATATTATCGCCCCTGCGACATGGATCTCCGACGCTAAACACCAAACGGGAGCGGCTCTTGCCGTCGGATCGCGATAACCCCTAACACAGTGTTGTAGGGGAAGGACCCAGGTAGATATCCTCACGGTAAATTAAAAACGAGGTCGAGTGTTGGAGTTACGGGAAAGGGTTGATTCTCACCTTGAAATTAGGAGGAAATGCTAAATCTTAACGGATTTTAAAGTTTGAATAGAAAATTCAGTTTTGTCGGGAAACTCACAATATCTTGTTAGAAGGTAGCTGCATCATTCGTCTACACGAAAACATGCAGGACGAGGCAAAAGCAAATACGGAATCTTGACTTTTCTAAGCGAATCCGCGAGCCCGCGTCCTTCTCGCACATTAATAAGCGCTTCTCGCCCCGTAAACCGCCATTTCGTTTAAAAGAGGTTAAATGGTACTTCGGTCTAACCGGGGATGTCGAAAATTGGGATGCCGGTAGAGCCGGACCTCTCCTTTTACATGGTAAAATTTCGTAACGATCGAATGACACCAAGTATGAAAAAGTCATAATCGAAAGAGAATGTCATTCTCGTCTCCTAAGGAGCGTTTCTCTCGCCTAAGCCATGTTTTCAATTTCGATCTAGGGAATCGAAATTCGGCACAAAGGTAGCCCACGTGAAGATAATAAAAGCTTCGAATGCGATTTTGAGATTTCTCAAGAACTGCGGAGCCATCTTTGGAAATGACATATTTTCGCCGGGCGACCTGCACCTTCAACGTTAAACACCAAAAAGGAGCGGCTCTTGAAGTCGGGTCGCGAAAACCCCTAACGCAGGGTTGTAGGGGAATTACCCAGGTAGATATCTTCATGGTAAATTAAAAACGAGGTCGAGTGTTGGAGTCACGGGCAAGGGTTGATTCTCCCCATGAAATTAGGAGGAAATGCTAAATCTTAACGGATTTTAAAGTTTGAATACAAAATTCAGTTTTGTCGGGAAACTCACAATATCTTGTTAGAAGGTAGATGCATCATTCGTCTACACTAAAACATGCATGACGAGGCAAAAGCAAATCCGGAATCTTGACTTTTCTAAGCGAATCCACGAGCGCGCGTCCTCTCGCACCTTAATAAGCGCTTCTCGCCCCCTAAACCGCCATTTCGTTTAAATGAGGTCAAATGGTACTTCGGTCTAACCGGGGATGTCGAAACTGGGGATACCGGTAGAGCCGGACCTCTCCTTTTACATGGTAAAATTTCGTAACGATCGAATGACGCCAAGTATGAAAAAGTGATAATCGAAAGACAATGTCATTCTCGTCTCCTAAGGAGCGTTTCTCTCGCCTAAGCAATGTTTTCAATTTCGATCTAGGGAATCGAAATTCGGCACAAAGGAAGCCCACGTGAAGATAATATAAGCTTCGAATGCTATTTTGAGATTTCTCAAAAACTGCGGCCGCCATCTTGGGAAATGACATATTATCGACCCGCGACATGCACCGCCGACGCTAAACACCAAACGGGAGCGGCTCTTGCCGTCGGATCGCGATAACCCCTAAAGCAGGGTTGTAGGGGAAGGACCCAGGTAGATATCCTCACGGTAAATTAAAAACGAGGTCGAGTGTTGGAGTCACGGGAAAGGGTTGATTCTCCCCTTGAAATTCGGTGGAAATGCTAAATCTTACCGGATTTTAAAGTTTGAATACAAAATTAATCTTTGTCGGGAAACTCACAATATCTTGTTAGAAGGTAGCTGCATCATTCGTCTACACTAAAACATGCATGACGAGGCAAAAGCAAATCCGGAATCTTGACTTTTCTAAGCGAATCCACGAGCCCGCGTCCTTCTCTCACCTTAATAAGCGCTTCTCGCCCCCTAAACCGCCATTTCGTTTAAAGGAGGTCAAATGGTACTTCGGTCTAACCGGGGATGTCGAAACTTGGGATACCGGTAGAGCCGGACCTCTCCTTTTACATGGTAAAATTTCGTAACGATCGAATGAGGCCTAAAATGAAAAAGTGATAATCGAAAAAGAATGTCATTCTCGTCTCCTAAGGAGCGTTTCTCTCGCCTAAGCCATGTTTTCAATTTCGATCTAGGGAATAGAAATTCGGCACAAAGGTAGCCCACGTGAAGATAATAAAAGTTTGGAATGCGATTTTGAGATTTCTCAAGAACTGCGGAGCCATCTTGGAAAATGGCATATTTTCACCCCGCGACCTGCACCTTCAACGCTAAACACCAAACGGGAGCGGTTCTTGCCGACGGGTCGCGAAAACATCTAACGCAGGGTTGTAGGGGAAGGACCTAGGTAGATATCTTCACGGTAAATTAAAAACGAGGTCGAGTGTTGGAGTCACGGGAAAGGGTTGATTCTCCCCTTGAAATTAGGAGGAAATGCTAAATTTTAACGGATTTTAAAGTTGGAATAGAAAATTCAGTTTTGTCGGGAAACTCACAATATCTTGTTAGAAGGTAGATGCATCATTCGTCTACACTAAAACATGCATGACGAGGCAAAAGCAAATCCGCAATCTTGACTTTTCTAAGCGAATCCACGAGCCCGCGTCCTTCTCGCACCTTAATAAGCGCTTCTCGCCCCGTAAACCGCCATTTCGCTTAAAGGAGGTCAAATGGTACTTCGGTCTAACCGGGGATGTCGAAACTTGGGATACCGGTAGAGGCGGACATCTCCTTTAAGATGGTAAAATTTCGTAACGATCGAATGATGTCAAGTATGAAAAAGTGATAATCGAAAGACAACGTCATTCTCTTCACCTAAGGAGCGTTTCTCTCGCCTAAGACATGTTTTCAATTTCGATCTAGGGAACCGAAATTCGGCACAAAAGTAGCCCACGTGAAGATAATAAAAGTTTGGAATGCGATTTTGAGATTTCTCAAGAACTGCGGAGCCATCTTGGAAAATGGCATATTTTCGCTCCGCGACCTGCACCTTCAACGCTAAACACCAAACGGGAGCGGCTCTTGCCGTCGGGTCGCGAAACCCCTAACGCAGGGTTGTAGGGGAAGGACCCAGGTAGATATCTTCACGGTAAATTAAAAACGAGGTCGAGTGTTGGAGTCACGGGAAATGGATGATTCTCCCCATGAAATTAGGAGGAAATGCTAAATTTTAACGGATTTTAAAGTTGGAATAGAAAATTCAGTTTTGTCGGGAAACTCACAATATCTTGTTAGAAGGTAGCTGCATCATTCGGCTACACGAAAACATGCAGGACGAGGCAAAAGCAAATTTGGAATCTTGGCTTTTCTAAGCGAATCCGCGTGAAAGCGTCCTTCTCGCACCTTAATAAGCGCTTCTCGCCCCCTAAACCGCCATTTCGTTTAAATGACGTCAAATGGTACTTCGGTCTAACCGGGGATGTCGAAACTTGGGATACCGGTAGAGCCGGACCTCTCCCTTTACATGGTAAAATTTCGTAACGATCGAATGACGCCAAGTATGAAAAAGTGATAATCGAAAGACAATGTCATTCTCGTCTCCTAAGGAGCGTTTCTCTCGCCTAAGCCATGTTTTCAATTTCGATCTAGGGAATCGATATTCGGCACAAAGGTAGCCCACGTGAAGATATTAAAAGCTTCGAATGCGATTTTGAGATTTCTCAAAAACTGCGGCCGCCATCTTGGGAAATGACATATTATCGCCCACGCGACATGGACCTCCGACGCTAAACACCAAACGGAAGCGGCTCTTGAAGTCGGATTGCGATAACCCCTAAAGCAGGGTTGTAGGGAAAGGACCCAGATAGATATAATCTCGGTAAATTAAAAACGAGGTCGAGTGTTGGACTCACGGGAAAGGGTTGATTCTCCCCTTGAAATTCGGAGGAAATGCTAAATCTTACCGGATTTTAAAGTTTGAATACAAAATTAATCTTTGTCGGGAAACTCACAATATCTTGTTAAATGTAGCTGCATCATTCGTCTACACTAAAACATGCATGACGAGGCAAAAGCAAATCCGGAATCTTGACTTTTCTAAGCGAATCCGCGAGCCCGCGTCCTTCTCGCACCTTAATAAGCGCTTCTCGCCCCCTAAACCGCCATTTCGTTTAAAGGAGGTCAAATGGTACTTCGGTCTAATCGGGGATGTCGAAACTTGGGATACCGGTAGAGCCGGACCTCTCCTTTTACATGGTAAAATTTCGTAACGATCGAATGAGGCCTAAAATGAAAAAGTGATAATCGAAAAAGAATGTCATTCTCGTCTCCTAAGGAGCGTTTCTCTCGCCTAAGCCATGTTTTCAATTTCGATCTAGGGAATCGAAATTCGGCACAAACGTAGCCCACGTGAAGATAATAAAAGTTTGGAATGCGATTTTGAGATTTCTCAAGAACTGCGGAGCCATCTTGGAAAATGGCATATTTTCGCCCCGCGACGTGCACCTTCAACGCTAAACACCAAACGGGAGCGGCTCTTGCCGTCGGGTCGCGAAAACCCCTAACGCAGTGTTGTAGGGGAAGGACCCAGGTATATATCTTCACGGTAAATTAAAAACGAGGTCGAGTGTTGGAGTCACGGGAAAGGGTTGATTCTCCCCATGAAATTAGGAGGAAATGCTAAATTTTAACGGATTTTAAAGTTTGAATAGAAAATTCAGTTTTGTCGGGAAACTCACAATATCTTGTTAGAAGGTAGATGCATCATTCGTCTACACTAAAACATGCATGACGAGGCAAAAGCAAATCCGGAATCTTGACTTTTCTAAGCGAATCCACGAGCCCGCGTCCTTCTTGCACCTTAATAAGCGCTTCTCGCCCCGTAAACCGCCATTTCGTTTAAAGGAGGTCAAATGGTACTTCGGTCTAACCGGGGATGTCGAAACTTGGGATACCGGTAGAGGCGGACATCTCCTTTAAGATGGTAAAATTTCGTAACGATCGAATGATGTTAAGTATGAAAAAGTGATAATCGAAAGACAATGTCATTCTCGTCTCCTAAGGAGCGTTTCTCTCGCCTAAGTCATGTTTTCAATTTCGATCTAGGGAATCGAAATTCGGCACAAAGGTAGCCCACGTGAAGATAATAAAAGATTCGAATGCGATTTTGAGATTTCTCAAGAACTGCGGAGCCATCTTTGGAAATGACATATTTTCGCCAGGCGACCTGCACCTTAAACGCTAAACACCAAACGGGAGCGGCTCTTGCCGTCTGGTCGCGAAAACCCCTAACGCAGGGTTGTAGGGGAAGGACCCAGGTAGATATCTTCACGGTAAATTAAAAAGGAGGTCGAGTGTTGGAGTCACGGGAAAGGGTTGATTCTCCCCTTGAAATTAAGAGGAAATGCTAAATCTTAATGGATTTTAAAGTTTGAATAGAAAATTCAGTTTTGTCGGCAAACTCACAATATCTTGTTAGAAGGTAGATGCATCATTCGTCTACACTAAAACATGCATGACGAGGCAAAAGCAAATCCGGAATCTTGACTTTTCTAAGCGAATACACGAGCCCGATTCGTTCTCGCACCTTAATAAGCGCTTCTCGCCCCCTAAACCGCCATTTCGTTTAAAGGAGGTCAAATGGTACTTCGGTCTAACCGGGGATGACGAAACTTGGGATACCGGTAGAGGCGGACATCTCCTTTAAGATTAAGGGCCTCCCCCATGGCGCAGTGGTAGCGTCATTGCCTTGTAATCCTGGGGTCCCGGGTTCGATAAACGGTGGAGGCACAAGTGGTTCGGATTCCACTTTAAACTGTAGGTCCAGTCCCGATTAGCCTTACTGCGCATAAAGTGGACTTAAAACACCAAATCAATCTCCTTTAAGATGGTAAAATTTCGTAACGATCGAATGACGCCAAGTATGAAAAAGTGATAATCGAAAGACAATGTCATTCTCGTCTCCTAAGGAGCGTTTCTCTCGCCTAAGCCATGTTTTCAATTTCGATCTAGGGAATCGAAATTCGGCACAAAGGTAGCCCACGTGAAGATAATAAAAGTTTGGAATGCGATTTTGAGATTTCTCAAGAACTGCGGAGCCATCTTGGAAAATTGCATATTTTCGCCCCGCGACCTGCACCTTCAACGCTAAACACGAAACGGGAGCGGCTCTTGCCGTCGGGTCGCGAAAACCCCTAACGCAGGGTTGTAGGGGAAGGACCCAGGTAGATATCTTCACGGTAAATTAAAAAGGAGGTCGAGTGTTGGAGTCACGGGAAAGGGTTGATTCTCCCCATGAAATTAGGAGGAAATGCTAAATCTTAACGGATTTTAAAGTTGGAATAGAAAATTCAGTTTTGTCGGGAAACTCACAATATCTTGTTGAAAGGTAGTTGCATCATTCGGCTACACGAAAACATGCAGGACGAGGTAAAAGCAAATCCGGAATCTTGGCTTTTCTAAGCGAATCCGCGTGCCCGCGTCCTTCTCGAACCTTAATAAGCGCTTCTCGCCCCCTAAACCGCCATTTCGTTTAAAAGAGGTTAAATGGTACTTCGGTCTAACCGGGGATGTCGAAACTGGGGAAACCGGTTGATCCGGACCTCTCCTTTTACATGGTAAAATTTCGTAACGATCGAATGACGCCAAGTATGAAAAAGTGATAATCGAAAGACAATGTCATTCTCGTCTCCTAAGGAGCGTTTCTTTCGCCTAAGCCATGTTTTCAATTTCGATCTAGGGAATCGAAATTCGCCACAAAGGTAGCCCACGTGAAGATAATAAAAGCTTCGAATGCGATTTTGAGATTTCTCAAAAACTGCGGCCGCCATCTTGTTAAATGACATATTATCGACTCGCGACATGCACCGCCGACGCTAAACACAAAAAAAAGCGCCTCTTGCCGTCGGATCGCGATAACCCCTAAAGCAGGGTTTAGGGGAAGAACCCAGGTAGATATCCTCACGGTAAATTAAAAAAGAGGTCGAGTGTTGGAGTCACGGGAAAGGGTTGATTCTTCCCTTGAAATTCGGAGGAAATGCTAAATCTTACCGGATTTTAAAGTTTGAATACAAAATTAATCTTTGTCGGGAAACTCACAATATCTTGTTAGAAGGTAGCTGCATCTTTCGTCTACACTAAAACATGCATGACGAGGCAAAAGCAAATCCGGAATCTTGACTTTTCTAAGCGAATCCGCGAGCCTGCGTCCTTCTCTCGCCTTAATAAGCGCTTCTCGCTCCCTAAACCGCCATTTCGTTTAAAGGAGGTCAAATTGTACTTCGGTCTAACCGGGGATGTCGAAACTTGGGATACCGGTAGAGGCGGACATCTCCTTTAAGATGGTAAAATTTCGTAACGATCGAATGAGGCCTAAAATGAAAAAGTGATAATCGAAAAACAATGTCATTCTCGTCTCCCAAGGAGCGTTTCTCTCGCCTAAGCCATGTTTTCAATTTCTATCTAGGGAATCGAAATTCGGCACAAAGGTATCCCACGTGAAGATAATAAAAGCTTCGTTTGCGTTTTTGAGATTTCTCAAAAACTGCGGCCGCCATCTTGGGAAATGGCATATTATCGCCCCTGCGACATGCATCTCCGACGCTAAACACCAAACGGGAGCGGCTCTTGCCGTCGGATCGCGATAACCCCTAACGCAGTGTTGTAGGGGAAGGACCCAGGTAGATATCCTCACGGTAAATTAAAAACGAGGTCGAGTGTTGGAGTTACGGGAAATGGTTGATTCTCACCTTGAAATTAGGAGGAAATGCTAAATCTTAACGGATTTTAAATTTGGAATAGAAAATTCAGTTTTGTCGGGAAACTCACAATATCTTGTTAGAAGGTAGCTGCATCATTCGGCTACACGAAAACATGCAGGACGAGGCAAGAGCAAATCCGGAATCTTGGCTTTTCTAAGCGAATCCGCGTGCCCGCGTCCTTCTCGCACCTTAATAAGCGCTTCTCGCCACCTAAACCGACATTTCGTTTAAAGGAGGTCAAATGGTACTTCGGTCTAACCGGGGATGTCGAAACTTGGGATACCGGTAGAGCCGGACCTCTCCTTTTACATGGTAAAATTTCGTAACGATCGAAAGAGGCCTAAAATGAAAAAGTGATAATCGAAAAAGAATGTCATTCTCGTCTCCTAAGGAGCGTTTCTCTCGCCTAAGCCATGTTTTCAATTTCGATCTAGGGAATCGAAATTCGGCGCAAAGGTAGCCCACGTGAAGATAATAAAAGCTTCGAATGCGATTTTGAGATTTCGCAAAAACTGCGGCCGCCATCTTGGGAAATGGCATATTATCGCCCCTCGCGACATGCATCTCCAAGCTAAACACCAAACGGGAGCGGCTCTTGCCGTCGGATCGCGATAACCCCTAACGCAGTGTTGTAGGGGAAGGACCCAGGTAGATATCCTCACGGTAAATTAAAAACGAGGTCGAGTGTTGGAGTCACGGGAAATGGTTGATTCTCCCCTTGAAATTAGGAGGAAATGCTAAATCTTAATGGATTTTAAAGTTTGAATAGAAAATTCAGTTTTGTCGGGAAACTCACAATATCTTGTTAGAAGGTAGCTGCATCATTCGTCTACACTAAAACATGCATGACGAGGCAAAAGCAAATCCGGAATTATGACTTTTCTAAGCTAATCCACGAGCCCGCGTCGTTCTCGCACCTTAATAAACGCTTCTCGCCCCGTAAACCGCCATTTCGTTTAAAGGGGGTCAAATGGTACTTCGGTCTAACCGGGGATGACGAAACTTGGGATACCGGTAGAGGCGGACATCTCCTTTAAGATGGTAAAATTTCGTAACGATCGAATGATGTTAAGTATGAAAAAGTGATAATCGAAAGACAACGTCATTCTCTTCACCTAAGGAGCGTTTCTCTCGCCTAAGCCATGTTTTCACTTTCGAACTAGGGAACCGAAATTCGGCACAAATGTAGCCCACGTGAAGATAATAAAAGTTTGGAATGCGATTTTGAGATTTCTCAAGAACTGGGGATCCATCTTGGAAAATGGCATATTTTCGTCCCGCGACCTGCACCTTCAACGCTAAACACCAAACGGGAGCGGCTCTTGCCGTCGGGTCGCGAAAACCACTAACGCAGGGTTGTAGGGGAAGGACCCAGGTAGATATCTTCATGGTAAATTAAAAACGAGGTCGAGTGTTGGAGTCACGGGAAAGGGTTGATTCTACCCATTAAATTAGGAGGAAATGCTAAATCTTAACGGATTTTAAAGTTGGAATAGAAAATTCAGTTTTGTCGGGAAACTCACAATATCTTGTTAGAAGGTAGCTGCATCATTCGGCTACACGAAAACATGCAGGACGAGGCAAAAGCAAATCCGGAATCTTGGCTTTTCTAAGCGAATCCGCGTGCCCGCGTCCTTCTTGCACCTTAATAAGCGCTTCTCGCCCCTAAACCGCCATTTCGTTTAAAGGAGGTCAAATGGTACTTCGGTCTAACCGGGGATGTCGAAACTGGGGAAACCGGTAGAGCCGGACCTCTCCTTTTACATGGTAAAATTTCGTAACGATCGAATGACGCCAAGTATGAAAAAGTGATAATCGAAAGACAATGTCATTCTCGTCTCCTAAGGAGCGTTTCTCTCGCCTAAGCCATGTTTTCAATTTCGATCTAGGGAATCGAAATTCGGCACAAAGGTAGCCCACGTGAAGATAATAAAAGCTTCGAATGCGATTTTGAGATTTCTCAAAAACTGCGGCCGCCATCTTGGGAAATGACATATTATCGACCCGCGACATGCACCGCCGACGCTAAACACCAAACGAAAGCGACTCTTGCCGTCGGATCGCGATACCCCTAAAGCAGGGTTGTAGGGGAAGGACCCAGGTAGATATCTTCACGGTAAATTAAAAACGAGGTCGAGTGTTGGAGTCACGGGAGAGGGTTGATTCTCCCCTTGAAATTCGGAGGAAATGCTAAATCTTAACGGATTTTAAAGTTTGAATACAAAATTAATCTTTGTCGGGAAACTCACAATATCTTGTTAGATGGTAGCTGCATCATTCGTCTACACTAAAACATGCATGACGAGGCAAAAGCAAATCCGGAATCTTGACTTTTCTAAGCGAATCCACGAGCCCGCGTCCTTCTCGCACCTTAATAAGCGCTTCTCGCCCCCTAAACCGCCATTTCGTTTAAAGGAGGTCAAATGGTACTTCGGTCTAACCGGGGATGTCGAAACTTGGAATACCGGTAGAGGCGGACATCTCCTTTAAGATGGTAAAATTTCGTAACGATCGAATGATGTTAAGTATGAAAAGTGATAATCGAAAGACAACGTCATTCTCTTCACCTAAGGAGCGTTTCTCTCGCCTAAGCCATGTTTTCAATTTCGATCTAGGGAATCGAAATTCGCCACAAAGGTAGCCCACGTGAAGATAATAAAAGTTTCGAATGCGATTTTGAGATTTCTAAAAAACTGCGGCCGAAATCTTGGGAAATGACATATTATCGACCCGCGACATGCACCGCCGACGCTAAACACCAAACGGGAGCGGCTCTTGCCGTCGGATCGCGATAACCCCTAAAGCAGGGTTGTAGGGGAAGGACCCAGGTAGATATCCTCACGGTAAATTAAAAACGAGGTCGAGTGTTGGAGTCACGGGAAAGGGTTGATTCTCCCCTTGAAATTCGGAGGAAATGCTAAATCTTACCGGATTTTAAAGTTTGAATACAAAATTAATCTTTGTCGGGAAAGTCACAATATCTTGTTAGAAGGTAGCTGCATCATTCGTCTACACTAAAACATGCTTGACGAGGCAAAAGCAAATCCGGAATCTTGACTTTTCTAAGCGAATCCGCGAGCCCGCGTCCTTCTCTCACCTTAATAAGCGCTTCTCGCCCCCTAAACCGCCATTTCGTTTAAAGGAGGTCAAATGGTACTTCGATCTAACCGGGGATGTCGAAACTTGGGATACCGGTAGAGAGGGACCTCTCCTTTTACATGGTAAAATTTCGTAACAATCGTATGAGGCCTAAAATGAAAAAGTGATAATCGAAAAAGATGTCATTCTCGTCTCCTAAGGAGCGTTTCTCTCGCCTAAGCCATGTTTTCAATTTCGATCTAGGGAATCGAAATTCGGCACAAAGGTAGCCCACGTGAAGATAATAAAAGCTTCGAATGCGATTTTGAGATTTCTCAAAAACTGCGGCCGCCATCTTGGGAAATGGCATATTATCGCCCCTGCGACATGTATCTCCGACGCTAAACACCAAACGGGAGCGGCTCTTGCCGTCGGATCGCGATAACCCCTAACGCAGTGTTGTAGGGGAAGGACCCAGGTAGATATCCTCACGGTAAATTAAAAACGAGGTCGAGTGTTGGAGTTACGGGAAAGGGTTGATTCTCCCCTTGAAATTAGGAGGAAATGCTAAATCTTAACGGATTTTAAAGTTGGAATAGAAAATTCAGTTTTGTCGGGAAACTCACAATATCTTGTTAGAAGGTAGCTGCATCATTCGTCTACACGAAAACATGCAGGACGAGGCAAAAGCAAATACGGAATCTTGACTTTTCTAAGCGAATCCGCGAGCCCGCGTCCTTCTCTCACCTTAATAAGCGCTTCTCGCCCCCTAAACCGCCATTTCGTTTAAAGGAGGTCAAATGGTACTTCGATCTAACCGGGGATGTCGAAACTTGGGATACCGGTATAGAGGGACCTCTCCTTTTACATGGTAAAATTTCGTAACGATCGAATGAGGCCTAAAATGAAAAAGTGATAATCGAAAGACAACGTCATTCTCTTCACCTAAGGAGCGTTTCTCTCGCCTAAGCCATGTTTTCAATTTCGATCTAGGGAATCGAAATTCGGCACAAAGGTAGCCCACGTGAAGATAATAAAAGCTTCGAATGCGATTTTGAGATTTCTCAAGAACTGCGGAGCCATCTTTGGAAATGACATATTTTCGCCGGGCGACCTGCACCTTCAACGTTAAACACCAAACGGGAGCGGCTCTTGAAGTCGGGTCGCGAAAATCCCTTAACGCAGGGTTGTAGGGGAAGGACCCAGGTAGATATCTTCATGGTAAATTAAAAACGAGGTCGAGTGTTGGAGTCACGGGAAAGGGTTGATTCTCCCCATGAAATTAGGAGGAAATGCTAAATCTTAATGGATTTTAAAGTTTGAATTGAAAATTCAGTTTTGTCGGGAAACTCACAATATCTTGTTAGAAGGTAGATGCATCATTCGTCTACACTAAAACATGCATGACGAGGCAAAAGCAATTCCGGAATCTTGACTTTTCTAAGCGAATCCACGAGCCCGCGTCCTTCTTGCACCTTAATAAGCGCTTCTCGCCCCGTAAACCGCCATTTCGTTTAAATGAGGTCAAATGGAACTTCGGTCTAACCGGGGATATCGAAACTTGGGATACCGGTGGAGGCGGACATCTCCTTTGAGATTTTAAAATTTCGTAACGATCGAATGATGTTAAGTATGAAAAAGTGATAATCGAAAGACAACGTCATTCTCTTCACCTAAGGAGCGTTTCTCTCGCCTAAGCCATTTTTTCACTTTCGATCTAGGGAACCGAAATTCGGCACAAAAGTAGCCCACGTGAAGATAATAAAAGTTTGGAATGCGATTTTGAGATTTCTCAAGAACTGGGGAGCCATCTTGGAAAATGGCATATTTTCGTCCCGCGACCTGCACCTTCAACGCTAAACACCAAACGGGAACGGCTCTTGCCGTCGGGTCGCGAAAAACCCTAAAGCAGGGTTGTAGGGGAAGGACCCAGGTAGATATCCTCACGGTAAATTAAAAACGAGGTCGAGTGTTGGAGTCACGGTAAAGGGTTGATTCTCCCCTTTTTAGGAGGAAATGCTAAATCTTACCGGATTTTAAAGTTTGAATACAAAATTAATCTATGTCGGGAAACTCACAATATCTTGTTAGAAGGTAGCTGCATCATTCGGCTACACGAAAACATGCATCACGAGGCAAAAGCAAGTCCAAAATCTTGTTTTTTCTAATCGAATCCGCGTGCCCGCGTCCTTCTCGCACCTTAATAAGCGCATCTCGCCCCCTAAACCGCCATTTCGTTTAAATGAGGTCAAATGGTACTTCGGTCTAACCGGGGATGTCGAAACTGGGGATACCGGTAGAGCCGGACCTCTCCTTTTACATGGTAAAATTTCGTAACGATCGAATGACGCCAAGTATGAAAAAGTGATAATCGAAAGACAATGTCATTCTCGTCTCCTAAGGAGCGTTTCTCTCGCCTAAGCCATGTTTTCAATTTCGATCTAGGGAATCGAAATTCGGCACAAAGGTAGCCCACGTGAAGATAATAAAAGCTTCGAATGCGATTTTGAGATTTCTCAAAAACTGCGGCCGCCATCTTGGGAAATGACATATTATCGCCCCCGCGACATGCACCTCAGAACTGCGGAGCTATCTTTGGAAATGACATATTTTCGCTGGGCGACCTGCACCTTCAACGTTAAACACCAAACGGGAGCGGCTCTTGCCGTCGGGTCGCGAAAAACCCTAACGCAGGGTTGGAGGGGAAGGACCCAGGTAGCTATCTTCACGGTAAATTAAAAACGAGGTCGAGTGTTGGAGTCACGGGAAAGGGTTGATTCTCCCCATGAAATTAGGAGGAAATGCTAAATCTTAACGGATTTTAAAGTTGGAATAGAAAATTCAGTTTTGTCGGGAAACTCACAATATCTTGTTAGAAGGTAGATGCATCATTCGTCTACACTAAAACATGCATGACGAGGCAAAAGCAAATCCGGAATCTTGACTTTTCTAAGCGAATCCACGAGCCCGCGTCCTTTTCGCACCTTAATAAGCGCTTCTCGCCCCCTAAACCGCCATATCGTTTAAAGGAGGTCAAATGGTACTTCAGTCTAACCGGGGATGTCGAAACTTGGGGATACCGGTAGAGGCGGACATCTCCTTTAAGATGGTAAAATTTCGTAACGATCGAATGAGGCCTAAAATGAAAAAGTGGTAATCGAAAGACAATGTCATTCTCGTCTCCTAAGGAGCGTTTCTCTCGCCTAAGCAATGTTTTCAATTTCGATCTAGGGAATCGAAATTCGGCACAAATGTAGCCCACGTAAAGATAATGAAAGCTTCGAATGCGATTTTGAGATTTCTCAAAAACTTTGGCCGCCATCTTGGGAAATGACATATTATCGCCCCCGCGACATGCACCTCCGACGCTAAACACCAAACGGAAGCGGCTCTTGCCGTCGGATCGCGATAACCCCTAAAGCAGGGTTGTAGGGGAAAGACCCAGGTAGATATCCTCACGGTAAATTAAAAACGAGGTCGAGTGTTGGAGTCAAGGTAAAGGGTTGATTCTCCCCTTTTTAGGAGGAAATGCTAAATCTTACCGGATTTTAAAGTTTGAATACAAAATTAATCTTTGTCGGGAAACTCACAATATCTTGTTAGAAGGTAGCTGCATCATTCGTCTACACTAAAACATGCATGACGAGGCGAAAGCAAATCCGGAATCTTGACTTTTCTAAGCGAATCCGCGAGCCCGCGTCCTTTTCGCACCTTAATAAGCACTTCTCGCCCCCTAAACCGCCATATCTTTTAAAGTAGGTCAAATGGTACTTCGGTCTAACCGGGGATGTCGAAACTTGGGATACCGGTAGAGCCGGACCTCTCCTTTTACATGGTAAAATTTCGTAACGATCGAATGAGGCCTAAAATGAAAAAGTGATAATCGAAAGACAATGTCATTCTCGTCTCCTAAGGAGCGTTACTCTCGTCTAAGCCATGTTTTCAATTTCGATCTAGGGAATCGAAATTCGGCACAAAGGTAGCGCACGTGAAGATAATAAAAGCTTCGAATGCGATTTTGAGATTTCTCAAAAACTGCGGCCGCCATCTTTGGAAATGACATATTATCGCCCCCGCGACATGCACCTCCGATGCTAAACACCAAACGGAAGCGGCTCTTGCCGTCGGATCGCGATAACCCCTAAAGCAGGGTTGTAGGGGAAGGACCCAGGTAGATATCCTCACGGTAAATTACAAACGAGGTCGAGTGTTTTAGTCACGGGAAAGGAATTAATCTTTGTCGGGAGACTCACAATATTTTGTTAGAAGGTAGCTGCTTCATTCGTCTACACTAAAACATGCATGACGATTCAAAAGCAAATCCGGAATCTTGACTTTTCTAAGCGAATCCGCGAGCCCGCGTCCTTCTCGCACATTAATAAGCGCTTCTCGCCCCCTAAACCGCCATTTCGTTTAAATGAGGTCAAATGGTACTTCGGTCTAAACGGGGATGTCGAAACTTGGGATACCGGTAGAGCCGGACCTCTCCTTTTACATGGTAAAATTTCGTAACAATCGAATGAGGCCTAAAATGAAGAAGTGATAATCGATAAAGAATGTCATTCTCGTCTCCTAAGGAGCGTTTCTCTCGCCTAAGCCATGTTTCCAATTTCGATCTAGGGAATCGAAATTCGGCACAAAGGTAGCCCACGTGAAGATAATAAAAGCTTCGAATGCGATTTTGAGATTTCTCAAAAACTGTGGCCGCTATCTTTGGGAAATGACATATTATCGCCCCCGCGACCTGCACCTCCGACGCTAAACACCAAACGGTAGCGGCTCTTGCCGTCGGATCGCGATAACCCCTAAAGCAGGGTTGTAGGGGAAGGACCCAGGTAGATATCCTCACGGTAAATTAAAAACGAGCTCGAGTGTTGGAGTCACGGTAAAGGGTTGATTCTCCCCTTTTTAGGAGGAAATGCTAAATCTTACCGGATTTTAAAGTTTAAATACAAAATTAATCTATGTCGGGAAACTCACAATATCTTGTTAGAAGGTAGCTGCATCATTCGGCTACACGAAAACATGCATCACGAGGCAAAAGCAAGTCCAAAATCTTGTTTTTTCTAATCGAATCCGCGTGCCCGCGTCCTTCTCGCACCTTAATAAGCGCTTCTCGCCCCCTAAACCGCCATTTCGTTTAAATGAGGTCAAATGGTACTTCGGTCTAACCGGGGATGTCGAAACTGGGGATACCGGTAGAGCCGGACCTCTCCTTTTACATGGTAAAATTTCGTAACGATCGAATGACGCCAAGTATGAAAAAGTGATAATCGAAAGACAATGTCATTCTCGTCTCCTAAGGAGCGTTTCTCTCGCCTAAGCCATGTTTTCAATTTCGATCTAGGGAATCGAAATTCGGCACAAAGGTAGCCCACGTGAAGATAATAAAAGCTTCGAATGCGATTTTGAGATTTCTCAAAAACTGCGGCCGCCATCTTGGGAAATGACATATTATCGCCCCGCGACATGCACCTCAGAACTGCGGAGCCATCTTTGCAAATGACATATTTTCGCTGGGCGACCTGCACCTTCAACGTTAAACACCAAACGGGAGCGGCTCTTGCCGTCGGGTCGCAAAAAACCCTAACGCAGGGTTGGAGGGGAAGGACCCAGGTAGATATCTTCACGGTAAATTAAAAACGAGGTCGGGTGTTGGAGTCACGGGAAAGGGTTGATTCTCCCCATGAAATTAGGAGGAAATGCTAAATCTTAACGGATTTTAAAGTTGGAATAGAAAATTCAGTTTTGTCGGGAAACTCACAATATCTTGTTAGAAGGTAGATGCATCATTCGTCTACACTAAAACATGCATGACGAGGCAAAAGCAAATCCGGAATCTTGACTTTTCTAAGCGAATCCACGAGCCCGCGTCCTTTTCGCAATTTAATAAGCGCTTCTCGCCCCCTAAACCGCCATATCGTTTAAAGGAGGTCAAATGGTACTTCAGTCTAACCGGGGATGTCGAAACTTGAGGATACCGGTAGAGGCGGACATCTTTTTTAAGATGGTAAAATTTCGTAACGATCGAATGAGGCCTAAAATGAAAAAGTGGTAATCGAAAGACAATGTCATTCTCGTCTCCTAAGGAGCGTTTCTCTCGCCTAAGCCATGTTTTCAATTTCAATCTAGGGAATCGAAATTCGGAACAAAGGTAGCCCACGTAAAGATAATGAAAGCTTCGAATGCGATTTTGAGATTTCTCAAAAACTTTTTCCGCCATCTTGGGAAATGACATATTATCGCCCCCGCGACATGCACCTCCGACGCTAAACACCAAACGGAAGCGGCTCTTGCCTTCGGATCGCGATAACCCCTAAAGCAGGGTTGTAGGGGAAGGACCCAGGTAGATATCCTCACGGTAAATTAAAAACGAGTTCGAGTGTTGGAGTCACGGTAAAGGGTTGATTCTCCCCTTTTTAGGAGGAAATGCTAAATCTTACCGGATTTTAAAGTTTGAATACAAAATTAATCTCTGTCGGGAAACTCACAATATCTTGTTAGAAGGTAGCTGCATCATTCGTCTACACTAAAACATGCATGACGAGGCAAAAGCAAATCCGGAATCTTGACTTTTCTAAGCGAATCAACGAGCCCGCGTCCTTTTCGCACCTTAATAAGCGCTTCTCGCCCCCTAAACCGCCATATCGTTTAAAGGAGGTCAAATGGTACTTCGGTCTAACCGGGGATGTCGAAACTTGGGATACCGGTAGAGCCGGACCTCTCCTTTTACATGGTAAAATTTCGTAACGATCGAATGAGGCCTAAAATGAAAAAGTGATAAACGAAAAAGAATGTCATTCTCGTCTCCTAAGGAGCGTTTCTCTCGCCTAAGCCATGTTTTCAATTTCGATCTAGGGAATCAAAATTCGGCACAAAGGTAGCCCACGTGAAGATAATAAAAGCTTCGAATGCGATTTTGAGATTTCTCAAAAACTGTGGTCGCCATCTTGGGAAATGACAAATTATCGCCCCCACGACATGCATCTCCGACCTTAAACAAAAAACGGCAGCGGCTCTCGCCGTCGGATCGCGATAACCCCTAAAGCAGGGTTGTAGGGGAAGGACCCAGGTAGATATCCTCACGGTAAATTAAAAACGAGGTCGAGTGTTTTAGTCACGGGAAAGGGTAGATTCTCCCCTTGAAATTAGGAGGAAATGCTAAATCTTAACGGATTTAAAGTTTGAATAGAAAATTCAGTTTTGTCGGGAAACTCACAATATCTTGTTAGAAGGTAGCAGCATCATTCCTCTACATGAAAACATGCAGGACGAGGCAAAAGCAAATCCGGAATCTTGACTTATCTAAGCGAATCTGCGAGCCCGCGTCCTTCTCGCACCTTAATAAGCGCTTCTCGCCCCCTAAACCGCCATATCGTTTAAAGGAGGTCAAATGGTACTTCAGTCTAACCGGGGATGTCGAAACTTGGGGATACCGGTAGAGGCGGACATCTCCTTTAAGATGGTAAAATTTCGTAACGATCGAATGAGGCCTAAAATGAAAAAGTGGTAATCGAAAGACAATGTCATTCTCGTCTCCTAAGGAGCGTTTCTCTCGCCTAAGCCATGTTTTCAATTTCGATCTAGGGAATCGAAATTCGGCACAAATGTAGCCCACGTAAAGATAATGAAAGCTTCGAATGCGATTTTGAGATTTCTCAAAAACTTTGGCCGCCATCTTGGGAAATGACATATTATCGCCCCCGCGACATGCACCTCCGACGCTAAACACCAAACGGAAGCGGCTCTTGCCGTCGGATCGCGATAACCCCTAAAGCAGGGTTGTAGGGGAAGGACCCAGGTAGATATCCTCACGGTAAATTAAAAACGAGGTCGAGTGTTGGAGTCACGGTAAAGGGTTGATTCTCCCCTTTTTAGGAGGAAATGCTAAATCTTACCGGATTTTAAAGTTTGAATACAAAATTAATCTTTGTCGGGAAACTCACAATATCTTGTTAGAAGGTAGCTGCATCATTCGTCTACACTAAAACATGCATGACGAGGCAAAAGCAAATCCGGAATCTTGACTTTTCTAAGCGAATCCGCGAGCCCGCGTCCTTTTCGCACCTTAATAAGCACTTCTCGCCCCCTAAACCGCCATATCTTTTAAAGTAGGTCAAATGGTACTTCGGTCTAACCGGGGATGTCGAAACTTGGGATACCGGTAGAGCCGGACCTCTCCTTTTACATGGTAAAATTTCGTAACGATCGAATGAGGCCTAAAATGAAAAAGTGATAATCGAAAGACAATGTCATTCTCGTCTCCTAAGGAGCGTTACTCTCGTCTAAGCCATGTTTTCAATTTCGATCTAGGGAATCGAAATTCGGCACAAAGGTAGCGCACGTGAAGATAATAAAAGCTTCGAATGCGATTTTGAGATTTCTCAAAAACTGCGGCCGCCATCTTTGGAAATGACATATTATCGCCCCCGCGACATGCACCTCCGATGCTAAACACCAAACGGAAGCGGCTCTTGCCGTCGGATCGCGATAACCCCTAAAGCAGGGTTGTAGGGGAAGGACCCAGGTAGATATCCTCACGGTAAATTACAAACGAGGTCGAGTGTTTTAGTCACGGGAAAGGCTGATTCTCCCCTTTTTAGAGGAAATGCTAAATCTTAACGGATTTTAAAGTTTGAATACAAAATTAATCTTTGTCGGGAGACTCACAATATTTTGTTAGAAGGTAGCTGCTTCATTCGTCTACACTAAAACATGCATGACGATTCAAAAGCAAATCCGGAATCTTGACTTTTCTAAGCGAATCCGCGAGCCCGCGTCCTTCTCGCACATTAATAAGCGCTTCTCGCCCCCTAAACCGCCATTTCGTTTAAATGAGGTCAAATGGTACTTCGGTCTAAACGGGGATGTCGAAACTTGGGATACCGGTAGAGCCGGACCTCTCCTTTTACATGGTAAAATTTCGTAACAATCGAATGAGGCCTAAAATGAAGAAGTGATAATCGATAAAGAATGTCATTCTCGTCTCCTAAGGAGCGTTTCTCTCGCCTAAGCCATGTTTTCAATTTCGATCTAGGGAATCGAAATTCGGAACAAAGGTAGCCCACGTGAAGATAATAAAAGCTTCGAATGCGATTTTGAGATTTCTCAAAAACTGCGGCCTCCATCTTGAGAAATGGCATATTATCGCCCCCGCTACATGCATTTCAGACGCTATACACCACACGGGAGCGGCTCTTGACGTCGGATCGCGATAACCCCTAACGCAGGGTTGTAGGGGAAAGACCCAGGTAGATATCTTCACGGTAGAATAAAAACGAGGTCGAGTGTTGGAGTCACGGGAAAGGGTTGATTCTCCCCATGAAATTAGGAGGAAATGCTAAATCTTAACGGATTTTAAAGTTTGAATAGAAAATTCAGTTTTGTCGGGAAACTCACAATATCTTGTTAGAAGGTAGATGCATCATTCATCTACACTAAAACATGCATGACGAGGCAAAAGCAAATCCGGAATCTTGACTTTTCTAAGCGAATCCACGAGCCCGCGTCCTTCTCGCACATTAATAAGCGCTTCTCGCCCCCTAAACCGCCATTTCGTTTAAAGGAGGTCAAATGGTACTTCGGTCTAACCGGGGATGTCGAAACTTGGGATACCGGTAGAGCCGGACCTCTCCTTTTACATGGTAAAATTTCGTAACGATCGAATGAGGCCTAAAATGAAAAAGTGATAAACGAAAAAGAATGTCATTCTCGTCTCCTAAGGAGCGTTTCTCTCGCCTAAGCCATGTTTCCAATTTCGATCTAGGGAATCGAAATTCGGCACAAAGGTAGCCCACGTGAAGATAATAAAAGCTTCGAATGCGATTTTGAGATTTCTCAAAAACTGTGGCCGCTATCTTTGGAAAATGACATATTATCGCCCCCGCGACCTGCACCTCCGACGCTAAACACCAAACGGTAGCGGCTCTTGCCGTCGGATCGCGATAACCCCTAAAGCAGGGTTGTAGGGGAAGGACCCAGGTAGATATCCTCACGGTAAATTAAAAACGAGCTCGAGTGTTGGAGTCACGGTAAAGGGTTGATTCTCCCCTTTTTAGGAGGAAATGCTAAATCTTACCGGATTTTAAAGTTTAAATACAAAATTAATCTATGTCGGGAAACTCACAATATCTTGTTAGAAGGTAGCTGCATCATTCGGCTACACGAAAACATGCATCACGAGGCAAAAGCAAGTCCAAAATCTTGTTTTTTCTAATCGAATCCGCGTGCCCGCGTCCTTCTCGCACCTTAATAAGCGCTTCTCGCCCCCTAAACCGCCATTTCGTTTAAATGAGGTCAAATGGTACTTCGGTCTAACCGGGGATGTCGAAACTGGGGATACCGGTAGAGCCGGACCTCTCCTTTTACATGGTAAAATTTCGTAACGATCGAATGACGCCAAGTATGAAAAAGTGATAATCGAAAGACAATGTCATTCTCGTCTCCTAAGGAGCGTTTCTCTCGCCTAAGCCATGTTTTCAATTTCGATCTAGGGAATCGAAATTCGGCACAAAGGTAGCCCACGTGAAGATAATAAAAGCTTCGAATGCGATTTTGAGATTTCTCAAAAACTGCGGCCGCCATCTTGGGAAATGACATATTATCGCCCCGCGACATGCACCTCAGAACTGCGGAGCCATCTTTGCAAATGACATATTTTCGCTGGGCGACCTGCACCTTCAACGTTAAACACCAAACGGGAGCGGCTCTTGCCGTCGGGTCGCAAAAAACCCTAACGCAGGGTTGGAGGGGAAGGACCCAGGTAGATATCTTCACGGTAAATTAAAAACGAGGTCGGGTGTTGGAGTCACGGGAAAGGGTTGATTCTCCCCATGAAATTAGGAGGAAATGCTAAATCTTAACGGATTTTAAAGTTGGAATAGAAAATTCAGTTTTGTCGGGAAACTCACAATATCTTGTTAGAAGGTAGATGCATCATTCGTCTACACTAAAACATGCATGACGAGGCAAAAGCAAATCCGGAATCTTGACTTTTCTAAGCGAATCCACGAGCCCGCGTCCTTTTCGCAATTTAATAAGCGCTTCTCGCCCCCTAAACCGCCATATCGTTTAAAGGAGGTCAAATGGTACTTCAGTCTAACCGGGGATGTCGAAACTTGGGGATACCGGTAGAGGCGGACATCTTTTTTAAGATGGTAAAATTTCGTAACGATCGAATGAGGCCTAAAATGAAAAAGTGGTAATCGAAAGACAATGTCATTCTCGTCTCCTAAGGAGCGTTTCTCTCGCCTAAGCCATGTTTTCAATTTCGATCTAGGGAATCGAAATTCGGAACAAAGGTAGCCCACGTAAAGATAATGAAAGCTTCGAATGCGATTTTGAGATTTCTCAAAAACTTTTTCCGCCATCTTGGGAAATGACATATTATCGCCCCCGCGACATGCACCTCCGACGCTAAACACCAAACGGAAGCGGCTCTTGCCTTCGGATCGCGATAACCCCTAAAGCAGGGTTGTAGGGGAAGGACCCAGGTTGATATCCTCACGGTAAATTAAAAACGAGTTCGAGTGTTGGAGTCACGGTAAAGGGTTGATTCTCCCCTTTTTAGGAGGAAATGCTAAATCTTACCGGATTTTAAAGTTTGAATACAAAATTAATCTCTGTCGGGAAACTCACAATATCTTGTTAGAAGGTAGCTGCATCATTCGTCTACACTAAAACATGCATGACGAGGCAAAAGCAAATCCGGAATCTTGACTTTTCTAAGCGAATCAACGAGCCCGCGTCCTTTTCGCACCTTAATAAGCGCTTCTCGCCCCCTAAAACGCCATATCGTTTAAAGGAGGTCAAATGGTACTTCGGTCTAACCGGGGATGTCGAAACTTGGGATACCGGTAGAGCCGGACCTCTCCTTTTACATGGTAAAATTTCGTAACGATCGAATGAGGCCTAAAATGAAAAAGTGATAAACGAAAAAGAATGTCATTCTCGTCTCCTAAGGAGCGTTTCTCTCGCCTAAGCCATGTTTTCAATTTCGATCTAGGGAATCAAAATTCGGCACAAAGGTAGCCCACGTGAAGATAATAAAAGCTTCGAATGCGATTTTGAGATTTCTCAAAAACTGTGGTCGCCATCTTGGGAAATGACAAATTATCGCCCCCACGACATGCATCTCCGACCTTAAACAAAAAACGGCAGCGGCTCTCGCCGTCGGATCGCGATAACCCCTAAAGCAGGGTTGTAGGGGAAGGACCCAGGTAGATATCCTCACGGTAAATTAAAAACGAGGTCGAGTGTTTTAGTCACGGGAAAGGGTAGATTCTCCCCTTGAAATTAGGAGGAAATGCTAAACCTTAACGGATTTAAAGTTTGAATAGAAAATTCAGTTTTGTCGGGAAACTCACAATATCTTGTTAGAAGGTAGCAGCATCATTCCTCTACATGAAAACATGCAGGACGAGGCAAAAGCAAATCCGGAATCTTGACTTATCTAAGCGAATCTGCGAGCCCGCGTCCTTCTCGCACCTTAATAAGCGCTTCTCGCCCCCTAAACCGCCATATCGTTTAAAGGAGGTCAAATGGTACTTCAGTCTAACCGGGGATGTCGAAACTTGGGGATACCGGTAGAGGCGGACATCTCCTTTAAGATGGTAAAATTTCGTAACGATCGAATGAGGCCTAAAATGAAAAAGTGGTAATCGAAAGACAATGTCATTCTCGTCTCCTAAGGAGCGTTTCTCTCGCCTAAGCCATGTTTTCAATTTCGATCTAGGGAATCGAAATTCGGCACAAATGTAGCCCACGTAAAGATAATGAAAGCTTCGAATGCGATTTTGAGATTTCTCAAAAACTTTGGCCGCCATCTTGGGAAATGACATATTATCGCCCCCGCGACATGCACCTCCGACGCTAAACACCAAACGGAAGCGGCTCTTGCCGTCGGATCGCGATAACCCCTAAAGCAGGGTTGTAGGGGAAGGACCCAGGTAGATATCCTCACGGTAAATTAAAAACGAGGTCGAGTGTTGGAGTCACGGTAAAGGGTTGATTCTCCCCTTTTTAGGAGGAAATGCTAAATCTTACCGGATTTTAAAGTTTGAATACAAAATTAATCTTTGTCGGGAAACTCACAATATCTTGTTAGAAGGTAGCTGCATCATTCGTCTACACTAAAACATGCATGACGAGGCAAAAGCAAATCCGGAATCTTGACTTTTCTAAGCGAATCCGCGAGCCCGCGTCCTTTTCGCACCTTAATAAGCACTTCTCGCCCCCTAAACCGCCATATCTTTTAAAGTAGGTCAAATGGTACTTCGGTCTAACCGGGGATGTCGAAACTTGGGATACCGGTAGAGCCGGACCTCTCCTTTTACATGGTAAAATTTCGTAACGATCGAATGAGGCCTAAAATGAAAAAGTGATAATCGAAAGACAATGTCATTCTCGTCTCCTAAGGAGCGTTACTCTCGTCTAAGCCATGTTTTCAATTTCGATCTAGGGAATCGAAATTCGGCACAAAGGTAGCGCACGTGAAGATAATAAAAGCTTCGAATGCGATTTTGAGATTTCTCAAAAACTGCGGCCGCCATCTTTGGAAATGACATATTATCGCCCCCGCGACATGCACCTCCGATGCTAAACACCAAACGGAAGCGGCTCTTGCCGTCGGATCGCGATAACCCCTAAAGCAGGGTTGTAGGGGAAGGACCCAGGTAGATATCCTCACGGTAAATTACAAACGAGGTCGAGTGTTTTAGTCACGGGAAAGGCTGATTCTCCCCTTTTTAGAGGAAATGCTAAATCTTAACGGATTTTAAAGTTTGAATACAAAATTAATCTTTGTCGGGAGACTCACAATATTTTGTTAGAAGGTAGCTGCTTCATTCGTCTACACTAAAACATGCATGACGATTCAAAAGCAAATCCGGAATCTTGACTTTTCTAAGCGAATCCGCGAGCCCGCGTCCTTCTCGCACATTAATAAGCGCTTCTCGCCCCCTAAACCGCCATTTCGTTTAAATGAGGTCAAATGGTACTTCGGTCTAAACGGGGATGTCGAAACTTGGGATACCGGTAGAGCCGGACCTCTCCTTTTACATGGTAAAATTTCGTAACAATCGAATGAGGCCTAAAATGAAGAAGTGATAATCGATAAAGAATGTCATTCTCGTCTCCTAAGGAGCGTTTCTCTCGCCTAAGCCATGTTTTCAATTTCGATCTAGGGAATCGAAATTCGGAACAAAGGTAGCCCACGTGAAGATAATAAAAGCTTCGAATGCGATTTTGAGATTTCTCAAAAACTGCGGCCTCCATCTTGAGAAATGGCATATTATCGCCCCCGCTACATGCATTTCAGACGCTATACACCACACGGGAGCGGATCTTGACGTCGGATCGCGATAACCCCTAACGCAGGGTTGTAGGGGAAAAACCCAGGTAGATATCTTCACGGTAAAATAAAAACGAGGTAGAGTGTTGGAGTCACGGGAAAGGGTTGATTCTCCCCATGAAATTAGGAGGAAATGCTAAATCTTAACGGATTTTAAAGTTTGAATAGAAAATTCAGTTTTGTCGGGAAACTCACAATATCTTGTTAGAAGGTAGATGCATCATTCATCTACACTAAAACATGCATGACGAGGCAAAAGCAAATCCGGAATCTTGACTTTTCTAAGCGAATCCACGAGCCCGCGTCCTTCTCGCACATTAATAAGCGCTTCTCGCCCCCTAAACCGCCATTTCGTTTAAAGGAGGTCAAATGGTACTTCGGTCTAACCGGGGATGTCGAAACGTGGGATACCGGTAGAGCCGGACCTCTCCTTTTACATGGTAAAATTTCGTAACGATCGAATGAGGCCTAAAATGAAAAAGTGATAAACGAAAAAGAATGTCATTCTCGTCTCCTAAGGAGCGTTTCTCTCGCCTAAGCCATGTTTCCAATTTCGATCTAGGGAATCGAAATTCGGCACAAAGGTAGCCCACGTGAAGATAATAAAAGCTTCGAATGCGATTTTGAGATTTCTCAAAAACTGTGGCCGCTATCTTTGGGAAATGACATATTATCGCCCCCGCGACCTGCACCTCCGACGCTAAACACCAAACGGAAGCGGCTCTTGCCGTCGGATCGCGATAACCCCTAAAGCAGGGTTGTAGGGGAAGGACCCAGGTAGATATCCTCACGGTAAATTAAAAACGAGCTCGAGTGTTGGAGTCACGGTAAAGGGTTGATTCTCCCCTTTTTAGGAGGAAATGCTAAATCTTACCGGATTTTAAAGTTTAAATACAAAATTAATCTATGTCGGGAAACTCACAATATCTTGTTAGAAGGTAGCTGCATCATTCGGCTACACGAAAACATGCATCACGAGGCAAAAGCAAGTCCAAAATCTTGTTTTTTCTAATCGAATCCGCGTGCCCGCGTCCTTCTCGCACCTTAATAAGCGCTTCTCGCCCCCTAAACCGCCATTTCGTTTAAATGAGGTCAAATGGTACTTCGGTCTAACCGGGGATGTCGAAACTGGGGATACCGGTAGAGCCGGACCTCTCCTTTTACATGGTAAAATTTCGTAACGATCGAATGACGCCAAGTATGAAAAAGTGATAATCGAAAGACAATGTCATTCTCGTCTCCTAAGGAGCGTTTCTCTCGCCTAAGCCATGTTTTCAATTTCGATCTAGGGAATCGAAATTCGGCACAAAGGTAGCCCACGTGAAGATAATAAAAGCTTCGAATGCGATTTTGAGATTTCTCAAAAACTGCGGCCGCCATCTTGGGAAATGACATATTATCGCCCCGCGACATGCACCTCAGAACTGCGGAGCCATCTTTGCAAATGACATATTTTCGCTGGGCGACCTGCACCTTCAACGTTAAACACCAAACGGGAGCGGCTCTTGCCGTCGGGTCGCAAAAAACCCTAACGCAGGGTTGGAGGGGAAGGACCCAGGTAGATATCTTCACGGTAAATTAAAAACGAGGTCGGGTGTTGGAGTCACGGGAAAGGGTTGATTCTCCCCATGAAATTAGGAGGAAATGCTAAATCTTAACGGATTTTAAAGTTGGAATAGAAAATTCAGTTTTGTCGGGAAACTCACAATATCTTGTTAGAAGGTAGATGCATCATTCGTCTACACTAAAACATGCATGACGAGGCAAAAGCAAATCCGGAATCTTGACTTTTCTAAGCGAATCCACGAGCCCGCGTCCTTTTCGCAATTTAATAAGCGCTTCTCGCCCCCTAAACCGCCATATCGTTTAAAGGAGGTCAAATGGTACTTCAGTCTAACCGGGGATGTCGAAACTTGGGCATACCGGTAGAGGCGGACATCTTTTTTAAGATGGTAAAATTTCGTAACGATCGAATGAGGCCTAAAATGAAAAAGTGGTAATCGAAAGACAATGTCATTCTCGTCTCCTAAGGAGCGTTTCTCTCGCCTAAGCCATGTTTTCAATTTCGATCTAGGGAATCGAAATTCGGAACAAAGGTAGCCCACGTAAAGATAATGAAAGCTTCGAATGCGATTTTGAGATTTCTCAAAAACTTTTTCCGCCATCTTGGGAAATGACATATTATCGCCCCCGCGACATGCACCTCCGACGCTAAACACCAAACGGAAGCGGCTCTTGCCGTCGGATCGCGATAACCCCTAAAGCAGGGTTGTAGGGGAAGGACCCAGGTAGATATCCTCACGGTAAATTAAAAACGAGTTCGAGTGTTGGAGTCACGGTAAAGGGTTGATTCTCCCCTTTTTAGGAGGAAATGCTAAATCTTACCGGATTTTAAAGTTTGAATACAAAATTAATCTCTGTCGGGAAACTCACAATATCTTGTTAGAAGGTAGCTGCATCATTCGTCTACACTAAAACATGCATGACGAGGCAAAAGCAAATCCGGAATCTTGACTTTTCTAAGCGAATCAACGAGCCCGCGTCCTTTTCGCACCTTAATAAGCGCTTCTCGCCCCCTAAAACGCCATATCGTTTAAAGGAGGTCAAATGGTACTTCGGTCTAACCGGGGATGTCGAAACTTGGGATACCGGTAGAGCCGGACCTCTCCTTTTACATGGTAAAATTTCGTAACGATCGAATGAGGCCTAAAATGAAAAAGTGATAAACGAAAAAGAATGTCATTCTCGTCTCCTAAGGAGCGTTTCTCTCGCCTAAGCCATGTTTTCAATTTCGATCTAGGGAATCAAAATTCGGCACAAAGGTAGCCCACGTGAAGATAATAAAAGCTTCGAATGCGATTTTGAGATTTCTCAAAAACTGTGGTCGCCATCTTGGGAAATGACAAATTATCGCCCCCACGACATGCATCTCCGACCTTAAACAAAAAACGGCAGCGGCTCTCGCCGTCGGATCGCGATAACCCCTAAAGCAGGGTTGTAGGGGAAGGACCCAGGTAGATATCCTCACGGTAAATTAAAAACGAGGTCGAGTGTTGGAGTCACGGGAAAGGGTAGATTCTCCCCTTGAAATTAGGAGGAAATGCTAAATCTTAACGGATTTAAAGTTTGAATAGAAAATTCAGTTTTGTCGGGAAACTCACAATATCTTGTTAGAAGGTAGCAGCATCATTCCTCTACATGAAAACATGCAGGACGAGGCAAAAGCAAATCCGGAATCTTGACTTATCTAAGCGAATCTGCGAGCCCGCGTCCTTCTCGCACCTTAATAATCGCTTCTCGCCCCATAAACCGCCATTTCGTTTAAATGAGGTCAAATGGTACTTCGGTCTAACCGGGGATGTCGAAACTGGGGATACCGGTAGAGCCAGACATCTCCTTTTACATGGTAAAATTTCGTAACGATCGAATGAAGACAAGTATGAAAAAGTGATAATCGAAAGACAATGTCATTCTCGTCTCCTAAGGAGCGTTACTCTCGTCTAAGCCATGTTTTCAATTTCGATCTAGGGAATCGAAATTCGGCACAAAGGTAGCGCACGTGAAGATAATAAAAGCTTCGAATGCGATTTTGAGATTTCTCAAAAAATGCGGCCGCCATCTTTGGAAATGACATATTATCGCCCCCGCGACATGCACCTCCGATGCTAAACACCAAACGGAAGCGGCTCTTGCCGTCGGATCGCGATAACCCCTAAAGCAGGGTTGTAGGGGAAGGACCCAGGTAGATATCCTCACGGTAAATTAAAAACGAGGTCGAGTATTTTAGTCACGGGAAAGGCTGATTCTCCCCTTTTTAGGAGGAAATGCTAAATCTTAACGGATTTTAAAGTTTGAATACAAAATTAATCTTTGTCGGGAGACTCACAATATTTTGTTAGAAGGTAGCTGCTTCATTCGTCTACACTAAAACATGCATGACGATTCAAAAGCAAATCCGGAATCTTGACTTTTCTAAGCGAATCCGCGAGCCCGCGTCCTTCTCGCACATTAATAAGCGCTTCTCGCCCCCTAAACCGCCATTTCGTTTAAATGAGGTCAAATGGTACTTCGGTCTAAACGGGGATGTCGAAACTTGGGATACCGGTAGAGCCGGACCTCTCCTTTTACATGGTAAAATTTCGTAACAATCGAATGAGGCCTAAAATGAAGAAGTGATAATCGAAAAAGAATGTCATTCTCGTCTCCTAAGGAGCGTTTCTCTCGCCTAAGCCATGTTTTCAATTTCGATCTAGGGAATCGAAATTCGGAACAAAGGTAGCCCACGTGAAGATAATAAAAGCTTCGAATGCGATTTTGAGATTTCTCAAAAACTGCGGCCGCCATCTTGGGAAATGTCATATTATCGCCCCCGCTACATGCATTTCAGACGCTATACACCACACGGGAGCGGCTCTTGACGTCGGATCGCGATAACCCCTAACGCAGGGTTGTAGGGGAAGGACCCAGGTAGATATCCTCACAGTAAATTAAAAACGAGGTCGAGTGTTGGAGTCACGGGAAAGGGTTGATTCTCCCCATGTAATTAGGAGGAAATGCTAAATCTTAACGGATTTTAAAGTTTGAATAGAAATTTCAGTTTTGTCGGGAAACTCACAATATCTTGTTAGAAGGTAGCTGCATCATTCGTCTACACGAAAACATGCAGGACGAGGCAAAAGCAAATCCGGAATCTTGACTTTTCTAAGCGAGTCCGCGAGTCCGCGAGCCCGCGTTCTTCTCGCACCTTAATAAGCGCTTCTCGCCCCTAATCCGCCATTTCGTTAAAAGGCGGTCAAGATATGCTTCGGTCTAACCCTGGAAGTCGAAACTTGGGATACCGGTAGAGCCGGACCTCTCCTTTTAGATGGTAAAATTTCGTAACGATCGAATGACGCCAAGTATGAAAAAGTGATAATCGAAAGACAATGTCATTCTCGTCTCCTAAGGAGCGTTTCTCTCGTCTAAGCCATGTTTTCAATTTCGATCTAGGGAATCGAAATTCGGCACAAAGGTAGCCCACGTGAAGATAATAAAAACTTCGAATGCGATTTTGAGATTTCTCAAAAACTGCGGTCGCCATCTTGGGAAATGGCATATTATAGCCCCCGCTACATGCATTTCCGACGCTAAACACCAAACGGGAGCGGGTCTTGCCGTCGGATCGCGATAACCCCTAACGCAGGGTTGTAGGGGAAGGACCCAGGTAGATATCTTCACGGTAAATTAAAAACGAGGTCGAGTGTTGGAGTCACGGGAAAGGGTTGATTCTCCCCATGAAATTAGGAGGAAATGCTAAATCTTAACGGATTTTAAAGTTGAAATAGAAAATTCAGTTTTGTCGGGAAACTCACAATATCTTGTTAGAAGGTAGCTGCATCATTCGGCTACACGAAAACATGCAGGACGAGGCAAAAGCAAATCCGGAATCTTGGCTTTTCTAAGCGAATCCGCGTGCCCGCGTCCTTCTCGCACCTTAATAAGCGCTTCTCGCCCCCTATACCGCCATTTCGTTTAAATGAGGTCAAATGGTACTTCGGTCTAACCGCGGATGTCGAAACTGGGGATACCGGTAGAGCCAGACCTCTCCTTTTACATGGTAAAATTTCGTAACGATTGAATGACGCCAAGTATGAAAAAGTGATAATCGAAAGACAATGTCATTCTCGTCTCCTAAGGAGCGTTTCTCTCGCCTAAGCCATGTTTTCAATTTCGATCTAGGGAATCGAAATTCGGCACAAAGGTAGCCCAAGTAAAGATAATGAAAGCTTCGAATGCGATTTTGAGATTTCTCAAAAACTGTGGCCGCCATCTTGGGAAATGACATATTTTCGCCCCCGCGACATGAACCTCCGACGCTAAACACCAAACGGAAGCGGCTCTTGCCGTCGGATCGCGATAACCCCTAAAGCAGGGTTGTAGGGGAAGGACCCAGGTAGATATCCTCACGGTAAATTAAAAACGAGGTCGAGTGTTGGAGTCACGGTAAAGGGTTGATTCTCCCCTTTTTAGGAGGAAATGCTAAATCTTACCGGATATTAAAGTTTGAATACAAAATTAATCTTTGTCGGGAAACTCACAATATCTTGTTAGAAGGTAGCTGCATCATTCGTCTACACTAAAACATGCATGACGAGGCAAAAGCAAATCCGGAATCTTGACTTTTCTAAGCGAATCCGCGAGCCCGCATCCTTCTCGCACCTTAATAAGCGCTTCTCGCCCCCTAAACCGCCATTTCGTTTATAGGAGGTCACATGGTACTTCGGTCTAACCGGGGATGTCGAAACTTGGGATACCGGTAGAGCCGGACCTCTCCTTTTACATGGTAAAATTTCGTAACGATCGAATGAGGCCTAAAATGAAAAAGTGATAAACGAAAAAGAATGTCATTCTCGTCTCCTAAGGAGCGTTTCTCTCGCCTAAGCCATGTTTTCAATTTCGATCTAGGGAATCGAAATTCGGCACAAAGGTAGCCCACGTGAAGATAATAAAAGCTTCGAATGCGATTTTGAGATTTCTCAAAAACTGCGGCCGCCATCTTGGGAAATGACATATTATCGCCCCCACGACATGCATCTGCGACCCTAAACACCAAACGGGAGCGGCTCTCGCCGTCGGATCGCGATAACCCTTAAAGCAGGGTTGTAGGGGAAGGACCCTGGTAGATATCCTCACGGTAAATTAAAAACGAGGTCGAGTGTTGGAGTCACGGGAAAGGGTTGATTCTCCCCTTGAAATTCGGAGGAAATGCTAAATCTTACCGGATTTTAAAGTTTGAATACAAAATCAATCTTTGTCGGGAAACTCACAATAGCTTGTTAGAAGGTAGCTGCATCATTCGTCTACATGAAAACATGCAGGACGAGGCAAAAACAAATATGGAATCTTGACTTTTCTAAGTGGATCCGCGAGCCCGCGTCCTTCTCGCACCTTAATAAGCGCTTCTCGCCCCCTAAACAGCCATTTCGTTTAAAAAAGGTCAAATGGTACTTCGGTCTAACCGGGGATGTCGAAACTTGGGATACCGGTAGAGCCGGACCTCTCCTTTTACATGGTAAAATTTCGTAACGATAGAATGATGTTAAGTATGAAAAGTGATAATCGAAAGACAATGTCATTCTCGTCTCCTAAGGAGCGTTTCTCTCGCCTAAGCCATGTTTTCAATTTCGATCTAGGGAATCGAAATACGGCACAAAGGTAGCCCACGTGAAGATAATAAAAGTTTGGAATGCGATTTTGAGATTTCTCAAGAACTGCGGAGCCATCTTGGAAAATGGCATATTTTCGACCCGCGACATGCATCTCCGACGCTAAACATGAAACGGGAGCGGCTCTTGCCGTCGGATCGCGGTAACCCCTAACGCAGTGTTGTAGGGGAACGACCCAGTTAGATATCCTCACGGTAAATTAAAAACGAGGTCGAGTGTTGGAGTCACGGGAAAGGGTTGATTCTCCCCTTGAAATTCGGAGGAAATGCTAAATCTTACCGGACTTTAAATTTGAATACAAAATTAATCTTTGTCGGGAAACTCACAATATCTTGTTAGAGGGTTAACTGCATCATTCGTCTACACTAAAACATGCATGACGAGGCAAAAGCAAATCCGCAATCTTGACTTTTCTAAGCGAATCCACGAGCCCGCGTCTTTCTCGCTCCTTAATAAGCGCTTCTCGCCCCCTAAACCGCCATTTCGTTTAAAGGAAGTCAAATGGTACTTCGGTCTAACCGGGGATGTCGAGACTTCGGATACCGGTAGAGGCCGACATCTTCTTTAAGATGGTAAAATTTCGTAACGATCGAATGACGCCAAGTATGAAAAAGTGATAATCGAAAGACAATGTCATTCTCGTCTCCTAAGGAGCGTTTCTCTCGCCTAAGCCATGTTTTCAATGTCGATGTAGGGAATCGAAATTCGGCACAAAGGTAGCCCACGTGAAGATAATAAAAGCTTCGAATGCGATTTTGAGATTTCTCAAAAAGTGCGACCGCCATCTTGGGAAATGGCATATTATCGCCCCCGCGACATGCATCTCCGACGCTAAACACCAAACGGGAGCGGCTCTTACCGTCGGGTCGCGAAAACCCCTAAGGCAGGGTTGTAGGGGAAGGACACAGGAAGATATCCTCATGGTAAATTAAAAACGAGGTCGAGTGTTGGAGTCACGGGAAAAGGTTGATTCTCCCCTTGAAATTCGGAGGAAATGCTAAATCTTACCGGATTTTAAGTTTGAATACAAAATTAATCTTTGTCGGGAAACTCACAATATCTTGTTAGAGGGTAGCTGCATCATTCGTCTACACTAAAACATGCAGGACGAGGCAAAAGCAAATCCGGAATCTTGACTTTTCTAAGCGAATCCACGAGCCCGCGTCTTTCTCGCAACTTAATAAGCGCTTCTCGCCCCCTAAACCGCCATTTCTTTTAAAGGAGGTCAAATGGTACTTCGGTCTAACCGGGGATGTCGAAACTTGGGATACCGGTAGAGGCGGACATCTTCTTTAAGATGGTAAAATTTCGTAACGATCGAATGACGCCAAGTATGAAAAAGTGATAATCGAAAGACAATGTCATTCTCGTCTCCTAAGGAGCGTTTCTCTCGCCTAAGCCATGTTTTCAATGTCGATGTAGGGAATCGAAATTCGGCACAAAGGTAGCCCACGTGAAGATAATAAAAGCTTCGAATGCGATTTTGAGATTTCTCAAAAAGTGCGACCGCCATCTTGGGAAATGGCATATTATCGCCCCCGCGACATGCATCTCCGACGCTAAACACCAAACGGGAGCGGCTCTTGCCGTCGGGTCGCGAAAACCCCTAAGGAAGGTTGTAGGGGAAGGACACAGGTAGATATCCTCATGGTAAATTAAAAACGAGGTCGAGTGTTGGAGTCACGGGAAAAGGTTGATTCTCCCCTTGAAATTCGGAGGAAATGCTAAATCTTACCGGATTTTAAATTTGAATACAAAATTAATCTTTGTCGGGAAACTCACAATATCTTGTTAGAGGGTAGCTGCTTCATTCGTCTACACTAAAACATGCATGACGATTCAAAAGCAAATCCGGAATCTTGACTTTTCTAAGCGAATCCGCGAGCCCGCGTCCTTCTCGCACATTAATAAGCGCTTCTCGCCCCCTAAACCGCCATTTCGTTTAAATGAGGTCAAATGGTACTTCGGTCTAAACGGGGATGTCGAAACTTGGGATACCGGTAGAGCCGGACCTCTCCTTTTACATGGTAAAATTTCGTAACAATCGAATGAGGCCTAAAATGAAGAAGTGATAATCGAAAAAGAATGTCATTCTCGTCTCCTAAGGAGCGTTTCTCTCGCCTAAGCCATGTTTTCAATTTCAATCTAGGGAATCGAAATTCGGAACAAAGGTAGCCCACGTGAAGATAATAAAAGCTTCGAATGCGATTTTGAGATTTCTCAAAAACTGCGGCCGCCATCTTGGGAAATGGCATATTATCGCCCCCGCTACATGCATTTCAGACGCTATACACCACACGGGAGCGGCTCTTGACGTCGGATCGTGATAACCCCTAACGCAGGGTTGTAGGGGAAGGACCCAGGTAGATATCCTCACAGTAAATTAAAAACGAGGTCGAGTGTTGGAGTCACGGGAAAGGGTTGATTCTCCCCATGTAATTAGGAGGAAATGCTAAATCTTAACGGATTTTAAAGTTTGAATAGAAATCTCAGTTTTGTCGGGAAACTCACAATATCTTGTTAGAAGGTAGCTGCATCATTCGTCTACACGAAAACATGCAGGACGAGGCAAAAGCAAATCCGGAATCTTGACTTTTCTAAGCGAGTCCGCGAGTCCGCGAGCCCGCGTTCTTCTCGCACCTTAATAAGCGCTTCTCGCCCCTAAACCGCCATTTCGTTAAAAGGCGGTCAAGATATGCTTCGGTCTAACCCTGGAAGTCGAAACTTGGGATACCGGTAGAACCGGACCTCTCCTTTTAGATGGTAAAATTTCGTAACGATCGAATGACGCCAAGTATGAAAAAGTGATAATCGAAAGACAATGTCATTCTCGTCTCCTAAGGAGCGTTTCTCTCGTCTAAGCCATGTTTTCAATTTCGATCTAGGGAATCGAAATTCGGCACAAAGGTAGCCCACGTGAAGATAATAAAAGCTTCGAATGCGATTTTGAGATTTCTCAAAAACTGCGGTCGCCATCTTGGGAAATGGCATATTATAGCCCCCGCTACATGCATTTCCGACGCTAAACACCAAACGGAAGCGGGTCTTGCCGTCGGATCGCGATAACCCCTAACGCAGGGTTGTAGGGGAAGGACCCAGGTAGATATCTTCACGGTAAATTAAAAACGAGGTCGAGTGTTGGAGTCACGGGAAAGGGTTGATTCTCCCCATGAAATTAGGAGGAAATGCTAAATCTTAACGGATTTTAAAGTTGAAATAGAAAATTCAGTTTTGTCGGGAAACTCACAATATCTTGTTAGAAGGTAGCTGCATCATTCGGCTACACGAAAACATGCAGGACGAGGCAAAAACAAATCCAGAATCTTGGCTTTTCTAAGCGAATCCGCGTGCCCGCGTCCTTCTCGCACCTTAATAAGCGCTTCTCGCCCCCTATACCGCTATTTCGTTTAAATGAGGTCAAAAGGTACTTCGGTCTAACCGCGGATGTCGAAACTGGGGATACCGGTAGAGCCGGACCTCTCCTTTTACATGGTAAAATTTCGTAACGATTGAATGACGCCAAGTATGAAAAAGTGATAATCGAAAGACAATGTCATTCTCGTCTCCTAAGGAGCGTTTCTCTCGCCTAAGCCATGTTTTCAATTTCGATCTAGGGAATCGAAATTCGGCACAAAGGTAGCCCAAGTAAAGATAATGAAAGCTTCGAATGCGATTTTGAGATTTCTCAAAAACAGCGGCCGCCATCTTGGGAAATGACATATTATCGCCCCCACGACATGCATCTGCGACCCTAAACACCAAACGGGAGCGGCTCTCGCCGTCGGATCGCGATAACCCCTAAAGCAGGGTTGTAGGGGAAGGACCCTGGTAGATATCCTCACGGTAAATTAAAAACGAGGTCGAGTGTTGGAGTCACGGGAAAGGGTTGATTCTCCCCTTGAAATTCGGAGGAAATGCTAAATCTTACCGGATTTTAAAGTTTGAATACAAAATCAATCTTTGTCGGGAAACTCACAATAGCTTGTTAGAAGGTAGCTGCATCATTCGTCTACATGAAAACATGCAGGACGAGGCAAAAACAAATATGGAATCTTGACTTTTCTAAGTGGATCCGCGAGCCCGCGTCCTTCTCGCACCTTAATAAGCGCTTCTCGCCCCCTAAACCGCCATTTCGTTTAAAAAAGGTCAAATGGTACTTCGGTCTAACCGGGGATGTCGAAACTTGGGATACCGGTAGAGCCGGACCTCTCCTTTTACATGGTAAAATTTCGTAACGATAGAATGATGTTAAGTATGAAAAGTGATAATCGAAAGACAATGTCATTCTCGTCTCCTAAGGAGCGTTTCTCTCGCCTAAGCCATGTTTTCAATTTCGATCTAGGGAATCGAAATACGGCACAAAGGTAGCCCACGTGAAGATAATAAAAGTTTGGAATGCGATTTTGAGATTTCTCAAGAACTGCGGAGCCATCTTGGAAAATGGCATATTTTCGACCCGCGACATGCATCTCCGACGCTAAACATGAAACGGGAGCGGCTCTTGCCGTCGGATCGCGATAACCCCTAACGCAGTGTTGTAGGGGAACGACCCAGTTAGATATCCTCACGGTAAATTAAAAACGAGGTCGAGTGTTGGAGTCACGGGAAAGGGTTGATTCTCCCCTTGAAATTCGGAGGAAATGCTAAATCTTACCGGACTTTAAATTTGAATACAAAATTCATCTTTGTCGGGAAACTCACAATATCTTGTTAGAGGGTTAACTGCATCATTCGTCTACACTAAAACATGCATGACGAGGCAAAAGCAAATCCGGAATCTTGACTTTTCTAAGCGAATCCACGAGCCCGCGTCTTTCTCGCACCTTAATAAGCGCTTCTCGCCCCCTAAACCGCCATTTCGTTTAAAGGAGGTCAAATGGTACTTCGGTCTAACCGGGGATGTCGAAACTTCGGATACCGGTAGAGGCCGACATCTTCTTTAAGATGGTAAAATTTCGTAACGATCGAATGACGCCAAGTATGAAAAAGTGATAATCGAAAGACAATGTCATTCTCGTCTCCTAAGGAACGTTTCTCTCGCCTAAGCCATGTTTTCAATGTCGATGTAGGGAATCGAAATTCGGCACAAAGGTAGCCCACGTGAAGATAATAAAAGCTTCGAATGCGATTTTGAGATTTCTCAAAAAGTGCGACCGCCATCTTGGGAAATGGCATATTATCGCCCCCCGCGACATGCATCTCCGACGCTAAACACCAAACGGGAGCGGCTCTTGCCGTCGGGTCGCGAAAACCCCTAAGGCAGGGTTGTAGGGGAAGGACACAGGTAGATATCCTCATGGTAAATTAAAAACGAGGTCGAGTGTTGGAGTCACGGGAAAAGGTTGATTCTCCCCTTGAAATTCGGAGGAAATGCTAAATCTTACCGGATTTTAAATTTGTATACAAAATTAATCTTTGTCGGGAAACTCACAATATCTTGTTAGAGGGTAGCTGCATCATTCGTCTACACTAAAACATGCATGACGAGGCAAAAGCAAATCCGGAATCTTGACTTTTCTAAGCGAATCCACGAGCCCGCGTCTTTCTCGCAACTTAATAAGCGCTTCTCGCCCCCTAAACCGCCATTTCTTTTAAAGGAGGTCAAATGGTACTTCGGTCTAACCGGGGATGTCGAAACTTGGGATACCGGTAGAGGCGGACATCTCCTTTAAGATGGTAAAATTTCGTAACGATCGAATGATGTTAAGTATGAGAAGTGATAATCGAAAGACAACGTCATTCCCTTCACCTAAGGAGCGTTTCTCTCGCCTAAGACATGTTTTCAATTTCGATCTAGGGAACCGAAATTCGGCACAAAAGTTGCCCACGTGAAGATAATAAAAGTTTGGAATGCGATTTTGAGATTTCTCAAGAACTGCGGAGCCATCTTGGAAAATGGCATATTTTCGACCCGCGACATGCATCTCCGACGCTAAACACCAAACGGGAGCGGCTCTTGCTGTCGGATCGCGATAACCCCTAACGCAGTGTTGTAGGGGAACGACCCAGGTAGATATCCTCACGGTAAATTAAAAACGAGGTCGAGTGTTGGAGTTACGGGAAAGGGTTGATTCTCACCTTCAAATTAAAAGGAAATGCTAAATCTTAACGGATTTTAAAGTTTGAATAGAATATTCAGTTTCGTCGGGAAACTCACAATGTCTTGTTAGAAGGTAGCTGCATCATTCGTCTACACGAAAACATGCAGGACGAGGCAAAAGCAAATCCGGAATCTTGACTTTTCTAAGCGAATCCGCGAGCCCGCGTCCTTCTCGCACCTTAATAAGCGCTTCTCGCCCCGTAAACCGCCATTTCGTTTAAAGGAGGTTAAATGGTACTTCGGTCTAACCGGGGATGTCGAAAATTGGGATGCCGGTAGAGCCGGACCTCTCCTTTTACAAGGTAAAATTTCGTTACGATCCAATGACGCCAAGTATGAAAAAGTCATAATCGAAAGAGAATGTCATTCTCGTCTCCTAAGGAGCGTTTCTCTCGCCTAAGCCATGTTTTCAATTTCGATCTAGGGAATCGAAATTCTGCACAAAGGTAGCCCACGTGAAGATAATAAAAGCTTCGAATGCGATTTTGAGATTTCTCAAGAACTGCGGAGCCATCTTGGAAAATGGCATATTTTCGCCCCGCGACCTGCACCTTCAACGCTAAACACCAAACGGGAGCGGGTCTTGCCGTCGGGTCGCGAAAACCCCTCCGCTGGGTTGTATGGGAATGACCCAGGTAGATATCTTCACGGTAAATTAAAAACGAGGTCGAGTGTTGGAGTCACGGGAAAGGGTTGATTCTCCCCATGAAATTAGGAGGAAATGCTAAATCTTAACGGATTTTAAAGTTGGAATAGAAAATTCAGTTTTGTCGGGAAACTCACAATATCTTGTTTGAAGGTAGCTGCAACATTCGTCTACACTAAAACATGCATGACGAGACAAAAGCAAATCCGCAATCTTGACTTTTCTAAGCGAATCCGCGAGCCCGCGTCCTTCTCGCACCTTAATAAGCGCTTCTCGCCCCCTAAACCGCCATTTCGTTTAAAGGAGGTCAAATGGTACTTCGGTCTAACCGGGGATGTCGAAACTTGGGATACCGGTAGAGCCGGACCTCTCCTTTTAGATGGTAAAATTTCGTAACGATCGAATGAGGCCTAAAATGAAAAAGTGATAATCGAAAAAGAATGTCATTCTAGTCTCCTAAGGAGCGTTTCTCTCGCCTAAGCCATGTTTTCAATTTCGATCTAGGGAATCGAAATTCGGCACAAAGGTAGCCCACGTGAAGATAATAAAAGCTTCGAATGCGATTTTGAGATTTCTCAAAAACTGCGGCCGCCATCTTGGGAAATGGCATATTATCGCCCCAGCGACATGCATCTCCGACGCTAAACACCAAACGGGAGCGGCTCTTGCCGTCGGATCGCGATAACCCCTAACGCAGTGTTGTAGGGGAAGGACCTAGGTAGATATCCTCACGGTAAATTAAAAACAAGGTCGAGTGTTGGAGTTACGGGAAAGGGTTGATTCTCACCTTGAAATTAAGAGGAAATGCTAAATCTTAACGGATTTTAAAGTTTGAATAGAAAATTCAGTTTTGTCGGGAAACTCACAATATCTTGTTAGAAGGTAGCTGCATCATTCGTCTACACGAAAACATGCAGGACGAGGCAAAAGCAAATCCGGAATCTTGACTTTTCTAAGCGAATCCGCGAGCCCGCGTTATTCTCGCACCTTAATAAGCGCTTCTCGCCCCCTAAACCGCCATTTCGTTTAAAGGAGGTTAAATGGTACTTCGGTCTAACCGGGGATGTCGAAAATTGGGATGCCGGTAGAGCCGGACCTCTCGTTTTACAAGGTAAAATTTCGTTACGATACAATGACGCCAAGTAGGAAAAAGTCATAATCGAAGGAGAATGTCATTCTCGTCTCCTAAGAAGCCTTTCTCTCGCTTAAGCCATGTTTTCAATTTCGACCTAGGGAATCGAAATTCGGCACAAAGGTAGCCCACGTGAAGATAATAAAAGCTTCGAATGCGATTTTGAGATTTCTCAAGTACTGCGGAGCCATCTTTGGAAATGACATATTTTCGCCGGGCGACTTGCACCTTCAACGATAAACACCAAACGGGAGGGCCTCTTGAAGTCGGGTCGCGAAAACCCCTAACGCAGGGTTGTAGGGGAAAGACCCAGGTAGATATCTTCACGGTAAAGTAAAAACGAGGTCGAGTGTTGGAGTCAAGGGAAAGGGTTGATTCTCCCCATGAAATTAGGAGGAAATGCTAAATCTTAACGGATTTTAAAGTTTGAATAGAAAATTCAGTTTTGTCGGGAAACTCACAATATCTTGTTAGAAGGTAGATGCATCATTCTTCTACACTAAAACATGCATGACGAGGCAAAAGCAAATCCGGAATCTTGACTTTTCTAAGCGAATCCACGAGCCCGCGTCCTTCTCGCACATTAATAAGCGCTTCTCGCCCCCTAAACCGCCATTTCGTTTAAAGGAGGTCAAATGGTACTTCGGTCTAACCGGGGATGTCGAAACTTGGGATACCGGTAGAGCCGGACCTCTTCTTTTACATGGTAAAATTTCGTAACGATCGAATGAGGCCTAATATGAAAAAGTGATAAACGAAAGAGAATATCATTCTCGTCTCCTAAGGAGCGTTTCTCTCGCCTAAGCCATGTTTCCAATTTCGATGTAGGGAATCGAAATTCGGCACAAAGGTAGCCCACGTGAAGATAATAAAAGCTTCGAATCCGATTTTGAGATTTCTCAAAAACTGTGGCCGCCATCTTGGGAAATGACATATTATCGCCCCCGCGACTTGCACCTCCGACGCTAAACACCAAACGGAAGCGGCTCTTGCCGTCGGATCGCGATAACCCCTAAAGCAGGGTTGTAGGGGAAGGACACAGGTAGATATCCTAACGGTAAATTAAAAACGAGGTCGAGTGTTGGAGTCACGGTAAAGGGTTGATTCTCCCCTTTTTAGGAGGAGATGCTAAATCTTACAGGATTTTAAAGTTTGAATACAAAATTAATCTTTGTCGGGAAATTCACAATATCTTGTTAGAAGGTAGCAGCATCATTCGTCTACACGAAAACATGCAGGACAAGGCAAAAGCAAATCCGGAATCTTGACTTTTCTAAGCGAGTCCGCGAGTCCGCGAGCCCGCGAGCCCGCGTTCTTCTCGCACCTTAATAAGCGCTTCTCGCCCCTAAACCGCCATTTCGTTAAAAGGCGGTCAAGGTATGCTTCGGTCTAACCCTGGAAGTCGAAACTTGGGATACCGGTAGAGCCGGACCTCTCCTTTTAGATGGTAAAATTTCGTAACGATCGAATGACGCCAAGTATGAAAAAGTGATAATCGAAAAAGAATGTCATTCTCGTCTCCTAAGGAGCGTTTCTCTCGCCTAAGCCATGTTTTCAATTTCGATCTAGGGAATCGAAATTCGGCACAAAGGTAGCCCACGTGAAGATAATAAAAGCTTCGAATGCGATTTTGAGATTTCTCAAAAACTGCGGTCGCCATCTTGGGAAATGGCATATTATCGCCCCCGCTGCATGCATTTCCGACACTAAACACCAAACGGGAGCGGCTCTTGCCGTCGGATCGCGATAACCCCTAACGCAGGGTTGTAGGGGAAGGACCCAGGTAGATATCCTCACAGTAAATTAAAAACGAGGTCGAGTGTTGGAGTCACGGGAAAGGGTTGATTCTCCCCTTGAAATTAGGAGGAAATTCTAAATCTTAACGGATATTAAAGTTTGAATAGAAAATTCAGTTTTGTCGGGAAACTCACAATATCTTGTTAGAAGGTAGCTGCATCATTCGTCTACACGAAAACATGCAGGACGAGGCAAAAGCAAATCCTGAATCTTGACTTTTCTAAGCGAGTCCGCGAGTCCGCGAGCCCGCGTTCTTCTCGCACCTTAATAAGCGCTTCTCGCCCCTAAACCGCCATTTCGTTAAACAGCGGTTAAAGTGTACTTCGGTCTAACCTGGGAAGTCGAAACTTGTGATACCGGTAGAGCCGGACCTCTCCTTTTAGATGGTAAAATTTCGTAACGATCGAATGACGCCAAGTATGAAAAAGTGATAATCGAAAGACAATGTCATTCTCGTCTCCTAAGGAGCGTTTCTCTCGCCTAAGCCATGTTTTCAATTTCGATCTAGGGAATCGAAATTCGGCACAAAGGTAGCCCACGTGAAGATAATAAAAGCTTCGAATGCGATTTTGAGATTTCTCGAAAACTGCGGCCACCATCTTCGGAAATGGCATATTATCGCCCCCGCGACATGCATCTCCGACGTTAAACACCAAACGGGAGCTGCTCTTGCCGTCGGACCGCGATAACCCCTAACGCAGGGTTGTAGGGGAAGGACCCAAGTAGATATCCTCACGGTAAATTAAAAACGAGGTCGAATGTTGGAGTCCTGGGAAAGGGTTGATTCTCACCTTGAAATTAGAAAGAAATGCTAAATCTTACAGGATATTAAAGTTTGAATAGAAAATTCAGTTTTGTCGGGAAACTCACAATATCTTGTTAGAAGGTAGCTACATCATTCGTCTACACGAAAACATGCAGGACGAGGCAAAAGCAAATCCTGAATCTTGACTTTTCTAAGCGAGTCCGCGAGTCCGCGAGCCCGCGTTCTTCTCGCACCTTAATAAGCGCTTCTCGCCCCTAAACCGCCATTTCGTTAAACAGCGGTTAAAGTGTACTTCGGTCTAACCTGGGAAGTCGAAACTTGGGATACCGGTAGAGCCGGACCTCTCCTTTTAGATGGTAAAATTTCGTAACGATCGAATGACGCCAAGTATGAAAAAGTGATAATCGAAAAAGAATGTCATTCTCGTCTCCTAAGGAGCGTTTCTCTCGCCTAAGCCATGTTTTCAATTTCGATCTAGGGAATCGAAATTCGGCACAAAGGTAGCCCACGTCAAGATAATAAAAGCTTCGAATGCGATTTTGAGATTTCTCAAAATCTGCGGTCGCCATCTTGGGAAATGGCATATTATCGCCCCTGCTGCATGCATTTCCGACGCTAAACACCAAACGGGAGCGGCTCTTGCCGTCGGATCGCGATAACCCCTAACGCAGGGTTGTAGGGGAAGGACCCAGGTAGATATCCTCACAGTAAATTAAAAACGAGGTCGAGTGTTGGAGTCACGGGAAAGGGTTGATTCTCCCCTTGAAATTAGGAGGAAATGCTAAATCTTAACGGATATTAAAGTTTGAATAGAAAATTCAGTTTTGTCGGGAAACTCACAATATCTTGTTAGAAGGTAGCTGCATCATTCGTCTACACGAAAACATGCAGGACGAGGCAAAAGCAAATCCTGAATCTTGACTTTTCTAAGCGAGTCCGCGAGTCCGCGAGCCCGCGTTCTTCTCGCACCTTAATAAGCGCTTCTCGCCCCTAAACCGCCATTTCGTTAAAAAGTGGTTAAAGTGTACTTCGTTCTAACCTGGGAAGTCGAAACTTGGGATACCGGTAGAGCCGGACCTCTCCTTTTACATGGTAAAATTTCGTAACGATCGAATGAGGCCTAAAATGAAAAAGTGATAATCGAAAAAGAATGTCATTCACGTCACCTAAGGAGCGTTTCTCTCGCCTAAGCCATGTTTTCAATTTCGATCTAGGGAATCGAAATTCGGCACAAAGGTAGCCCACGTGAAGATAATGAAAACTTCGAATGCGATTTTGAGATATCTCGAAAACTGCGGCCGCCATTTGGGAAATGACATATTATCGCCCCCGCTACATGCATTTCCGACGCTATACACCAAACGGGAGCGGCTCTTGCCGTCGGATCGCGATAACCCCTAACGCAAGGTTGTAGGGGAAGGACCCAGGTAGATATCCTCACAGTAAATTAAAAACGAGGTCGAGTGTTGGAGTCACGGGAAAGGGTTGATTCTTAACTTGAAATTAGGAGGAAATGCTAAATCTTAACGGATATTAAAGTTTGAATACAAAATTAATCTTTGTCGGGAAACTCACAATATCTTGTTAGAAGGTAGCTGCATCATTCGTCTACACGAAAACATGCAGGACGAGGCAAAGTCAAATCCGGAATATTGACTTTTCTAAGCGAGTCCGCGAGTCCGCGAGCCCGCGTTCTTCTCGCACCTTAATAAGCGCTTCTCGCCCCTAAACCGCCATTTCGTTAAAAGGCGGTCAAGGTATGCTTCGGTCTAACCCTGGAAGTAAAAACTTGTGATACCGGTAGAGCCGGACCTCTCCTTTTAGATGGTAAAATTTCGTAACGATCGAATGACGCCAAGTATGAAAAAGTGATAATCGAAAGACAATGTCATTCTCGTCTCCTAAGGAGCGTTTCTCTCGCCTAAGCCATGTTTTCAATTTCGATCTAGGGAATCGAAATTCGGCACAAAGGTAGCCCACGTGAAGATAATAAAAGCTTCGAATGCGATTTTGAGATTTCTCAAAAACTGCGGCCACCATCTTGGGAAATGGCATATTATCGCCCCCGCGACATGCATCTCCGACGTTAAACACCAAACGGGAGCTGCTCTTGCCGTCGGATCGCGATAACCCCTAACGCAGGGTTGTAGGGGAAGGACCCAAGTAGATATCCTCACGGTAAATTAAAAACGAGGTCGAATGTTGGAGTCCCGGGAAAGGGTTGATTCTCACCTTGAAATTAGAAAGAAATGCTAAATCTTACCGGATTTTAAAGTTTGAATACAAAATTAATCTTTGTCGGGAGACTCGCAATATCTTGTTAGAAGGTAGCTGCTTCATTCGTCTACACTAAAACATGCATGACGATTCAAAAGCAAGTCCGGAATCTTGACTTTTCTAAGCGAATCCGCGAGCCCGCGTCCTTCTCGCAATTTAAAAAGCGCTTCTCGCCCCCTAAACCGCCATTTCGTTTAAATGAGGTCAAATGATACTTCGGTCTAACCGGGGATGTCGAAACTTGGGATACCGGTAGAGCCGGACCTCTCCTTTTACATGGTAAAATTTCGTAACGATCGAATGAGGCCTAAAATGAAAAAGTGATAATCGAAAAAGAATGTCATTCTCGTCTCCTAAGGAGCGTTTCTCTCGCCTAAGCCATGTTTTCAATTTCGATCTAGGGAATCGAAATTCGGCACAAAGGTAGCCCACGTGAAGGTAATGAAAACTTCGAATGCGATTTTGAGATTTCTCAAAAACTGCGGCCGCCATCTTGGGAAATGAAATATTATCGCCCCCGCGACATGAACCTTCGACGCTAAACACCAAACGGGGGCAACTCTTGCCGTCGGATCGCGATAACCCCTAACGCAGGGTTGTAGGGGCAGGACCCAAGTAGATATCCTCACGGTAAATTAAAAACGAGGTCGAGTGTTGGAGTCCCTGGAAAGGGTTGATTCTCACCTTGAAATTAGAAGGAAATGCTAAATCTTACCGGATTTTAAAGTTTGAATACAAAATTAATCTTTGTCGGGAAACTCACAATATCTTGTTAGAAGGTAGCTGCATCATTCGTCTACACGAAAACATGCAGGACGAGGCAAAAGCAAATCCGGAATCTTGAATTATCTAAGCGAATCTGCGAGCCCGCGTCCTTCTCGCACCTCAGTAAGCGCTTCTCGCCCCCTAAACCGCCATTTCGTTTAATTGAGGTCAAATGGTACATCGGTCTAACCGGGGATGTCGAAACTTGGGATACCGGTAGAGCCGGACATCTCCTTTTACATGGTAAAATTTCGTAACGATCGAATGAAGCCAAGTATGAAAAATTGATAATCGAAAGACAATGTCATTCTCGTCTCCTAAGGAGCGTTACTCTCGCCTAAGCCATGTTTTCAATTTCGATCTAGGGAATCGAAATTCGGCAAAAAGGTTGCCCACGTGAAGATAATAAAAGCTTCGAATTCGATTTTGAGATTTCTCAAAAACTGCGGCCGCCATCTTGGGAAATGACATATTATCGGTCCCGCGACATGCACCTCCGACGCTAAACACCAAACGGAAGCGGCTCTTGCCGTCGGATCGCGATAACCCCTAAAGCAGGGTTGTAGGGGAAGGACCCAGGTAGATATCCTCACGTTAAATTAAAAACGAGGTCGAGTGTTGGAGTCACGGGAAAGGGTTGATTCTCCCCTTTTTAGGAGGAAATGCTAAATCTTAACGGATTTTAAAGTTTGAATACAAAATTAATCTTTGTCGGGAGACTCACAATATCTTTTAGAAGGTAGCTGCTTCATTCGTCTACACTAAAACATGCATGACGATTCAAAAGCAAATCCGGAATCTTGAATTTTCTAAGCGAATCTGCGAGCCCGCGTCCTCCTCGCACCTTAATAAGCGCTTCTCGCCACCTAAACTGCATTTTCGTTTAAATGAGGTCAAATGGTACTTCGGTCTAACCGGGGATGTCGAAACTGGGGATACCGGTAGAGCCGGACCTCTCCTTTTACATGGTAAAATTTCGTAACGATCGAATGAGGCCTAAAATGAAAAAGTGATAATCGAAAAAGAATGTCACTCTCGTCTCCTAAGGAGCGTTTCTCTCGCCTAAGCCATGTTTTCAATTTCGATCTAGGGAATCGAAATTCGGCACAAAGGTAGCCCACGTGAAGATAATAAAAGCTTCGAATGCGATTTTTAGATTTCTCAAGAACTGCGGAGCCATCTTGGAAAATGGCATATTTTCGCACCCGCGACCTGCACCTCCGACGCTAAACACCAAACGGCAGCGGCTCTTGCCGTCGGATCGCGATAACCCCTAAAGCAGGGTTGTAGGGGAAGGACCCAGGTAGATATCCTCACGGTAAATTAAAAACGAGTTCGAGTTTTGGAGTCACGGGAAAGGGTTGATTCTCCCCTTGAAATTCGGAGGAAATGCTAAATCTTAACGGATTTTAAAGTTTGAATAGAATATTAATTGTTGTCTTGAAACTCACAATATCTTGTTAGAAGGTAGCTGCATCATTCTTCTAAACGAAAACATGCAGGACGAGGCAAAAGCAAATCCGGAATCTTGACTTTTCTAAGCGAATCCGCGAGCCCGCGTCCTTCTCGCACCTTAATAAGCGCTTCTCGCCCCCTAAACCGCCATTTCGTTTAAAGGAGGTCACATGGTACTTCGGTCTAACCGGGGATGTCGAAACTTGGGATACCGGTAGAGCCGGACCACTCCTTTTACATGGTAAAATTTCGTAAAGATCGAATGAGGCCTAAAATGAAAAAGTGATAAACGAAAAAGAATGTCATTCTCGTCTCCTAAGGAGCGTTTCTCTCGCCTAAGCCATGTTTTCAATTTCTATCTAGGGAATCGAAATTCGGCACAAAGGTAGCCCACGTGAAGATAATAAAAGGCTCGAATGCGATTTTGAGATTTCTCAAGAACTGCGGAGCCATCTTGGGAAATGGCATATTATCGCCCCCGCGACATGCATCTCCGACGCTAGACACCAAACGGGAGCGGCTCTTGCCGTCGGATCGCGATAACCCCTAACGCAGGGTTGTAGGGGAAGGACCCAAATAGATATCCTCACGGTAAATTAAAAACGAGGTCGAGTGTTGGAGTCCCGGGAAAGGGTTGATTCTCACCTTGAAATTAAAAGGAAATGCTAAATCTTACCGGATTTTAACGTTTGAATACAAAATTAATCTTTGTCGGGAAACTCACAATATCTTGTTAGAAGGTAGCTGCATCATTCGTCTACATGAAAACATGCAGGGCGAGGCAAAAGCAAATCCGGAATCTTGACTTATCTAAGCGAATCTGCAAGCCCGCGTCTTTCTCGCACCTTAATAAGCGCTTCTCGCCCCCTAAACCGCCAATTCGTTTAAAGGAGGTCAAATGGTACTTCGGTCTAACCGGGGATGTCGAAACTGGGGATACCGGTAGAGCCGGACCTCTCCTTTTAGATGGTAAAATTTCGTAACCATTGAATGACGCCAAGTATGAAAAAGTGATAATCGAAAGACAATGTCATTCTCGTCTCCTAAGGAGCGTTTCTCTCGTCTAAGCCATGTTTTCAATTTCGATCTAGGGAATCGAAATTCGGCACAAAGGTAGCCCACGTGAAGATAATAAAAGCTTCGAATGCGATTTTGAGATTTCTCAAAAACTGCGGCCGCCATCTTGGGAAATGGCATATTATCGCCCCCGCTACATGCATTTCAGACGCTATACACCACACGGGAGCGGCTCTTGACGTCGGATCGCGATAACCCCTAACGCAGGGTTCTAGGGGAAGGACCCAGGTAGATATCCTCACAGTAAATTAAAAACGAGGTCGAGTGTTGGAGTCACGGGAAAGGGTTGATTCTCCCCATGAAATTAGGAGGAAATGCTAAATCTTAACGGATTTTAAAGTTTGAATAGAAAATTCAGTTTTGTCGGGAAACTCACAATATCTTGTTAGAAGGTAGCTGCATCATTCGTCTACACGAAAACATGCAGGACGAGGCAAAGTCAAATCCGGAATCTTGACTTTTCTAAGCGAGTCCGCGAGTCCGCGAGCCCGCGTTCTTCTCGCACCTTAATAAGCGCTTCTCGCCCCTAAACCGCCATTTCGTTAAAAGGCGGTCAAGGTATGCTTCGGTCTAACCCTGGAAGTCGAAACTTGGGATACCGGTAGAGCCGGACCTCTCCTTTTAGATGGTAAAATTTCGTAACGATTGAATGACGCCAAGTATGAAAAAGTGATAATCGAAAGACAATGTCATTCTCGTCTCCTAAGGAGCGTTTCTCTCGTCTAAGCCATGTTTTCAATTTCGATCTAGGGAATCGAAATTCGGCACAAAGGTAGCCCACGTAAAGATAATGAAAGCTTCGAATGCGATTTTGAGATTTCTCAAAAATTGTGGCCGCCATCTTGGGAAATGACATATTATCGCCCCCGCGACATGAACCTCCGACGCTAAACACCAAACGGAAGCGGCTCTTGCCGTCGGATCGCGATAACCCCTAAAGCAGGATTGTAGGGGAAGGACCCAGGTAGATATCCTCACGGTAAATTAAAAACGAGGTCGAGTGTTGGAGTCACGGGAAAGGGTTGATTCTCCCCATGAAATTAGGAGGAAATGCTAAATCTTAAGGGATTTTAAAGTTGGAATAGAAAATTCAGTTTTGTCGGGAAACTCACAATATCTTGTTAGAAGGTAGCTGCATCATTCGGCTACACGAAAACATGCAGGACGAGGCAAAAGCAAATCCGGAATCTTGGCTTTTCTAAGCGAATCCGCGTGCCCGCGTCCTTCTCGCACCTTAATAAGCGCTTCTCGCCCCCTACACCGCCATTTCGTTTAAATGAGGTCAAATGGTACTTCGGTCTAACCGGGGATGTCGAAACTTGGGATACCGGTAGAGCCGGACCTCTCCTTTTACATGGTAAAATTTCGTAACGATCGAATGACGCCAAGTATGAAAAAGTGATAATCGAAAGACAATGTCATTCTCGTCTCCTAAGGAGCGTTTCTCTCGCCTAAGCCATGTTTTCAATTTCGATCTAGGGAATCGAAATTCGGCACAAAGGTAGCCCACGTAAAGATAATGAAAGCTTCGAATGCGATTTTGAGATTTCTCAAAAATTGTGGCCGCCATCTTGGGAAATGACATATTATCGCCCCCGCGACATGAACCTCCGACGCTAAACACCAAACGGAAGCGGCTCTTGCCGTCGGATCGCGATAACCCCTAAAGCAGGATTGTAGGGGAAGGACCCAGGTAGATATCCTCACGGTAAATTAAAAACGAGGTCGAGTGTTGGAGTCACGGGAAAGTGTTGATTCTCCCCTTTTTAGGAGGAAATGCTAAATCTTACCGGATATTAAAGTTTGAATACAAAATTAATCTTTGTCGGGAAACTCACAATATCTTGTTAGAAGGTAGCTGCATCATTCGTCTACACTAAAACATGCATGACGAGGCAAAAGCAAATCCGGAATCTTGACTTTTCTAAGCGAATCCGCGAGCCCGCATCCTTCTCGCACCTTAATAAGCGCTTCTCGCCCCCTAAACCGCCATTTCGTTTAAAGGAGGTCACATGGTACTTCGGTCTAAACGGGGATGTCGAAACTTGGGATACCGGTAGAGCCGGACCTCTCCTTTTACATGGTAAAATTTCGTAACGATCGAATGAGGCCTAAAATGAAAAAGTGATAAACGAAAAAGAATGTCATTCTCGTCTCCTAAGGAGCGTTTCTCTCGCCTAAGCCATGTTTTCAATTTCGATCTAGGGAATCGAAATTCGGCACAAAGGTAGCCCACGTGAAGATAATAAAAGCTTCGAATGCGATTTTGAGATTTCTCAAAAACTGTGGCCGCCATCTTGGGAAATGACATATTATCGCCCCCACGACATGCATCTCCGACCCTAAACACCAAACGGGAGCGGCTCTCGCCGTCGGATCGCGATAACCCCTAAAGCAGGGTTGTAGGGGAAGGACACAGGTAGATATCCTCACGGTAAATTCAAAACGAGGTCGAGTGTTGGAGTCACGGGAAAGGGTTGATTCTCCCCTTGAAATTCGGAGGAAATGCTAAATCTTACCGGATTTTAAAGTTTGAATAGAAAATTCAGTTTTGTCGGGAAACTCACAATATCTTGTTAGAAGGTAGCTGCATCATTCGTCTACATGAAAACATGCAGGACGAGGCAAAAACAAATATGGAATCTTAACTTTTCTAAGTGGATCCGCGAGCCCGCGTCCTTCTCGCACCTTAATAAGCGCTTCTCGCCCCCAAAACCGCCATTTCGTTTAAAGGAGGTCAAATGGTACTTCGGTCTAACCGGATATGTCGAAACTTGGGATACCGGTAGAGGCGGACATCTCCTTTAAGATAGTAAAATTTCGTAACAATCGAATGATGTTAAGTATGAGAAGTGATAATCGAAAGACAACGTCATTCTCTTCACCTAAGGAGCGTTTCTCTCGCCTAAGACATGTTTTCAATTTCGATCTAGGGAACCGAAATTCGGCACAAAGGTAGCCCACGTGAAGATAATGAAAGCTTCGAATGCGATTTTGAGATTTCTCATAAACTGTGGCCGCCATCTTGGGAAATGACATATTATCGCCCCCGCGACATGAACCTCCGACGCTAAACACCAAACGGAAGCGGCTCTTGCCGTCGGATCGCGATAACCCCTAAAGCAGGATTGTAGGGGAAGGACCCAGGTAGATATCCTCACGGTAAATTAAAAACGAGGTCGAGTGTTGGAGTCACGGGAAAGGGTTGATTCTCCCCATGAAATTAGGAGGAAATGCTAAATCTTAAGGGATTTTAAAGTTTGAATAGAAAATTCAGTTTTGTCGGGAAACTCACAATATCTTGTTAGAAGGTAGCTGCATCATTCGTCTACATGAAAACATGCAGGACGAGGCAAAAACAAATATGGAATCTTGACTTTTCTAAGCGAATCCGCGTGCCCGCGTCCTTCTCGCACCTTAATAAGCGCTTCTCGCCCCCTACACCGCCATTTCGTTTAAATGAGGTCAAATGGTACTTCGGTCTAACCGGGGATGTCGAAACTTGGGATACCGGTAGGGCCGGACCTCTCCTTTTACATGGTAAAATTTCGTAACGATCGAATGACGCCAAGTATGAAAAAGTGATAATCGAAAGACAATGTCATTCTCGTCTCCTAAGGAGCGTTTCTCTCGCCTAAGCCATGTTTTCAATTTCGATCTAGGGAATCGAAATTCGGCACAAAGGTAGCCCATGTAAAGATAATGAAAGCTTCGAATGCGATTTTGAGATTTCTCAAAAATTGTGGCCGCCATCTTGGGAAATGACATATTATCGCCCCCGCGACATGAACCTCCGACGCTAAACACCAAACGGAAGCGGCTCTTGCCGTCGGATCGCGATAACCCCTAAAGCAGGATTGTAGGGGAAGGACCCAGGTAGATATCCTCACGGTAAATTAAAAACGAGGTCGAGTGTTGGAGTCACGGGAAAGTGTTGATTCTCCCCTTTTTAGGAGGAAATGCTAAATCTTACCGGATATTAAAGTTTGAATACAAAATTAATCTTTGTCGGGAAACTCACAATATCTTGTTAGAAGGTAGCTGCATCATTCGTCTACACTAAAACATGCATGACGAGGCAAAAGCAAATCCGGAATCTTGACTTTTCTAAGCGAATCCGCGAGCCCGCATCCTTCTCGCACCTTAATAAGCGCTTCTCGCCCCCTAAACCGCCATTTCGTTTAAAGGAGGTCACATGGTACTTCGGTCTAAACGGGGATGTCGAAACTTGGGATACCGGTAGAGCCGGACCTCTCCTTTTACATGGTAAAATTTCGTAACGATCGAATGAGGCCTAAAATGAAAAAGTGATAAACGAAAAAGAATGTCATTCTCGTCTCCTAAGGAGCGTTTCTCTCGCCTAAGCCATGTTTTCAATTTCGATCTAGGGAATCGAAATTCGGCACAAAGGTAGCCCACGTGAAGATAATAAAAGCTTCGAATGCGATTTTGAGATTTCTCAAAAACTGTGGCCGCCATCTTGGGAAATGACATATTATCGCCCCCACGACATGCATCTCCGACCCTAAACACCAAACGGGAGCGGCTCTCGCCGTCGGATCGCGATAACCCCTAAAGCAGGGTTGTAGGGGAAGGACACAGGTAGATATCCTCACGGTAAATTAAAAACGAGGTCGAGTGTTGGAGTCACGGGAAAGGGTTGATTCTCCCCTTGAAATTCGGAGGAAATGCTAAATCTTACCGGATTTTAAAGTTTGAATAGAAAATTCAGTTTTGTCGGGAAACTCACAATATCTTGTTAGAAGGTAGCTGCATCATTCGTCTACATGAAAACATGCAGGACGAGGCAAAAACAAATATGGAATCTTAACTTTTCTAAGTGGATCCGCGAGCCCGCGTCCTTCTCGCACCTTAATAAGCGCTTCTCGCCCCCAAAACCGCCATTTCGTTTAAAGGAGGTCAAATGGTACTTCGGTCTAACCGGGGATGTCGAAACTTGGGATACCGGTAGAGGCGGACATCTTCTTTAAGATGGTAAAATTTCGTAACGATCGAATGACGCCAAGTATGAAAAAGTGATAATCGAAAGACAATGTCATTCTCGTCTCCTAAGGAGCGTTTCTCTCGCCTAAGCCATGTTTTCAATGTCGATGTAGGGAATCGAAATTCGGCACAAAGGTAGCCCACGTGAAGATAATAAAAGCTTCGAATGCGATTTTGAGATTTCTCAAAAAGTGCGACCGCCATCTTGGGAAATGGCATATTATCGCCCCCGCGACATCCATCTCCGACGCTAAACACCAAACGGGAGCGGCTCTTGCCGTCGGGTCGCGAAAACCCCTAAGGCAGGGTTGTAGGTGAAGGACCCAGGTAGATATCTTCACGGTAAATTAAAAAGGAGGTCGAGTGTTGGAGTCACGGGAAAGGGTTGATTCTCCCCTTTTTAGGAGGAAATGCTAAATCTTAATGGATTTTAAAGTTTGAATAGAAAATTCAGTTTTGTCGTCAAACTCACAATATCTTGTTAGAAGGTAGATGCACCATTCGTCTACACTAAAACATGCATGACGAGGCAAAAGCAAATCCGGAATCTTGACTTTTCTAAGCGAATCCGCGAGCCCGCGTCCTTCTCTCACCTTAATAAGCGCTTCTCGCCCCTAAACCGCCATTTCGTTTAAAGGAGGTCAAATGGTACTTCGGTATAACCGGGGATGTCGAAACTTGGGATACCGGTAGAGCCGGACCTCTCCTTTTACATGGTAAAATTTCGTAACGATCGAATGAGGCCTAAAATGAAAAAGTGATAATCGAAAAAGAATGTTATTCTCGTCTCCTAAGGAGCGTTTCTCTCGCCTAAGCCATGTTTTCAATTTCTATCTAGGGAATCGAAATTCGGCACAAAGGTAGCCCACGTGAAGATAATAAAAGCTTCGAATGCGTTTTTGAGATCTCTCAAAAACTGCGGCCGCCATCTTGGGAAATGACATATTATCGCCCCTGCGACATGCATCTCCGACGCTAAACACCAAACGGGAGCGGCTCTTGCCGTCGGATCGCGATAACCCCTAACGCAGTGTTGTAGGGGAAGGACCCAGGTAGATATCCTCACGGTAAATTAAAAACGAGGTCGAGTGTTGGAGTTACGGGAAATGGTTGATTCTCACCTTGAAATTAGGAGGAAATGCTAAATCTTACCGGATTTTAAAGTTTGAATAGAAAATTCAGTTTTGTCGGGAAACTCACAATATCTTGCTAGAAGGTAGCTGCATCATTCGTCTACATGAAAACATGCAGGACGAGGCAAAAACAAATATGGAATCTTGACTTTTCTAAGTGGATCCGCGAGCCCGCGTCCTTCTCGCACCTTAATAAGCGCTTCTCGCCCCCTAAACCGCCATTTCGTTTAAAAAAGGTCAAATGGTACTTCGGTCTAACCGGGGATGTCGAAACTTGGGATACCGGTAGAGCCGGACCTCTCCTTTTACATGGTAAAATTTCGTAACGATCGAATGAGGCCTAAAATGAAAAAGTGATAATCGAAAAAGAATGTCATTCTCGTCTCCTAAGGAGCGTTTCTCTCGCCTAAGCCATGTTTTCAATTTCGATCTAGGGAATCGAAATTCGGCACAAAGGTAGCCCACGTGAAGATAATAAAAGCTTCGAATGCGATTTTGAGATTTCGCAAAAACTGTGGCCGCCATCTTGGGAAATGACATATTATCGCCCCCACGACATGCATCTCCGACCCTAAACACCAAACGGGAGCGGCTCTCGCCGTCGGATCGCGATAACCCCTAAAGCAGGGTTGTAGGGGAAGGACACAGGTAGATATCCTCACGGTAAATTAAAAACGAGGTCGAGTGTTGGAGTCACGGGAAAGGGTTGATTCTCCCCTTGAAATTCGGAGGAAATGCTAAATCTTATCGGATTTTAAAGTTTGAATAGAAAATTCAGTTTTGTCGGGAAACTCACAATATCTTGTTAGAAGGTAGCTGCATCATTCGTCTACATGAAAACATGCAGGACGAGGCAAAAACAAATATGGAATCTTGACTTTTCTAAGCGAATCCACGAGCCCGCGTCTTTCTCGCACCTTAATAAGCGCTTCTCGCCCCCTAAACCGCCATTTCGTTTAAAGGAGGTCAAATGGTACTTCGGTCTAACCGGGGATGTCGAAACTTGGGATACCTGTAGAGGCGGACATCTTCTTTAAGATGGTAAAATTTCGTAACGATCGAATGACGCCAAGTATGAAAAAGTGATAATCGAAAGACAATGTCATTCTCGTCTCCTAAGGAGCGTTTCTCTCGCCTAAGCCATGTTTTCAATGTCGATGTAGGGAATCGAAATTCGGCACAAAAGTAGCCCACGTGAAGATAATAAAAGTTTGGAATGCGATTTTGAGATTTCTCAAGAACTGCGGAGCCATCTTGGAAAATGGCATATTTTCGACGCGCGACATGCATCTCCGACGCTAAACATGAAACGGGAGCGGCTCTTGCCGTCGGATCGCGATAACCCCTAACGCAGTGTTGTAGGGGAACGACCCAGGTAGATATCCTCACGGTAAATTAAAAACGAGGTCGAGTGTTGGAGTCACGGGAAAGGGTTGATTCTCCCCTTGAAATTCGGAGGAAATGCTAAATTTTACCGGAATTAAATTTGAATACAAAATTAATCTTTGTCGGGAAACTCACAATATCTTGTTAGAGGGTTAGCTGCATCATTCGTCTACACTAAAACATGCATGACGAGGCAAAAGCAAATCCGGAATCTTGACTTTTCTAAGCGAATCCACGAGCCCGCGTCTTTCTCGCACCTTAATAAGCGCTTCTCGCCCCCTAAACCGCCATTTCGTTTAAAGGAGGTCAAATGGTACTTCGGTCTAACCGGGGATGTCGAAACTTGGGATACCGGTAGAGGCGGACATCTTCTTTAAGATGGTAAAATTTCGTAACGATCGAATGACGCCAAGTATGAAAAAGTGATAATCGAAAGACAATGTCATTCTCGTCTCCTAAGGAGCGTTTCTCTCGCCTAAGCCATGTTTTCAATGTCGATGTAGGGAATCGAAATTCGGCACAAAGGTAGCCCACGTGAAGATAATAAAAGCTTCGAATGCGATTTTGAGATTTCTCAAAAAGTGCGACCGCCATCTTGGGAAATGGCATATTATCGCCCCCGCGACATGCATCTCCGACGCTAAACACCAAACGGGAGCGGCTCTTGCCGTCGGGTCGCGAAAACCCCTAAGGCAGGGTTGTAGGGGAAGGACCCAGGTAGATATCTTCACGGTAAATTAAAAAGGAGGTCGAGTGTTGGAGTCACGGGAAAGGGTTGATTCTCCCCATGAAAATAGGAGGAAATTCTAAATCTTAATGGATTTTAAAGTTTGAATAGAAAATTCAGTTTTGTCGTCAAACTCACAATATCTTGTTAGAAGGTAGATGCAACATTCGTCTACACTAAAACATGCATGACGAGGCAAAAGCAAATCCGGAATCTTGACTTTTCTAAGCGAATCCGCGAGCCCGCGTCCTTCTCTCACCTTAATAAGCGCTTCTCGCCCCCTAAACCGCCATTTCGTTTAAAGGAGGTCAAATGGTACTTCGGTATAACCGGGGATGTCGAAACTTGGGATACCGGTAGAGCCGGACCTCTCCATTTACATGGTAAAATTTCGTAACGATCGAATGAGGCCTAAAATGAAAAAGTGATAATCGAAAAAGAATGTTATTCTCGTCTCCTAAGGAGCGTTTCTCTCGCCTAAGCCATGTTTTCAATTTCTATCTAGGGAATCGAAATTCTGCACAAAGGTAGCCCACGTGAAGATAATAAAAGCTTCGAATGCGTTTTTGAGATTTCTCAAAAACTGCGGCCGCCATCTTGGGAAATGACATATTATCGCCCCTGCGACATGCATCTCCGACGCTAAACACCAAACGGGAGCGGCTCTTGCCGTCGGATCGCGATAACCCCTAACGCAGTGTTGTAGGGGAAGGACCCAGGTAGATATCCTCACGGTAAATTAAAAACGAGGTCGAGTGTTGGAGTTACGGGAAATGGTTGATTCTCACCTTGAAATTAGGAGGAAATGCTAAATCTTACCGGATTTTAAAGTTTGAATAGAAAATTCAGTTTTGTCGGGAAACTCACAATATCTTGCTAGAAGGTAGCTGCATCATTCGTCTACATGAAAACATGCAGGACGAGGCAAAAACAAATATGGAATCTTGACTTTTCTAAGTGGATCCGCGAGCCCGCGTCCTTCTCGCACCTTAATAAGCGCTTCTCGCCCCCTAAACCGCCATTTCGTTTAAAAAAGGTCAAATGGTACTTCGGTCTAACCGGGGATGTCGAAACTTGGGATACCGGTAGAGCCGGACCTCTCCTTTTACATGGTAAAATTTCGTAACGATCGAATGAGGCCTAAAATGAAAAAGTGATAATCGAAAAAGAATGTCATTCTCGTCTCCTAAGGAGCGTTTCTCTCGCCTAAGCCATGTTTTCAATTTCGATCTAGGGAATCGAAATTCGGCACAAAGGTAGCCCACGTGAAGATAATAAAAGCTTCGAATGCGATTTTGAGATTTCTCAAAAACTGTGGCCGCCATCTTGGGAAATGACATATTATCGCCCCCACGACATGCATCTCCGACCCTAAACACCAAACGGGAGCGGCTCTCGCCGTCGGATCGCGATAACCCCTAAAGCAGGGTTGTAGGGGAAGGACCCAGGTAGATATCCTCACGGTAAATTAAAAACGAGTTCGAGTTTTGGAGTCACGGGAAAGGGTTGATTCTCCCCTTGAAATTCGGAGGAAATGCTAAATCTTAACGGATTTTAAAGTTTGAATAGAATATTAATTTTTGTCTTGAAACTCACAATATCTTGTTAGAAGGTAGCTGCATCATTCTTCTAAACGAAAACATGCAGGACGAGGCAAAAGCAAATCCGGAATCTTGACTTTTCTAAGCGAATCCGCGAGCCCGCGTCCTTCTCGCACCTTAATAAGCGCTTCTCGCCCCCTAAACCGCCATTTCGTTTAAAGGAGGTCACATGGTACTTCGGTCTAACCGGGGATGTCGAAACTTGGGATACCGGTAGAGCCGGACCACTCCTTTTACATGGTAAAATTTCGTAACGATCGAATGAGGCCTAAAATGAAAAAGTGATAAACGAAAAAGAATGTCATTCTCGTCTCCTAAGGAGCGTTTCTCTCGCCTAAGCCATGTTTTCAATTTCTATCTAGGGAATCGAAATTCGGCACAAAGGTAGCCCACGTGAAGATAATAAAAGGCTCGAATGCGATTTTGAGATTTCTCAAGAACTGCGGAGCCATCTTGGGAAATGGCATATTATCGCCCCCGCGACATGCATCTCCGACGCTAGACACCAAACGGGAGCGGCTCTTGCCGTCGGATCGCGATAACCCCTAACGCAGGGTTGTAGGGGAAGGACCCAAATAGATATCCTCACGGTAAATTAAAAACGAGGTCGAGTGTTGGAGTCCCGGGAAAGGGTTGATTCTCACCTTGAAATTCGGAGGAAATGCTAAATCTTACCGGATTTTAACGTTTGAATAGAAAATTCACTTTTGTCGGGAAACTCACAATATCTTGTTAGAAGGTAGCTGCATCATTCGTCTACATGAAAACATGCAGGACGAGGCAAAAACAAATATGGAATCTTGACTTTTCTAAGCGAATCCACGAGCCCGCGTCTTTCTCGCACCTTAATAAGCGCTTCTCGCCCCCTAAACCGCCATTTCGTTTAAAGGAGGTCAAATGGTACTTCGGTCTAACCGGGGATGTCGAAACTTGGGATACCGGTAGAGGCGGACATCTTCTTTAAGATGGTAAAATTTCGTAACGATCGAATGACGCCAAGTATGAAAAAGTGATAATCGAAAGACAATGTCATTCTCGTCTCCTAAGGAGCGTTTCTCTCGCCTAAGCCATGTTTTCAATGTCGATGTAGGGAATCGAAATTCGGCACAAAGGTAGCCCACGTGAAGATAATAAAAGCTTCGAATGCGATTTTGAGATTTCTCAAAAAGTGCGACCGCCATCTTGGGAAATGGCATATTATCGCCCCCGCGACATCCATCTCCGACGCTAAACACCAAACGGGAGCGGCTCTTGCCGTCGGGTCGCGAAAACCCCTAAGGCAGGGTTGTAGGTGAAGGACCCAGGTAGATATCTTCACGGTAAATTAAAAAGGAGGTCGAGTGTTGGAGTCACGGGAAAGGGTTGATTCTCCCCTTTTTAGGAGGAAATGCTAAATCTTAATGGATTTTAAAGTTTGAATAGAAAATTCAGTTTTGTCGTCAAACTCACAATATCTTGTTAGAAGGTAGATGCACCATTCGTCTACACTAAAACATGCATGACGAGGCAAAAGCAAATCCGGAATCTTGACTTTTCTAAGCGAATCCGCGAGCCCGCGTCCTTCTCTCACCTTAATAAGCGCTTCTCGCCCCTAAACCGCCATTTCGTTTAAAGGAGGTCAAATGGTACTTCGGTATAACCGGGGATGTCGAAACTTGGGATACCGGTAGAGCCGGACCTCTCCTTTTACATGGTAAAATTTCGTAACGATCGAATGAGGCCTAAAATGAAAAAGTGATAATCGAAAAAGAATGTTATTCTCGTCTCCTAAGGAGCGTTTCTCTCGCCTAAGCCATGTTTTCAATTTCTATCTAGGGAATCGAAATTCGGCACAAAGGTAGCCCACGTGAAGATAATAAAAGCTTCGAATGCGTTTTTGAGATTTCTCAAAAACTGCGGCCGCCATCTTGGGAAATGACATATTATCGCCCCTGCGACATGCATCTCCGACGCTAAACACCAAACGGGAGCGGCTCTTGCCGTCGGATCGCGATAACCCCTAACGCAGTGTTGTAGGGGAAGGACCCAGGTAGATATCCTCACGGTAAATTAAAAACGAGGTCGAGTGTTGGAGTTACGGGAAATGGTTGATTCTCACCTTGAAATTAGGAGGAAATGCTAAATCTTACCGGATTTTAAAGTTTGAATAGAAAATTCAGTTTTGTCGGGAAACACACAATATCTTGCTAGAAGGTAGCTGCATCATTCGTCTACATGAAAACATGCAGGACGAGGCAAAAACAAATATGGAATCTTGACTTTTCTAAGTGGATCCGAGAGCCCGCGTCCTTCTCGCACCTTAATAAGCGCTTCTCGCCCCCTAAACCGCCATTTCGTTTAAAAAAGGTCAAATGGTACTTCGGTCTAACCGGGGATGTCGAAACTTGGGATACCGGTAGAGCCGGACCTCTCCTTTTACATGGTAAAATTTCGTAACGATCGAATGAGGCCTAAAATGAAAAAGTGATAATCGAAAAAGAATGTCATTCTCGTCTCCTAAGGAGCGTTTCTCTCGCCTAAGCCATGTTTTCAATTTCGATCTAGGGAATCGAAATTCGGCACAAAGGTAGCCCACATGAAGATAATAAAAGCTTCGAATGCGATTTTGAGATTTCGCAAAAACTGTGGCCGCCATCTTGGGAAATGACATATTATCGCCCCCACGACATGCATCTCCGACCCTAAACACCAAACGGGAGCGGCTCTCGCCGTCGGATCGCGATAACCCCTAAAGCAGGGTTGTAGGGGAAGGACACAGGTAGATATCCTCACGGTAAATTAAAAACGAGGTCGAGTGTTGGAGTCACGGGAAAGGGTTGATTCTCCCCTTGAAATTCGGAGGAAATGCTAAATCTTATCGGATTTTAAAGTTTGAATAGAAAATTCAGTTTTGTCGGGAAACTCACAATATCTTGTTAGAAGGTAGCTGCATCATTCGTCTACATGAAAACATGCAGGACGAGGCAAAAACAAATATGGAATCTTGACTTTTCTAAGCGAATCCACGAGCCCGCGTCTTTCTCGCACCTTAATAAGCGCTTCTCGCCCCCTAAACCGCCATTTCGTTTAAAGGAGGTCAAATGGTACTTCGGTCTAACCGGGGATGTCGAAACTTGGGATACCTGTAGAGGCGGACATCTTCTTTAAGATGGTAAAATTTCGTAACGATCGAATGACGCCAAGTATGAAAAAGTGATAATCGAAAGACAATGTCATTCTCGTCTCCTAAGGAGCGTTTCTCTCGCCTAAGCCATGTTTTCAATGTCGATGTAGGGAATCGAAATTCGGCACAAAAGTAGCCCACGTGAAGATAATAAAAGTTTGGAATGCGATTTTGAGATTTCTCAAGAACTGCGGAGCCATCTTGGAAAATGGCATATTTTCGACGCGCGACATGCATCTCCGACGCTAAACATGAAACGGGAGCGGCTCTTGCCGTCGGATCGCGATAACCCCTAACGCAGTGTTGTAGGGGAACGACCCAGGTAGATATCCTCACGGTAAATTAAAAACGAGGTCGAGTGTTGGAGTCACGGGAAAGGGTTGATTCTCCCCTTGAAATTCGGAGGAAATGCTAAATTTTACCGGAATTAAATTTGAATACAAAATTAATCTTTGTCGGGAAACTCACAATATCTTGTTAGAGGGTTAGCTGCATCATTCGTCTACACTAAAACATGCATGACGAGGCAAAAGCAAATCCGGAATCTTGACTTTTCTAAGCGAATCCACGAGCCCGCGTCTTTCTCGCACCTTAATAAGCGCTTCTCGCCCCCTAAACCGCCATTTCGTTTAAAGGAGGTCAAATGGTACTTCGGTCTAACCGGGGATGTCGAAACTTGGGATACCGGTAGAGGCGGACATCTTCTTTAAGATGGTAAAATTTCGTAACGATCGAATGACGCCAAGTATGAAAAAGTGATAATCGAAAGACAATGTCATTCTCGTCTCCTAAGGAGCGTTTCTCTCGCCTAAGCCATGTTTTCAATGTCGATGTAGGGAATCGAAATTCGGCACAAAGGTAGCCCACGTGAAGATAATAAAAGCTTCGAATGCGATTTTGAGATTTCTCAAAAAGTGCGACCGCCATCTTGGGAAATGGCATATTATCGCCCCCGCGACATGCATCTCCGACGCTAAACACCAAACGGGAGCGGCTCTTGCCGTCGGGTCGCGAAAACCCCTAAGGCAGGGTTGTAGGGGAAGGACCCAGGTAGATATCTTCACGGTAAATTAAAAAGGAGGTCGAGTGTTGGAGTCACGGGAAAGGGTTGATTCTCCCCATGAAAATAGGAGGAAATTCTAAATCTTAATGGATTTTAAAGTTTGAATAGAAAATTCAGTTTTGTCGTCAAACTCACAATATCTTGTTAGAAGGTAGATGCAACATTCGTCTACACTAAAACATGCATGACGAGGCAAAAGCAAATCCGGAATCTTGACTTTTCTAAGCGAATCCGCGAGCCCGCGTCCTTCTCTCACCTTAATAAGCGCTTCTCGCCCCCTAAACCGCCATTTCGTTTAAAGGAGGTCAAATGGTACTTCGGTATAACCGGGGATGTCGAAACTTGGGATACCGGTAGAGCCGGACCTCTCCATTTACATGGTAAAATTTCGTAACGATCGAATGAGGCCTAAAATGAAAAAGTGATAATCGAAAAAGAATGTTATTCTCGTCTCCTAAGGAGCGTTTCTCTCGCCTAAGCCATGTTTTCAATTTCTATCTAGGGAATCGAAATTCTGCACAAAGGTAGCCCACGTGAAGATAATAAAAGCTTCGAATGCGTTTTTGAGATTTCTCAAAAACTGCGGCCGCCATCTTGGGAAATGACATATTATCGCCCCTGCGACATGCATCTCCGACGCTAAACACCAAACGGGAGCGGCTCTTGCCGTCGGATCGCGATAACCCCTAACGCAGTGTTGTAGGGGAAGGACCCAGGTAGATATCCTCACGGTAAATTAAAAACGAGGTCGAGTGTTGGAGTTACGGGAAATGGTTGATTCTCACCTTGAAATTAGGAGGAAATGCTAAATCTTACCGGATTTTAAAGTTTGAATAGAAAATTCAGTTTTGTCGGGAAACTCACAATATCTTGCTAGAAGGTAGCTGCATCATTCGTCTACATGAAAACATGCAGGACGAGGCAAAAACAAATATGGAATCTTGACTTTTCTAAGTGGATCCGCGAGCCCGCGTCCTTCTCGCACCTTAATAAGCGCTTCTCGCCCCCTAAACCGCCATTTCGTTTAAAAAAGGTCAAATGGTACTTCGGTCTAACCGGGGATGTCGAAACTTGGGATACCGGTAGAGCCGGACCTCTCCTTTTACATGGTAAAATTTCGTAACGATCGAATGAGGCCTAAAATGAAAAAGTGATAATCGAAAAAGAATGTCATTCTCGTCTCCTAAGGAGCGTTTCTCTCGCCTAAGCCATGTTTTCAATTTCGATCTAGGGAATCGAAATTCGGCACAAAGGTAGCCCACATGAAGATAATAAAAGCTTCGAATGCGATTTTGAGATTTCGCAAAAACTGTGGCCGCCATCTTGGGAAATGACATATTATCGCCCCCACGACATGCATCTCCGACCCTAAACACCAAACGGGAGCGGCTCTCGCCGTCGGATCGCGATAACCCCTAAAGCAGGGTTGTAGGGGAAGGACACAGGTAGATATCCTCACGGTAAATTAAAAACGAGTTCGAGTTTTGGAGTCACGGGAAAGGGTTGATTCTCCCCTTGAAATTCGGAGGAAATGCTAAATCTTAACGGATTTTAAAGTTTGAATAGAATATTAATTTTTGTCTTGAAACTCACAATATCTTGTTAGAAGGTAGCTGCATCATTCTTCTAAACGAAAACATGCAGGACGAGGCAAAAGCAAATCCGGAATCTTGACTTTTCTAAGCGAATCCGCGAGCCCGCGTCCTTCTCGCACCTTAATAAGCGCTTCTCGCCCCCTAAACCGCCATTTCGTTTAAAGGAGGTCACATGGTACTTCGGTCTAACCGGGGATGTCGAAACTTGGGATACCGGTAGAGCCGGACCACTCCTTTTACATGGTAAAATTTCGTAACGATCGAATGAGGCCTAAAATGAAAAAGTGATAAACGAAAAAGAATGTCATTCTCGTCTCCTAAGGAGCGTTTCTCTCGCCTAAGCCATGTTTTCAATTTCTATCTAGGGAATCGAAATTCGGCACAAAGGTAGCCCACGTGAAGATAATAAAAGGCTCGAATGCGATTTTGAGATTTCTCAAGAACTGCGGAGTCATCTTGGGAAATGGCATATTATCGCCCCCGCGACATGCATCTCCGACGCTAGACACCAAACGGGAGCGGCTCTTGCCGTCGGATCGCGATAACCCCTAACGCAGGGTTGTAGGGGAAGGACCCAAATAGATATCCTCACGGTAAATTAAAAACGAGGTCGAGTGTTGGAGTCCCGGGAAAGGGTTGATTCTCACCTTGAAATTCGGAGGAAATGCTAAATCTTACCGGATTTTAACGTTTGAATAGAAAATTCACTTTTGTCGGGAAACTCACAATATCTTGTTAGAAGGTAGCTGCATCATTCGTCTACATGAAAACATGCAGGACGAGGCAAAAACAAATATGGAATCTTGACTTTTCTAAGCGAATCCACGAGCCCGCGTCTTTCTCGCACCTTAATAAGCGCTTCTCGCCCCCTAAACCGCCATTTCGTTTAAAGGAGGTCAAATGGTACTTCGGTCTAACCGGGGATGTCGAAACTTGGGATACCGGTAGAGGCGGACATCTTCTTTAAGATGGTAAAATTTCGTAACGATCGAATGACGCCAAGTATGAAAAAGTGATAATCGAAAGACAATGTCATTCTCGTCTCCTAAGGAGCGTTTCTCTCGCCTAAGCCATGTTTTCAATGTCGATGTAGGGAATCGAAATTCGGCACAAAGGTAGCCCACGTGAAGATAATAAAAGCTTCGAATGCGATTTTGAGATTTCTCAAAAAGTGCGACCGCCATCTTGGGAAATGGCATATTATCGCCCCCGCGACATCCATCTCCGACGCTAAACACCAAACGGGAGCGGCTCTTGCCGTCGGGTCGCGAAAACCCCTAAGGCAGGGTTGTAGGTGAAGGACCCAGGTAGATATCTTCACGGTAAATTAAAAAGGAGGTCGAGTGTTGGAGTCACGGGAAAGGGTTGATTCTCCCCTTTTTAGGAGGAAATGCTAAATCTTAATGGATTTTAAAGTTTGAATAGAAAATTCAGTTTTGTCGTCAAACTCACAATATCTTGTTAGAAGGTAGATGCACCATTCGTCTACACTAAAACATGCATGACGAGGCAAAAGCAAATCCGGAATCTTGACTTTTCTAAGCGAATCCGCGAGCCCGCGTCCTTCTCTCACCTTAATAAGCGCTTCTCGCCCCTAAACCGCCATTTCGTTTAAAGGAGGTCAAATGGTACTTCGGTATAACCGGGGATGTCGAAACTTGGGATACCGGTAGAGCCGGACCTCTCCTTTTACATGGTAAAATTTCGTAACGATCGAATGAGGCCTAAAATGAAAAAGTGATAATCGAAAAAGAATGTTATTCTCGTCTCCTAAGGAGCGTTTCTCTCGCCTAAGCCATGTTTTCAATTTCTATCTAGGGAATCGAAATTCGGCACAAAGGTAGCCCACGTGAAGATAATAAAAGCTTCGAATGCGTTTTTGAGATTTCTCAAAAACTGCGGCCGCCATCTTGGGAAATGACATATTATCGCCCCTGCGACATGCATCTCCGACGCTAAACACCAAACGGGAGCGGCTCTTGCCGTCGGATCGCGATAACCCCTAACGCAGTGTTGTAGGGGAAGGACCCAGGTAGATATCCTCACGGTAAATTAAAAACGAGGTCGAGTGTTGGAGTTACGGGAAATGGTTGATTCTCACCTTGAAATTAGGAGGAAATGCTAAATCTTACCGGATTTTAAAGTTTGAATAGAAAATTCAGTTTTGTCGGGAAACACACAATATCTTGCTAGAAGGTAGCTGCATCATTCGTCTACATGAAAACATGCAGGACGAGGCAAAAACAAATATGGAATCTTGACTTTTCTAAGTGGATCCGAGAGCCCGCGTCCTTCTCGCACCTTAATAAGCGCTTCTCGCCCCCTAAACCGCCATTTCGTTTAAAAAAGGTCAAATGGTACTTCGGTCTAACCGGGGATGTCGAAACTTGGGATACCGGTAGAGCCGGACCTCTCCTTTTACATGGTAAAATTTCGTAACGATCGAATGAGGCCTAAAATGAAAAAGTGATAATCGAAAAAGAATGTCATTCTCGTCTCCTAAGGAGCGTTTCTCTCGCCTAAGCCATGTTTTCAATTTCGATCTAGGGAATCGAAATTCGGCACAAAGGTAGCCCACATGAAGATAATAAAAGCTTCGAATGCGATTTTGAGATTTCGCAAAAACTGTGGCCGCCATCTTGGGAAATGACATATTATCGCCCCCACGACATGCATCTCCGACCCTAAACACCAAACGGGAGCGGCTCTCGCCGTCGGATCGCGATAACCCCTAAAGCAGGGTTGTAGGGGAAGGACGCAGGTAGATATCCTCACGGTAAATTAAAAACGAGGTCGAGTGTTGGAGTCACGGGAAAGGGTTGATTCTCCCCTTGAAATTCGGAGGAAATGCTAAATCTTATCGGATTTTAAAGTTTGAATAGAAAATTCAGTTTTGTCGGGAAACTCACAATATCTTGTTAGAAGGTAGCTGCATCATTCGTCTACATGAAAACATGCAGGACGAGGCAAAAACAAATATGGAATCTTGACTTTTCTAAGCGAATCCACGAGCCCGCGTCTTTCTCGCACCTTAATAAGCGCTTCTCGCCCCCTAAACCGCCATTTCGTTTAAAGGAGGTCAAATGGTACTTCGGTCTAACCGGGGATGTCGAAACTTGGGATACCTGTAGAGGCGGACATCTTCTTTAAGATGGTAAAATTTCGTAACGATCGAATGACGCCAAGTATGAAAAAGTGATAATCGAAAGACAATGTCATTCTCGTCTCCTAAGGAGCGTTTCTCTCGCCTAAGCCATGTTTTCAATGTCGATGTAGGGAATCGAAATTCGGCACAAAAGTAGCCCACGTGAAGATAATAAAAGTTTGGAATGCGATTTTGAGATTTCTCAAGAACTGCGGAGCCATCTTGGAAAATGGCATATTTTCGACGCGCGACATGCATCTCCGACGCTAAACATGAAACGGGAGCGGCTCTTGCCGTCGGATCGCGATAACCCCTAACGCAGTGTTGTAGGGGAACGACCCAGGTAGATATCCTCACGGTAAATTAAAAACGAGGTCGAGTGTTGGAGTCACGGGAAAGGGTTGATTCTCCCCTTGAAATTCGGAGGAAATGCTAAATTTTACCGGAATTAAATTTGAATACAAAATTAATCTTTGTCGGGAAACTCACAATATCTTGTTAGAGGGTTAGCTGCATCATTCGTCTACACTAAAACATGCAGGACGAGGCAAAAGCAAATCCGGAATCTTGACTTTTCTAAGCGAATCCACGAGCCCGCGTCTTTCTCGCACCTTAATAAGCGCTTCTCGCCCCCTAAACCGCCATTTCGTTTAAAGGAGGTCAAATGGTACTTCGGTCTAACCGGGGATGTCGAAACTTGGGATACCGGTAGAGGCGGACATCTTCTTTAAGATGGTAAAATTTCGTAACGATGGAATGACTCCAAGTATGAAAAAGTGATAATCGAAAGACAATGTCATTCTCGTCTCCTAAGGAGCGTTTCTCTCGCCTAAGCCATGTTTTCAATGTCGATGTAGGGAATCGAAATTCGGCACAAAGGTAGCCCACGTGAAGATAATAAAAGCTTCGAATGCGATTTTGAGATTTCTCAAAAAGTGCGACCGCCATCTTGGGAAATGGCATATTATCGCCCCCGCGACATGCATCTCCGACGCTAAACACCAAACGGGAGCGGCTCTTGCCGTCGGGTCGCGAAAACCCCTAAGGCAGGGTTGTAGGGGAAGGACCCAGGTAGATATCTTCACGGTAAATTAAAAAGGAGGTCGAGTGTTGGAGTCACGGGAAAGGGTTGATTCTCCCCATGAAAATAGGAGGAAATTCTAAATCTTAATGGATTTTAAAGTTTGAATAGAAAATTCAGTTTTGTCGTCAAACTCACAATATCTTGTTAGAAGGTAGATGCAACATTCGTCTACACTAAAACATGCATGACGAGGCAAAAGCAAATCCGGAATCTTGACTTTTCTAAGCGAATCCGCGAGCCCGCGTCCTTCTCTCACCTTAATAAGCGCTTCTCGCCCCCTAAACCGCCATTTCGTTTAAAGGAGGTCAAATGGTACTTCGGTATAACCGGGGATGTCGAAACTTGGGATACCGGTAGAGCCGGACCTCTCCTTTTACATGGTAAAATTTCGTAACGATCGAATGAGGCCTAAAATGAAAAAGTGATAATCGAAAAAGAATGTTATTCTCGTCTCCTAAGGAGCGTTTCTCTCGCCTAAGCCATGTTTTCAATTTCTATCTAGGGAATCGAAATTCGGCACAAAGGTAGCCCACGTGAAGATAATAAAACTTCGAATGCGTTTTTGAGATTTCTCAAAAACTGCGGCCGCCATCTTGGGAAATGACATATTATCGCCCCTGCGACATGCATCTCCGACGCTAAACACCAAACGGGAGCGGCTCTTGCCGTCGGATCGCGATAACCCCTAACGCAGTGTTGTAGGGGAAGGACCCAGGTAGATATCCTCACGGTAAATTAAAAACGAGGTCGAGTGTTGGAGTTACGGGAAATGGTTGATTCTCACCTTGAAATTAGGAGGAAATGCTAAATCTTACCGGATTTTAAAGTTTGAATAGAAAATTCAGTTTTGTCGGGAAACTCACAATATCTTGCTAGAAGGTAGCTGCATCATTCGTCTACATGAAAACATGCAGGACGAGGCAAAAACAAATATGGAATCTTGACTTTTCTAAGTGGATCCGCGAGCCCGCGTCCTTCTCGCACCTTAATAAGCGCTTCTCGCCCCCTAAACCGCCATTTCGTTTAAAAAAGGTCAAATGGTACTTCGGTCTAACCGGGGATGTCGAAACTTGGGATACCGGTAGAGCCGGACCTCTCCTTTTACATGGTAAAATTTCGTAACGATCGAATGAGGCCTAAAATGAAAAAGTGATAATCGAAAAAGAATGTCATTCTCGTCTCCTAAGGAGCGTTTCTCTCGCCTAAGCCATGTTTTCAATTTCGATCTAGGGAATCGAAATTCGGCACAAAGGTAGCCCACGTGAAGATAATAAAAGCTTCGAATGCGATTTTGAGATTTCTCAAAAACTGTGGCCGCCATCTTGGGAAATGACATATTATCGCCCCCACGACATGCATCTCCGACCCTAAACACCAAACGGGAGCGGCTCTCGCCGTCGGATCGCGATAACCCCTAAAGCAGGGTTGTAGGGGAAGGACCCAGGTAGATATCCTCACGGTAAATTAAAAACGAGTTCGAGTTTTGGAGTCACGGGAAAGGGTTGATTCTCCCCTTGAAATTCGGAGGAAATGCTAAATCTTAACGGATTTTAAAGTTTGAATAGAATATTAATTTTTGTCTTGAAACTCACAATATCTTGTTAGAAGGTAGCTGCATCATTCTTCTAAACGAAAACATGCAGGACGAGGCAAAAGCAAATCCGGAATCTTGACTTTTCTAAGCGAATCCGCGAGCCCGCGTCCTTCTCGCACCTTAATAAGCGCTTCTCGCCCCCTAAACCGCCATTTCGTTTAAAGGAGGTCACATGGTACTTCGGTCTAACCGGGGATGTCGAAACTTGGGATACCGGTAGAGCCGGACCACTCCTTTTACATGGTAAAATTTCGTAACGATCGAATGAGGCCTAAAATGAAAAAGTGATAAACGAAAAAGAATGTCATTCTCGTCTCCTAAGGAGCGTTTCTCTCGCCTAAGCCATGTTTTCAATTTCTATCTAGGGAATCGAAATTCGGCACAAAGGTAGCCCACGTGAAGATAATAAAAGGCTCGAATGCGATTTTGAGATTTCTCAAGAACTGCGGAGCCATCTTGGGAAATGGCATATTATCGCCCCCGCGACATGCATCTCCGACGCTAGACACCAAACGGGAGCGGCTCTTGCCGTCGGATCGCGATAACCCCTAACGCAGGGTTGTAGGGGAAGGACCCAAATAGATATCCTCACGGTAAATTAAAAACGAGGTCGAGTGTTGGAGTCCCGGGAAAGGGTTGATTCTCACCTTGAAATTAAAAGGAAATGCTAAATCTTACCGGATTTTAACGTTTGAATACAAAATTAATCTTTGTCGGGAAACTCACAATATCTTGTTAGAAGGTAGCTGCATCATTCGTCTACATGAAAACATGCAGGGCGAGGCAAAAGCAAATCCGGAATCTTGACTTATCTAAGCGAATCTGCAAGCCCGCGTCTTTCTCGCACCTTAATAAGCGCTTCTCGCCCCCTAAACCGCCAATTCGTTTAAAGGAGGTCAAATGGCACTTCGGTCTAACCGGGGATGTCGAAACTGGGGATACCGGTAGAGCCGGACCTCTCCTTTTAGATGGTAAAATTTCGTAACGATTGAATGACGCCAAGTATGAAAAAGTGATAATCGAAAGACAATGTCATTCTCGTCTCCTAAGGAGCGTTTCTCTCGTCTAAGCCATGTTTTCAATTTCGATCTAGGGAATCGAAATTCGGCACAAAGGTAGCCCACGTGAAGATAATAAAAGCTTCGAATGCGATTTTGAGATTTCTCAAAAACTGCGGCCGCCATCTTGGGAAATGGCATATTATCGCCCCCGCTACATGCATTTCAGACGCTATACACCACACGGGAGCGGCTCTTGACGTCGGATCGCGATAACCCCTAACGCAGGGTTCTAGGGGAAGGACCCAGGTAGATATCCTCACAGTAAATTAAAAACGAGGTCGAGTGTTGGAGTCACGGGAAAGGGTTGATTCTCCCCATGAAATTAGGAGGAAATGCTAAATCTTAACGGATTTTAAAGTTTGAATAGAAAATTCAGTTTTGTCGGGAAACTCACAATATCTTGTTAGAAGGTAGCTGCATCATTCGTCTACACGAAAACATGCAGGACGAGGCAAAGTCAAATCCGGAATCTTGACTTTTCTAAGCGAGTCCGCGAGTCCGCGAGCCCGCGTTCTTCTCGCACCTTAATAAGCGCTTCTCGCCCCTAAACCGCCATTTCGTTAAAAGGCGGTCAAGGTATGCTTCGGTCTAACCCTGGAAGTCGAAACTTGGGATACCGGTAAAGCCGGACCTCTCCTTTTAGATGGTAAAATTTCGTAACGATTGAATGACGCCAAGTATGAAAAAGTGATAATCGAAAGACAATGTCATTCTCGTCTCCTAAGGAGCGTTTCTCTCGTCTAAGCCATGTTTTCAATTTCGATCTAGGGAATCGAAATTCGGCACAAAGGTAGCCCACGTAAAGATAATGAAAGCTTCGAATGCGATTTTGAGATTTCTCAAAAATTGTGGCCGCCATCTTGGGTAATGACATATTATCGCCCCCGCGACATGAACCTCCGACGCTAAACACCAAACGGAAGCGGCTCTTGCCGTCGGATCGCGATAACCCCTAAAGCAGGATTGTAGGGGAAGGACCCAGGTAGATATCCTCACGGTAAATTCAAAACGAGGTCGAGTGTTGGAGTCACGGGAAAGGGTTGATTCTCCCCATGAAATTAGGAGGAAATGCTAAATCTTAAGGGATTTTAAAGTTGGAATAGAAAATTCAGTTTTGTCGGGAAACTCACAATATCTTGTTAGAAGGTAGCTGCACCATTCGGCTACACGAAAACATGCAGGACGAGGCAAAAGCAAATCCGGAATCTTGGCTTTTCTAAGCGAATCCGCGTGCTCGCGTCCTTCTCGCACCTTAATAAGCGCTTCTCGCCCCCTATACCGCCATTTCGTTTAAATGAGGTCAAATGGTACTTCGGTCTAACCGGGGATGTCGAAACTGGGGATACCGGTAGAGCCGGACCTCTCCTTTTACATGGTAAAATTTCGTAACGATCGAATGACGCCAAGTATGAAAAAGTGATAATCGAAAGACAATGTCATTCTCGTCTCCTAAGGAGCGTTTCTCTCGCCTAAGCCATGTTTTCAATTCCGATCTAGGGAATCGAAATTCGGCACAAAGGTAGCCCACGTAAAGATAATGAAAGCTTCGAATGCGATTTTGAGATTTCTCAAAAATTGTGGCCGCCATCTTGGGAAATGACATATTATCGCCCCCGCGACATGAACCTCCGACGCTAAACACCAAACGGAAGCGGCTCTTGCCGTCGGATCGCGATAACCCCTAAAGCAGGATTGTAGGGGAAGGACCCAGGTAGATATCCTCACGGTAAATTAAAAACGAGGTCGAGTGTTGGAGTCACGGGAAAGTGTTGATTCTCCCGTTTTTAGGAGGAAATGCTAAATCTTACCGGATATTAAAGTTTGAATACAAAATTAATCTTTGTCGGGAAACTCACAATATCTTGTTAGAAGGTAGCTGCATCATTCGTCTACACTAAAACATGCATGACGAGGCAAAAGCAAATCCGGAATCTTGACTTTTCTAAGCGAATCCGCGAGCCCGCATCCTTCTCGCACCTTAATAAGCGCTTCTCGCCCCCTAAACCGCCATTTCGTTTAAAGGAGGTCACATGGTACTTCGGTCTAAACGGGGATGTCGAAACTTGGGATACCGGTAGAGCCGGACCTCTCCTTTTACATGGTAAAATTTCGTAACGATCGAATGAGGCCTAAAATGAAAAAGTGATAAACGAAAAAGAATGTCATTCTCGTCTCCTAAGGAGCGTTTCTCTCGCCTAAGCCATGTTTTCAATTTCGATCTAGGGAATCGAAATTCGGCACAAAGGTAGCCCACGTGAAGATAATAAAAGCTTCGAATGCGATTTTGAGATTTCTCAAAAACTGTGGCCGCCATCTTGGGAAATGACATATTATCGCCCGCACGACATGCATCTCCGACCCTAAACACCAAACGGGAGCGGCTCTCGCCGTCGGATCGCGATAACCCCTAAAGCAGGGTTGTAGGGGAAGGACACAGGTAGATATCCTCACGGTAAATTAAAAACGAGGTCGAGTGTTGGAGTCACGGGAAAGGGTTGATTCTCCCCTTGAAATTCGGAGGAAATGCTAAATCTTATCGGATTTTAAAGTTTGAATAGAAAATTCAGTTTTGTCGGGAAACTCACAATATCTTGTTAGAAGGTAGATGCATCATTCGTCTACATGAAAACATGCAGGACGAGGCAAAAACAAATATGGAATCTTAACTTTTCTAAGTGGATCCGCGAGCCCGCGTCCTTCTCGCACCTTAATAAGCGCTTCTCGCCCCCAAAACCGCCATTTCGTTTAAAGGAGGTCAAATGGTACTTCGGTCTAACCGGATATGTCGAAACTTGGGATACCGGTAGAGGCGGACATCTCCTTTAAGATAGTAAAATTTCGTAACAATCGAATGATGTTAAGTATGAGAAGTGATAATCGAAAGACAACGTCATTCTCTTCACCTAAGGAGCGTTTCTCTCGCCTAAGACATGTTTTCAATTTCGATCTAGGGAATCGAAATTCGGCACAAAGGTAGCCCACGTGAAGATAATAAAAGCTTCGAATGCGATTTTGAGATTTCTCAAAAACTGCGGCCGCCATCTTGGGAAATGGCATATTATCGCCCCCGCTACATGCATTTCAGACGCTATACACCACACGGGAGCGGCTCTTGACGTCGGATCGCGATAACCCCTAACGCAGGGTTCTATGGGAAGGACCCAGGTAGATATCCTCACAGTAAATTAAAAACGAGGTCGAGTGTTGGAGTCACGGGAAAGGGTTGATTCTCCCCATGAAATTAGGAGGAAATGCTAAATCTTAACGGATTTTAAAGTTTGAATAGAAAATTCAGTTTTGTCGGGAAACTCACAATATCTTGTTAGAAGGTAGCTGCATCATTCGTCTACACGAAAACATGCAGGACGAGGCAAAGTCAAATCCGGAATCTTGACTTTTCTAAGCGAGTCCGCGAGTCCGCGAGCCCGCGTTCTTCTCGCACCTTAATAAGCGCTTCTCGCCCCTAAACCGCCATTTCGTTAAAAGGCGGTCAAGGTATGCTTCGGTCTAACCCTGGAAGTCGAAACTTGGGATACCGGTAGAGCCGGACCTCTCCTTTTAGATGGTAAAATTTCGTAACGATTGAATGACGCCAAGTATGAAAAAGTGATAATCGAAAGACAATGTCATTCTCGTCTCCTAAGGAGCGTTTCTCTCGTCTAAGCCATGTTTTCAATTTCGATCTAGGGAATCGAAATTCGGCACAAAGGTAGCCCACGTAAAGATAATGAAAGCTTCGAATGCGATTTTGAGATTTCTCAAAAATTGTGGCCGCCATCTTGGGAAATGACATATTATCGCCCCCGCGACATGAACCTCCGACGCTAAACACCAAACGGAAGCGGCTCTTGCCGTCGGATCGCGATAACCCCTAAAGCAGGATTGTAGGGGAAGGACCCAGGTAGATATCCTCACGGTAAATTCAAAACGAGGTCGAGTGTTGGAGTCACGGGAAAGGGTTGATTCTCCCCATGAAATTAGGAGGAAATGCTAAATCTTAAGGGATTTTAAAGTTGGAATAGAAAATTCAGTTTTGTCGGGAAACTCACAATATCTTGTTAGAAGGTAGCTGCACCATTCGGCTACACGAAAACATGCAGGACGAGGCAAAAGCAAATCCGGAATCTTGGCTTTTCTAAGCGAATCCGCGTGCCCGCGTCCTTCTCGCACCTTAATAAGCGCTTCTCGCCCCCTATACCGCCATTTCGTTTAAATGAGGTCAAATGGTACTTCGGTCTAACCGGGGATGTCGAAACTGGGGATACCGGTAGAGCCGGACCTCTCCTTTTACATGGTAAAATTTCGTAACGATCGAATGACGCCAAGTATGAAAAAGTGATAATCGAAAGACAATGTCATTCTCGTCTCCTAAGGAGCGTTTCTCTCGCCTAAGCCATGTTTTCAATTTCGATCTAGGGAATCGAAATTCGGCACAAAGGTAGCCCACGTAAAGATAATGAAAGCTTCGAATGCGATTTTGAGATTTCTCAAAAATTGTGGCCGCCATCTTGGGAAATGACATATTATCGCCCCCGCGACATGAACCTCCGACGCTAAACACCAAACGGAAGCGGCTCTTGCCGTCGGATCGCGATAACCCCTAAAGCAGGATTGTAGGGGAAGGACCCAGGTAGATATCCTCACGGTAAATTAAAAACGAGGTCGAGTGCTGGAGTCACGGGAAAGTGTTGATTCTCCCCTTTTTAGGAGGAAATGCTAAATCTTACCGGATATTAAAGTTTGAATACAAAATTAATCTTTGTCGGGAAACTCACAATATCTTGTTAGAAGGTAGCTGCATCATTCGTCTACACTAAAACATGCATGACGAGGCAAAAGCAAATCCGGAATCTTGACTTTTCTAAGCGAATCCGCGAGCCCGCATCCTTCTCGCACCTTAATAAGCGCTTCTCGCCCCCTAAACCGCCATTTCGTTTAAAGGAGGTCACATGGTACTTCGGTCTAAACGGGGATGTCGAAACTTGGGATACCGGTAGAGCCGGACCTCTCCTTTTACATGGTAAAATTTCGTAACGATCGAATGAGGCCTAAAATGAAAAAGTGATAAACGAAAAAGAATGTCATTCTCGTCTCCTAAGGAGCGTTTCTCTCGCCTAAGCCATGTTTTCAATTTCGATCTAGGGAATCGAAATTCGGCACAAAGGTAGCCCACGTGAAGATAATAAAAGCTTCGAATGCGATTTTGAGATTTCTCAAAAACTGTGGCCGCCATCTTGGGAAATGACATATTATCGCCCGCACGACATGCATCTCCGACCCTAAACACCAAACGGGAGCGGCTCTCGCCGTCGGATCGCGATAACCCCTAAAGCAGGGTTGTAGGGGAAGGACACAGGTAGATATCCTCACGGTAAATTAAAAACGAGGTCGAGTGTTGGAGTCACGGGAAAGGGTTGATTCTCCCCTTGAAATTCGGAGGAAATGCTAAATCTTATCGGATTTTAAAGTTTGAATAGAAAATTCAGTTTTGTCGGGAAACTCACAATATCTTGTTAGAAGGTAGATGCATCATTCGTCTACATGAAAACATGCAGGACGAGGCAAAAACAAATATGGAATCTTAACTTTTCTAAGTGGATCCGCGAGCCCGCGTCCTTCTCGCACCTTAATAAGCGCTTCTCGCCCCCAAAACCGCCATTTCGTTTAAAGGAGGTCAAATGGTACTTCGGTCTAACCGGATATGTCGAAACTTGGGATACCGGTAGAGGCGGACATCTCCTTTAAGATAGTAAAATTTCGTAACAATCGAATGATGTTAAGTATGAGAAGTGATAATCGAAAGACAACGTCATTCTCTTCACCTAAGGAGCGTTTCTCTCGCCTAAGACATGTTTTCAATTTCGATCTAGGGAACCGAAATTCGGCACAAAGGTAGCCCACGTGAAGATAATGAAAGCTTCGAATGCGATTTTGAGATTTCTCATAAACTGTGGCCGCCATCTTGGGAAATGACATATTATCGCCCCCGAGACATGAACCTCCGACGCTAAACACCAAACGGAAGCGGCTCTTGCCGTCGGATCGCGATAACCCCTAAAGCAGGGTTGTAGGGGAAGGACCCAGGTAGATATCCTCACGGTAAATTAAAAACGAGTTCGAGTGTTGGAGTCACGGTAAAGGGTTGATTCTCCCCTTTTTAGGAGGAAATGCTAAATCTTACCGGATATTAAAGTTTGAATACAAAATTAATCTTTGTCGGGAAACTCACAATATCTAGTTAGAAGGTAGCTGCATCATTCGTCTACACTAAAACATGCATGACGAGGCAAAAGCAAATCCGGAATCTTGACTTTTCTAATCGAATCCGCGAGCCCGCATCCTTCTCGCACCTTAATAAGTGCTTCTCGCCCCCTAAACCGCCATTTCGTTTAAAGGAGGTCACATGGTACTTCGGTCTAACCGGGGATGTCGAAACTTGGGATACCGGTAGAGCCGGACCTCTCCTTTTACATGGTAAAATTTCGTAACGATCGAATGAGGCCTAAAATGAAAAAGTGATAAACGAAAAAGAATGTCATTCTCGTCTCCTAAGGAGCGTTTCTCTCGCCTAAGCCATGTTTTCAATTTCGATCTAGGGAATCGAAATTCGGCACAAAGGTAGCCCACGTGAAGATAATAAAAGCTTCGAATGCGATTTTGAGATTTCTCAAAAACTGTGGCCGCCATCTTGGGAAATGACATATTATCGCCCCCACGACATGCATCTCCGACCCTAAACACCAAACGGGAGCGGCTCTCGCCGTCGGATCGCGATAACCCCTAAAGCAGGGTTGTAGGGGAAGGACACAGGTAGATATCCTCACGGTAAATTAAAAACGAGGTCGAGTGTTGGAGTCACGGGAAAGGGTTGATTCTCCCCTTGAAATTCGGAGGAAATGCTAAATCTTACCGGATTTTAAAGTTTGAATAGAAAATTCAGTTTTGTCGGGAAACTCACAATATCTTGTTAGAAGGTAGCTGCATCATTCGTCTACATGAAAACATGCAGGACGAGGCAAAAACAAATATGGAATCTTGACTTTTCTAAGCGAATCCACGAGCCCGCGTCTTTCTCGCACCTTAATAAGCGCTTCTCGCCCCCTAAACCGCCATTTCGTTTAAAGGAGGTCAAATGGTACTTCGGTCTAACCGGGGATGTCGAAACTTGGGATACCGGTAGAGGCGGACATCTTCTTTAAGATGGTAAAATTTCGTAACGATCGAATGACGCCAAGTATGAAAAAGTGATAATCGAAAGACAATGTCATTCTCGTCTCCTAAGGAGCGTTTCTCTCGCCTAAGCCATGTTTTCAATGTCGATGTAGGGAATCGAAATTCGGCACAAAGGTAGCCCACGTGAAGATAATAAAAGCTTCGAATGCGATTTTGAGATTTCTCAAAAAGTGCGACCGCCATCTTGGGAAATGGCATATTATCGCCCCCGCGACATGCATCTCCGACGCTAAACACCAAACGGGAGCGGCTCTTGCCGTCGGGTCGCGAAAACCCCTAAGGCAGGGTTGTAGGTGAAGGACCCAGGTAGATATCTTCACGGTAAATTAAAAAGGAGGTCGAGTGTTGGAGTCACGGGAAAGGGTTGATTCTCCCCTTTTTAGGAGGAAATGCTAAATCTTAATGGATTTTAAAGTTTGAATAGAAAATTCAGTTTTGTCGTCAAACTCACAATATCTTGTTAGAAGGTAGATGCACCATTCGTCTACACTAAAACATGCATGACGAGGCAAAAGCAAATCCGGAATCTTGACTTTTCTAAGCGAATCCGCGAGCCCGCGTCCTTCTCTCACCTTAATAAGCGCTTCTCGCCCCTAAACCGCCATTTCGTTTAAAGGAGGTCAAATGGTACTTCGGTATAACCGGGGATGTCGAAACTTGGGATACCGGTAGAGCCGGACCTCTCCTTTTACATGGTAAAATTTCGTAACGATCGAATGAGGCCTAAAATGAAAAAGTGATAATCGAAAAAGAATGTTATTCTCGTCTCCTAAGGAGCGTTTCTCTCGCCTAAGCCATGTTTTCAATTTCTATCTAGGAAATCGAAATTCGGCACAAAGGTAGCCCACGTGAAGATAATAAAAGCTTCGAATGCGTTTTTGAGATTTCTCAAAAACTGCGGCCGCCATCTTGGGAAATGACATATTATCGCCCCTGCGACATGCATCTCCGACGCTAAACACCAAACGGGAGCGGCTCTTGCCGTCGGATCGCGATAACCCCTAACGCAGTGTTGTAGGGGAAGGACCCAGGTAGATATCCTCACGGTAAATTAAAAACGAGGTCGAGTGTTGGAGTTACGGGAAATGGTTGATTCTCACCTTGAAATTAGGAGGAAATGCTAAATCTTACCGGATTTTAAAGTTTGAATAGAAAATTCAGTTTTGTCGGGAAACTCACAATATCTTGCTAGAAGGTAGCTGCATCATTCGTCTACATGAAAACATGCAGGACGAGGCAAAAACAAATATGGAATCTTGACTTTTCTAAGTGGATCCGCGAGCCCGCGTCCTTCTCGCACCTTAATAAGCGCTTCTCGCCCCCTAAACCGCCATTTCGTTTAAAAAAGGTCAAATGGTACTTCGGTCTAACCGGGGATGTCGAAACTTGGGATACCGGTAGAGCCGGACCTCTCCTTTTACATGGTAAAATTTCGTAACGATCGAATGAGGCCTAAAATGAAAAGTGATAATCGAAAAAGAATGTCATTCTCGTCTCCTAAGGAGCGTTTCTCTCGCCTAAGCCATGTTTTCAATTTCGATCTAGGGAATCGAAATTCGGCACAAAGGTAGCCCACGTGAAGATAATAAAAGCTTCGAATGCGATTTTGAGATTTCGCAAAAACTGTGGCCGCCATCTTGGGAAATGACATATTATCGCCCCCACGACATGCATCTCCGACCCTAAACACCAAACGGGAGCGGCTCTCGCCGTCGGATCGCGATAACCCCTAAAGCAGGGTTGTAGGGGAAGGACACAGGTAGATATCCTCACGGTAAATTAAAAACGAGGTCGAGTGTTGGAGTCACGGGAAAGGGTTGATTCTCCCCTTGAAATTCGGAGGAAATGCTAAATCTTATCGGATTTTAAAGTTTGAATAGAAAATTCAGTTTTGTCGGGAAACTCACAATATCTTGTTAGAAGGTAGCTGCATCATTCGTCTACATGAAAACATGCAGGACGAGGCAAAAACAAATATGGAATCTTGACTTTTCTAAGCGAATCCACGAGCCCGCGTCTTTCTCGCATCTTAATAAGCGCTTCTCGCCCCCTAAACCGCCATTTCGTTTAAAGGAGGTCAAATGGTACTTCGGTCTAACCGGGGATGTCGAAACTTGGGATACCGGTAGAGGCGGACATCTTCTTTAAGATGGTAAAATTTCGTAACGATCGAATGACGCCAAGTATGAAAAAGTGATAATCGAAAGACAATGTCATTCTCGTCTCCTAAGGAGCGTTTCTCTCGCCTAAGCCATGTTTTCAATGTCGATGTAGGGAATCGAAATTCGGCACAAAAGTAGCCCACGTGAAGATAATAAAAGTTTGGAATGCGATTTTGAGATTTCTCAAGAACTGCGGAGCCATCTTGGAAAATGGCATATTTTCGACGCGCGACATGCATCTCCGACGCTAAACATGAAACGGGAGCGGCTCTTGCCGTCGGATCGCGATAACCCCTAACGCAGTGTTGTAGGGGAACGACCCAGGTAGATATCCTCACGGTAAATTAAAAACGAGGTCGAGTGTTGGAGTCACGGGAAAGGGTTGATTCTCCCCTTGAAATTCGGAGGAAATGCTAAATTTTACCGGAATTAAATTTGAATACAAAATTAATCTTTGTCGGGAAACTCACAATATCTTGTTAGAGGGTTAGCTGCATCATTCGTCTACACTAAAACATGCAGGTCGAGGCAAAAACAAATATGGAATCTTGACTTTTCTAAGTGGATCCGCGAGCCCGCGTCCTTCTCGCACCTTAATAAGCGCTTCTCGCCCCCTAAACCGCCATTTCGTTTAAAAAAGGTCAAATGGTACTTCGGTCTAACCGGGGATGTCGAAACTTGGGATACCGGTAGAGCCGGACCTCTCCTTTTACATGGTAAAATTTCGTAACGATCGAATGAGGCCTAAAATGAAAAAGTGATAATCGAAAAAGAATGTCATTCTCGTCTCCTAAGGAGCGTTTCTCTCGCCTAAGCCATGTTTTCAATTTCGATCTAGGGAATCGAAATTCGGCACAAAGGTAGCCCACGTGAAGATAATAAAAGCTTCGAATGCGATTTTGAGATTTCTCAAAAACTGTGGCCGCCATCTTGGGAAATGACATATTATCGCCCCCACGACATGCATCTCCGACCCTAAACACCAAACGGGAGCGGCTCTCGCCGTCGGATCGCGATAACCCCTAAAGCAGGGTTGTAGGGGAAGGACACAGGTAGATATCCTCACGGTAAATTAAAAACGAGGTCGAGTGTTGGAGTCACGGGAAAGGGTTGATTCTCCCCTTGAAATTCGGAGGAAATGCTAAATCTTACCGGATTTTAAAGTTTGAATAGAAAATTCAGTTTTGTCGGGAAACTCACAATATCTTGTTAGAAGGTAGCTGCATCATTCGTCTACATGAAAACATGCAGGACGAGGCAAAAACAAATATGGAATCTTGACTTTTCTAAGCGAATCCACGAGCCCGCGTCTTTTTTGCACCTTAATAAGCGCTTCTCGCCCCCTAAACCGCCATTTCGTTTAAAGGAGGTCAAATGGTACTTCGGTCTAACCGGGGATGTCGAAACTTGGGATACCGGTAGAGGCGGACATCTTCTTTAAGATGGTAATATTTCGTAACGATCGAATGACGCCAAGTATGAAAAAGTGATAATCGAAAGACAATGTCATTCTCGTCTCCTAAGGAGCGTTTCTCTCGCCTAAGCCATGTTTTCAATGTCGATGTAGGGAATCGAAATTCGGCACAAAGGTAGCCCACGTGAAGATAATAAAAGCTTCGAATGCGATTTTGAGATTTCTCAAAAAGTGCGACCGCCATCTTGGGAAATGGCATATTATCGCCCCCGCGACATGCATCTCCGACGCTAAACACCAAACGGGAGCGGCTCTTGCCGTCGGGTCGCGAAAACCCCTAAGGCAGGGTTGTAGGTGAAGGACCCAGGTAGATATCTTCACGGTAAATTAAAAAGGAGGTCGAGTGTTGGAGTCACGGGAAATGGTTGATTCTCCCCTTTTTAGGAGGAAATGCTAAATCTTAATGGATTTTAAAGTTTGAATAGAAAATTCAGTTTTGTCGTCAAACTCACAATATCTTGTTAGAAGGTAGATGCACCATTCGTCTACACTAAAACATGCATGACGAGGCAAAAGCAAATCTGGAATCTTGACTTTTCTAAGCGAATCCGCGAGCCCGCGTCCTTCTCTCACCTTAATAAGCGCTTCTCGCCCCTAAACCGCCATTTCGTTTAAAGGAGGTCAAATGGTACTTCGGTATAACCGGGGATGTCGAAACTTGGGATACCGGTAGAGCCGGACCTCTCCTTTTACATGGTAAAATTTCGTAACGATCGAATGAGGCCTAAAATGAAAAAGTGATAATCGAAAAAGAATGTTATTCTCGTCTCCTAAGGAGCGTTTCTCTCGCCTAAGCCATGTTTTCAATTTCTATCTAGGGAATCGAAATTCGGCACAAAGGTAGCCCACGTGAAGATAATAAAAGCTTCGAATGCGTTTTTGAGATTTCTCAAAAACTGCGGCCGCCATCTTGGGAAATGACATATTATCGCCCCTGCGACATGCATCTCCGACGCTAAACACCAAACGGGAGCGGCTCTTGCCGTCGGATCGCGATAACCCCTAACGCAGTGTTGTAGGGGAAGGACCCAGGTAGATATCCTCACGGCAAATTAAAAACAAGGTCGAGTGTTGGAGTTACGGGAAATGGTTGATTCTCACCTTGAAATTAGGAGGAAATGCTAAATCTTACCGGATTTTAAAGTTTGAATAGAAAATTCAGTTTTGTCGGGAAACTCACAATATCTTGTTAGAAGGTAGCTGCATCATTCGTCTACATGAAAACATGCAGGACGAGGCAAAAACAAATATGGAATCTTGACTTTTCTAAGTGGATCCGCGAGCCCGCGTCCTTCTGGCACCTTAATAAGCGCTTCTCGCCCCCTAAACCGCCATTTCGTTTAAAAAAGGTCAAATGGTACTTCGGTCTAACCGGGGATGTCGAAACTTGGGATACCGGTAGAGCCGGACCTCTCCTTTTACATGGTAAAATTTCGTAACGATCGAATGAGGCCTAAAATGAAAAAGTGATAATCGAAAAAGAATGTCATTCTCGTCTCCTAAGGAGCGTTTCTCTCGCCTAAGCCATGTTTTCAATTTCGATCTAGGGAATCGAAATTCGGCACAAAGGTAGCCCACGTGAAGATAATAAAAGCTTCGAATGCGATTTTGAGATTTCTCAAAAACTGTGGCCGCCATCTTGGGAAATGACATATTATCGCCCCCACGACATGCATCTCCGACCCTAAACACCAAACGGGAGCGGCTCTCGCCGTCGGATCGCGATAACCCCTAAAGCAGGGTTGTAGGGGAAGGACCCAGGTAGATATCCTCACGGTAAATTAAAAACGAGTTCGAGTTTTGGAGTCACGGGAAAGGGTTGATTCTCCCCTTGAAATTCGGAGGAAATGCTAAATCTTAACGGATTTTAAAGTTTGAATAGAATATTAATTTTTGTCTTGAAACTCACAATATCTTGTTAGAAGGTAGCTGCATCATTCTTCTAAACGAAAACATGCAGGACGAGGCAAAAGCAAATCCGGAATCTTGACTTTTCTAAGCGAATCCGCGAGCCCGCGTCCTTCTCGCACCTTAATAAGCGCTTCTCGCCCCCTAAACCGCCATTTCGTTTAAAGGAGGTCACATGGTACTTCGGTCTAACCGGGGATGTCGAAACTTGGGATACCGGTAGAGCCGGACCACTCCTTTTACATGGTAAAATTTCGTAACGATCGAATGAGGCCTAAAATGAAAAAGTGATAAACGAAAAAGAATGTCATTCTCGTCTCCTAAGGAGCGTTTCTCTCGCCTAAGCCATGTTTTCAATTTCTATCTAGGGAATCGAAATTCGGCACAAAGGTAGCCCACGTGAAGATAATAAAAGGCTCGAATGCGATTTTGAGATTTCTCAAGAACTGCGGAGCCATCTTGGGAAATGGCATATTATCGCCCCCGCGACATGCATCTCCGACGCTAGACACCAAACGGGAGCGGCTCTTGCCGTCGGATCGCGATAACCCCTAACGCAGGGTTGTAGGGGAAGGACCCAAATAGATATCCTCACGGTAAATTAAAAACGAGGTCGAGTGTTGGAGTCCCGGGAAAGGGTTGATTCTCACCTTGAAATTAAAAGGAAATGCTAAATCTTACCGGATTTTAACGTTTGAATACAAAATTAATCTTTGTCGGGAAACTCACAATATCTTGTTAGAAGGTAGCTGCATCATTCGTCTACATGAAAACATGCAGGGCGAGGCAAAAGCAAATCCGGAATCTTGACTTATCTAAGCGAATCTGCAAGCCCGCGTCTTTCTCGCACCTTAATAAGCGCTTCTCGCCCCCTAAACCGCCAATTCGTTTAAAGGAGGTCAAATGGCACTTCGGTCTAACCGGGGATGTCGAAACTGGGGATACCGGTAGAGCCGGACCTCTCCTTTTAGATGGTAAAATTTCGTAACGATTGAATGACGCCAAGTATGAAAAAGTGATAATCGAAAGACAATGTCATTCTCGTCTCCTAAGGAGCGTTTCTCTCGTCTAAGCCATGTTTTCAATTTCGATCTAGGGAATCGAAATTCGGCACAAAGGTAGCCCACGTGAAGATAATAAAAGCTTCGAATGCGATTTTGAGATTTCTCAAAAACTGCGGCCGCCATCTTGGGAAATGGCATATTATCGCCCCCGCTACATGCATTTCAGACGCTATACACCACACGGGAGCGGCTCTTGACGTCGGATCGCGATAACCCCTAACGCAGGGTTCTAGGGGAAGGACCCAGGTAGATATCCTCACAGTAAATTAAAAACGAGGTCGAGTGTTGGAGTCACGGGAAAGGGTTGATTCTCCCCATGAAATTAGGAGGAAATGCTAAATCTTAACGGATTTTAAAGTTTGAATAGAAAATTCAGTTTTGTCGGGAAACTCACAATATCTTGTTAGAAGGTAGCTGCATCATTCGTCTACACGAAAACATGCAGGACGAGGCAAAGTCAAATCCGGAATCTTGACTTTTCTAAGCGAGTCCGCGAGTCCGCGAGCCCGCGTTCTTCTCGCACCTTAATAAGCGCTTCTCGCCCCTAAACCGCCATTTCGTTAAAAGGCGGTCAAGGTATGCTTCGGTCTAACCCTGGAAGTCGAAACTTGGGATACCGGTAAAGCCGGACCTCTCCTTTTAGATGGTAAAATTTCGTAACGATTGAATGACGCCAAGTATGAAAAAGTGATAATCGAAAGACAATGTCATTCTCGTCTCCTAAGGAGCGTTTCTCTCGTCTAAGCCATGTTTTCAATTTCGATCTAGGGAATCGAAATTCGGCACAAAGGTAGCCCACGTAAAGATAATGAAAGCTTCGAATGCGATTTTGAGATTTCTCAAAAATTGTGGCCGCCATCTTGGGTAATGACATATTATCGCCCCCGCGACATGAACCTCCGACGCTAAACACCAAACGGAAGCGGCTCTTGCCGTCGGATCGCGATAACCCCTAAAGCAGGATTGTAGGGGAAGGACCCAGGTAGATATCCTCACGGTAAATTCAAAACGAGGTCGAGTGTTGGAGTCACGGGAAAGGGTTGATTCTCCCCATGAAATTAGGAGGAAATGCTAAATCTTAAGGGATTTTAAAGTTGGAATAGAAAATTCAGTTTTGTCGGGAAACTCACAATATCTTGTTAGAAGGTAGCTGCACCATTCGGCTACACGAAAACATGCAGGACGAGGCAAAAGCAAATCCGGAATCTTGGCTTTTCTAAGCGAATCCGCGTGCTCGCGTCCTTCTCGCACCTTAATAAGCGCTTCTCGCCCCCTATACCGCCATTTCGTTTAAATGAGGTCAAATGGTACTTCGGTCTAACCGGGGATGTCGAAACTGGGGATACCGGTAGAGCCGGACCTCTCCTTTTACATGGTAAAATTTCGTAACGATCGAATGACGCCAAGTATGAAAAAGTGATAATCGAAAGACAATGTCATTCTCGTCTCCTAAGGAGCGTTTCTCTCGCCTAAGCCATGTTTTCAATTCCGATCTAGGGAATCGAAATTCGGCACAAAGGTAGCCCACGTAAAGATAATGAAAGCTTCGAATGCGATTTTGAGATTTCTCAAAAATTGTGGCCGCCATCTTGGGAAATGACATATTATCGCCCCCGCGACATGAACCTCCGACGCTAAACACCAAACGGAAGCGGCTCTTGCCGTCGGATCGCGATAACCCCTAAAGCAGGATTGTAGGGGAAGGACCCAGGTAGATATCCTCACGGTAAATTAAAAACGAGGTCGAGTGTTGGAGTCACGGGAAAGTGTTGATTCTCCCCTTTTTAGGAGGAAATGCTAAATCTTACCGGATATTAAAGTTTGAATACAAAATTAATCTTTGTCGGGAAACTCACAATATCTTGTTAGAAGGTAGCTGCATCATTCGTCTACACTAAAACATGCATGACGAGGCAAAAGCAAATCCGGAATCTTGACTTTTCTAAGCGAATCCGCGAGCCCGCATCCTTCTCGCACCTTAATAAGCGCTTCTCGCCCCCTAAACCGCCATTTCGTTTAAAGGAGGTCACATGGTACTTCGGTCTAAACGGGGATGTCGAAACTTGGGATACCGGTAGAGCCGGACCTCTCCTTTTACATGGTAAAATTTCGTAACGATCGAATGAGGCCTAAAATGAAAAAGTGATAAACGAAAAAGAATGTCATTCTCGTCTCCTAAGGAGCGTTTCTCTCGCCTAAGCCATGTTTTCAATTTCGATCTAGGGAATCGAAATTCGGCACAAAGGTAGCCCACGTGAAGATAATAAAAGCTTCGAATGCGATTTTGAGATTTCTCAAAAACTGTGGCCGCCATCTTGGGAAATGACATATTATCGCCCGCACGACATGCATCTCCGACCCTAAACACCAAACGGGAGCGGCTCTCGCCGTCGGATCGCGATAACCCCTAAAGCAGGGTTGTAGGGGAAGGACACAGGTAGATATCCTCACGGTAAATTAAAAACGAGGTCGAGTGTTGGAGTCACGGGAAAGGGTTGATTCTCCCCTTGAAATTCGGAGGAAATGCTAAATCTTATCGGATTTTAAAGTTTGAATAGAAAATTCAGTTTTGTCGGGAAACTCACAATATCTTGTTAGAAGGTAGATGCATCATTCGTCTACATGAAAACATGCAGGACGAGGCAAAAACAAATATGGAATCTTAACTTTTCTAAGTGGATCCGCGAGCCCGCGTCCTTCTCGCACCTTAATAAGCGCTTCTCGCCCCCAAAACCGCCATTTCGTTTAAAGGAGGTCAAATGGTACTTCGGTCTAACCGGATATGTCGAAACTTGGGATACCGGTAGAGGCGGACATCTCCTTTAAGATAGTAAAATTTCGTAACAATCGAATGATGTTAAGTATGAGAAGTGATAATCGAAAGACAACGTCATTCTCTTCACCTAAGGAGCGTTTCTCTCGCCTAAGACATGTTTTCAATTTCGATCTAGGGAATCGAAATTCGGCACAAAGGTAGCCCACGTGAAGATAATAAAAGCTTCGAATGCGATTTTGAGATTTCTCAAAAACTGCGGCCGCCATCTTGGGAAATGGCATATTATCGCCCCCGCTACATGCATTTCAGACGCTATACACCACACGGGAGCGGCTCTTGACGTCGGATCGCGATAACCCCTAACGCAGGGTTCTATGGGAAGGACCCAGGTAGATATCCTCACAGTAAATTAAAAACGAGGTCGAGTGTTGGAGTCACGGGAAAGGGTTGATTCTCCCCATGAAATTAGGAGGAAATGCTAAATCTTAACGGATTTTAAAGTTTGAATAGAAAATTCAGTTTTGTCGGGAAACTCACAATATCTTGTTAGAAGGTAGCTGCATCATTCGTCTACACGAAAACATGCAGGACGAGGCAAAGTCAAATCCGGAATCTTGACTTTTCTAAGCGAGTCCGCGAGTCCGCGAGCCCGCGTTCTTCTCGCACCTTAATAAGCGCTTCTCGCCCCTAAACCGCCATTTCGTTAAAAGGCGGTCAAGGTATGCTTCGGTCTAACCCTGGAAGTCGAAACTTGGGATACCGGTAGAGCCGGACCTCTCCTTTTAGATGGTAAAATTTCGTAACGATTGAATGACGCCAAGTATGAAAAAGTGATAATCGAAAGACAATGTCATTCTCGTCTCCTAAGGAGCGTTTCTCTCGTCTAAGCCATGTTTTCAATTTCGATCTAGGGAATCGAAATTCGGCACAAAGGTAGCCCACGTAAAGATAATGAAAGCTTCGAATGCGATTTTGAGATTTCTCAAAAATTGTGGCCGCCATCTTGGGAAATGACATATTATCGCCCCCGCGACATGAACCTCCGACGCTAAACACCAAACGGAAGCGGCTCTTGCCGTCGGATCGCGATAACCCCTAAAGCAGGATTGTAGGGGAAGGACCCAGGTAGATATCCTCACGGTAAATTCAAAACGAGGTCGAGTGTTGGAGTCACGGGAAAGGGTTGATTCTCCCCATGAAATTAGGAGGAAATGCTAAATCTTAAGGGATTTTAAAGTTGGAATAGAAAATTCAGTTTTGTCGGGAAACTCACAATATCTTGTTAGAAGGTAGCTGCACCATTCGGCTACACGAAAACATGCAGGACGAGGCAAAAGCAAATCCGGAATCTTGGCTTTTCTAAGCGAATCCGCGTGCCCGCGTCCTTCTCGCACCTTAATAAGCGCTTCTCGCCCCCTATACCGCCATTTCGTTTAAATGAGGTCAAATGGTACTTCGGTCTAACCGGGGATGTCGAAACTGGGGATACCGGTAGAGCCGGACCTCTCCTTTTACATGGTAAAATTTCGTAACGATCGAATGACGCCAAGTATGAAAAAGTGATAATCGAAAGACAATGTCATTCTCGTCTCCTAAGGAGCGTTTCTCTCGCCTAAGCCATGTTTTCAATTTCGATCTAGGGAATCGAAATTCGGCACAAAGGTAGCCCACGTAAAGATAATGAAAGCTTCGAATGCGATTTTGAGATTTCTCAAAAATTGTGGCCGCCATCTTGGGAAATGACATATTATCGCCCCCGCGACATGAACCTCCGACGCTAAACACCAAACGGAAGCGGCTCTTGCCGTCGGATCGCGATAACCCCTAAAGCAGGATTGTAGGGGAAGGACCCAGGTAGATATCCTCACGGTAAATTAAAAACGAGGTCGAGTGCTGGAGTCACGGGAAAGTGTTGATTCTCCCCTTTTTAGGAGGAAATGCTAAATCTTACCGGATATTAAAGTTTGAATACAAAATTAATCTTTGTCGGGAAACTCACAATATCTTGTTAGAAGGTAGCTGCATCATTCGTCTACACTAAAACATGCATGACGAGGCAAAAGCAAATCCGGAATCTTGACTTTTCTAAGCGAATCCGCGAGCCCGCATCCTTCTCGCACCTTAATAAGCGCTTCTCGCCCCCTAAACCGCCATTTCGTTTAAAGGAGGTCACATGGTACTTCGGTCTAAACGGGGATGTCGAAACTTGGGATACCGGTAGAGCCGGACCTCTCCTTTTACATGGTAAAATTTCGTAACGATCGAATGAGGCCTAAAATGAAAAAGTGATAAACGAAAAAGAATGTCATTCTCGTCTCCTAAGGAGCGTTTCTCTCGCCTAAGCCATGTTTTCAATTTCGATCTAGGGAATCGAAATTCGGCACAAAGGTAGCCCACGTGAAGATAATAAAAGCTTCGAATGCGATTTTGAGATTTCTCAAAAACTGTGGCCGCCATCTTGGGAAATGACATATTATCGCCCGCACGACATGCATCTCCGACCCTAAACACCAAACGGGAGCGGCTCTCGCCGTCGGATCGCGATAACCCCTAAAGCAGGGTTGTAGGGGAAGGACACAGGTAGATATCCTCACGGTAAATTAAAAACGAGGTCGAGTGTTGGAGTCACGGGAAAGGGTTGATTCTCCCCTTGAAATTCGGAGGAAATGCTAAATCTTATCGGATTTTAAAGTTTGAATAGAAAATTCAGTTTTGTCGGGAAACTCACAATATCTTGTTAGAAGGTAGATGCATCATTCGTCTACATGAAAACATGCAGGACGAGGCAAAAACAAATATGGAATCTTAACTTTTCTAAGTGGATCCGCGAGCCCGCGTCCTTCTCGCACCTTAATAAGCGCTTCTCGCCCCCAAAACCGCCATTTCGTTTAAAGGAGGTCAAATGGTACTTCGGTCTAACCGGATATGTCGAAACTTGGGATACCGGTAGAGGCGGACATCTCCTTTAAGATAGTAAAATTTCGTAACAATCGAATGATGTTAAGTATGAGAAGTGATAATCGAAAGACAACGTCATTCTCTTCACCTAAGGAGCGTTTCTCTCGCCTAAGACATGTTTTCAATTTCGATCTAGGGAACCGAAATTCGGCACAAAGGTAGCCCACGTGAAGATAATGAAAGCTTCGAATGCGATTTTGAGATTTCTCATAAACTGTGGCCGCCATCTTGGGAAATGACATATTATCGCCCCCGCGACATGAACCTCCGACGCTAAACACCAAACGGAAGCGGCTCTTGCCGTCGGATCGCGATAACCCCTAAAGCAGGGTTGTAGGGGAAGGACCCAGGTAGATATCCTCACGGTAAATTAAAAACGAGTTCGAGTGTTGGAGTCACGGTAAAGGGTTGATTCTCCCCTTTTTAGGAGGAAATGCTAAATCTTACCGGATATTAAAGTTTGAATACAAAATTAATCTTTGTCGGGAAACTCACAATATCTAGTTAGAAGGTAGCTGCATCATTCGTCTACACTAAAACATGCATGACGAGGCAAAAGCAAATCCGGAATCTTGACTTTTCTAATCGAATCCGCGAGCCCGCATCCTTCTCGCACCTTAATAAGTGCTTCTCGCCCCCTAAACCGCCATTTCGTTTAAAGGAGGTCACATGGTACTTCGGTCTAACCGGGGATGTCGAAACTTGGGATACCGGTAGAGCCGGACCTCTCCTTTTACATGGTAAAATTTCGTAACGATCGAATGAGGCCTAAAATGAAAAAGTGATAAACGAAAAAGAATGTCATTCTCGTCTCCTAAGGAGCGTTTCTCTCGCCTAAGCCATGTTTTCAATTTCGATCTAGGGAATCGAAATTCGGCACAAAGGTAGCCCACGTGAAGATAATAAAAGCTTCGAATGCGATTTTGAGATTTCTCAAAAACTGTGGCCGCCATCTTGGGAAATGACATATTATCGCCCCCACGACATGCATCTCCGACCCTAAACACCAAACGGGAGCGGCTCTCGCCGTCGGATCGCGATAACCCCTAAAGCAGGGTTGTAGGGGAAGGACACAGGTAGATATCCTCACGGTAAATTAAAAACGAGGTCGAGTGTTGGAGTCACGGGAAAGGGTTGATTCTCCCCTTGAAATTCGGAGGAAATGCTAAATCTTACCGGATTTTAAAGTTTGAATAGAAAATTCAGTTTTGTCGGGAAACTCACAATATCTTGTTAGAAGGTAGCTGCATCATTCGTCTACATGAAAACATGCAGGACGAGGCAAAAACAAATATGGAATCTTGACTTTTCTAAGCGAATCCACGAGCCCGCGTCTTTCTCGCACCTTAATAAGCGCTTCTCGCCCCCTAAACCGCCATTTCGTTTAAAGGAGGTCAAATGGTACTTCGGTCTAACCGGGGATGTCGAAACTTGGGATACCGGTAGAGGCGGACATCTTCTTTAAGATGGTAAAATTTCGTAACGATCGAATGACGCCAAGTATGAAAAAGTGATAATCGAAAGACAATGTCATTCTCGTCTCCTAAGGAGCGTTTCTCTCGCCTAAGCCATGTTTTCAATGTCGATGTAGGGAATCGAAATTCGGCACAAAGGTAGCCCACGTGAAGATAATAAAAGCTTCGAATGCGATTTTGAGATTTCTCAAAAAGTGCGACCGCCATCTTGGGAAATGGCATATTATCGCCCCCGCGACATGCATCTCCGACGCTAAACACCAAACGGGAGCGGCTCTTGCCGTCGGGTCGCGAAAACCCCTAAGGCAGGGTTGTAGGTGAAGGACCCAGGTAGATATCTTCACGGTAAATTAAAAAGGAGGTCGAGTGTTGGAGTCACGGGAAAGGGTTGATTCTCCCCTTTTTAGGAGGAAATGCTAAATCTTAATGGATTTTAAAGTTTGAATAGAAAATTCAGTTTTGTCGTCAAACTCACAATATCTTGTTAGAAGGTAGATGCACCATTCGTCTACACTAAAACATGCATGACGAGGCAAAAGCAAATCCGGAATCTTGACTTTTCTAAGCGAATCCGCGAGCCCGCGTCCTTCTCTCACCTTAATAAGCGCTTCTCGCCCCTAAACCGCCATTTCGTTTAAAGGAGGTCAAATGGTACTTCGGTATAACCGGGGATGTCGAAACTTGGGATACCGGTAGAGCCGGACCTCTCCTTTTACATGGTAAAATTTCGTAACGATCGAATGAGGCCTAAAATGAAAAAGTGATAATCGAAAAAGAATGTTATTCTCGTCTCCTAAGGAGCGTTTCTCTCGCCTAAGCCATGTTTTCAATTTCTATCTAGGAAATCGAAATTCGGCACAAAGGTAGCCCACGTGAAGATAATAAAAGCTTCGAATGCGTTTTTGAGATTTCTCAAAAACTGCGGCCGCCATCTTGGGAAATGACATATTATCGCCCCTGCGACATGCATCTCCGACGCTAAACACCAAACGGGAGCGGCTCTTGCCGTCGGATCGCGATAACCCCTAACGCAGTGTTGTAGGGGAAGGACCCAGGTAGATATCCTCACGGTAAATTAAAAACGAGGTCGAGTGTTGGAGTTACGGGAAATGGTTGATTCTCACCTTGAAATTAGGAGGAAATGCTAAATCTTACCGGATTTTAAAGTTTGAATAGAAAATTCAGTTTTGTCGGGAAACTCACAATATCTTGCTAGAAGGTAGCTGCATCATTCGTCTACATGAAAACATGCAGGACGAGGCAAAAACAAATATGGAATCTTGACTTTTCTAAGTGGATCCGCGAGCCCGCGTCCTTCTCGCACCTTAATAAGCGCTTCTCGCCCCCTAAACCGCCATTTCGTTTAAAAAAGGTCAAATGGTACTTCGGTCTAACCGGGGATGTCGAAACTTGGGATACCGGTAGAGCCGGACCTCTCCTTTTACATGGTAAAATTTCGTAACGATCGAATGAGGCCTAAAATGAAAAGTGATAATCGAAAAAGAATGTCATTCTCGTCTCCTAAGGAGCGTTTCTCTCGCCTAAGCCATGTTTTCAATTTCGATCTAGGGAATCGAAATTCGGCACAAAGGTAGCCCACGTGAAGATAATAAAAGCTTCGAATGCGATTTTGAGATTTCGCAAAAACTGTGGCCGCCATCTTGGGAAATGACATATTATCGCCCCCACGACATGCATCTCCGACCCTAAACACCAAACGGGAGCGGCTCTCGCCGTCGGATCGCGATAACCCCTAAAGCAGGGTTGTAGGGGAAGGACACAGGTAGATATCCTCACGGTAAATTAAAAACGAGGTCGAGTGTTGGAGTCACGGGAAAGGGTTGATTCTCCCCTTGAAATTCGGAGGAAATGCTAAATCTTATCGGATTTTAAAGTTTGAATAGAAAATTCAGTTTTGTCGGGAAACTCACAATATCTTGTTAGAAGGTAGCTGCATCATTCGTCTACATGAAAACATGCAGGACGAGGCAAAAACAAATATGGAATCTTGACTTTTCTAAGCGAATCCACGAGCCCGCGTCTTTCTCGCATCTTAATAAGCGCTTCTCGCCCCCTAAACCGCCATTTCGTTTAAAGGAGGTCAAATGGTACTTCGGTCTAACCGGGGATGTCGAAACTTGGGATACCGGTAGAGGCGGACATCTTCTTTAAGATGGTAAAATTTCGTAACGATCGAATGACGCCAAGTATGAAAAAGTGATAATCGAAAGACAATGTCATTCTCGTCTCCTAAGGAGCGTTTCTCTCGCCTAAGCCATGTTTTCAATGTCGATGTAGGGAATCGAAATTCGGCACAAAAGTAGCCCACGTGAAGATAATAAAAGTTTGGAATGCGATTTTGAGATTTCTCAAGAACTGCGGAGCCATCTTGGAAAATGGCATATTTTCGACGCGCGACATGCATCTCCGACGCTAAACATGAAACGGGAGCGGCTCTTGCCGTCGGATCGCGATAACCCCTAACGCAGTGTTGTAGGGGAACGACCCAGGTAGATATCCTCACGGTAAATTAAAAACGAGGTCGAGTGTTGGAGTCACGGGAAAGGGTTGATTCTCCCCTTGAAATTCGGAGGAAATGCTAAATTTTACCGGAATTAAATTTGAATACAAAATTAATCTTTGTCGGGAAACTCACAATATCTTGTTAGAGGGTTAGCTGCATCATTCGTCTACACTAAAACATGCAGGTCGAGGCAAAAACAAATATGGAATCTTGACTTTTCTAAGTGGATCCGCGAGCCCGCGTCCTTCTCGCACCTTAATAAGCGCTTCTCGCCCCCTAAACCGCCATTTCGTTTAAAAAAGGTCAAATGGTACTTCGGTCTAACCGGGGATGTCGAAACTTGGGATACCGGTAGAGCCGGACCTCTCCTTTTACATGGTAAAATTTCGTAACGATCGAATGAGGCCTAAAATGAAAAAGTGATAATCGAAAAAGAATGTCATTCTCGTCTCCTAAGGAGCGTTTCTCTCGCCTAAGCCATGTTTTCAATTTCGATCTAGGGAATCGAAATTCGGCACAAAGGTAGCCCACGTGAAGATAATAAAAGCTTCGAATGCGATTTTGAGATTTCTCAAAAACTGTGGCCGCCATCTTGGGAAATGACATATTTTCGCCCCCACGACATGCATCTCCGACCCTAAACACCAAACGGGAGCGGCTCTCGCCGTCGGATCGCGATAACCCCTAAAGCAGGGTTGTAGGGGAAGGACACAGGTAGATATCCTCACGGTAAATTAAAAACGAGGTCGAGTGTTGGAGTCACGGGAAAGGGTTGATTCTCCCCTTGAAATTCGGAGGAAATGCTAAATCTTACCGGATTTTAAAGTTTGAATAGAAAATTCAGTTTTGTCGGGAAACTCACAATATCTTGTTAGAAGGTAGCTGCATCATTCGTCTACATGAAAACATGCAGGACGAGGCAAAAACAAATATGGAATCTTGACTTTTCTAAGCGAATCCACGAGCCCGCGTCTTTTTTGCACCTTAATAAGCGCTTCTCGCCCCCTAAACCGCCATTTCGTTTAAAGGAGGTCAAATGGTACTTCGGTCTAACCGGGGATGTCGAAACTTGGGATACCGGTAGAGGCGGACATCTTCTTTAAGATGGTAATATTTCGTAACGATCGAATGACGCCAAGTATGAAAAAGTGATAATCGAAAGACAATGTCATTCTCGTCTCCTAAGGAGCGTTTCTCTCGCCTAAGCCATGTTTTCAATGTCGATGTAGGGAATCGAAATTCGGCACAAAGGTAGCCCACGTGAAGATAATAAAAGCTTCGAATGCGATTTTGAGATTTCTCAAAAAGTGCGACCGCCATCTTGGGAAATGGCATATTATCGCCCCCGCGACATGCATCTCCGACGCTAAACACCAAACGGGAGCGGCTCTTGCCGTCGGGTCGCGAAAACCCCTAAGGCAGGGTTGTAGGTGAAGGACCCAGGTAGATATCTTCACGGTAAATTAAAAAGGAGGTCGAGTGTTGGAGTCACGGGAAATGGTTGATTCTCCCCTTTTTAGGAGGAAATGCTAAATCTTAATGGATTTTAAAGTTTGAATAGAAAATTCAGTTTTGTCGTCAAACTCACAATATCTTGTTAGAAGGTAGATGCACCATTCGTCTACACTAAAACATGCATGACGAGGCAAAAGCAAATCTGGAATCTTGACTTTTCTAAGCGAATCCGCGAGCCCGCGTCCTTCTCTCACCTTAATAAGCGCTTCTCGCCCCTAAACCGCCATTTCGTTTAAAGGAGGTCAAATGGTACTTCGGTATAACCGGGGATGTCGAAACTTGGGATACCGGTAGAGCCGGACCTCTCCTTTTACATGGTAAAATTTCGTAACGATCGAATGAGGCCTAAAATGAAAAAGTGATAATCGAAAAAGAATGTTATTCTCGTCTCCTAAGGAGCGTTTCTCTCGCCTAAGCCATGTTTTCAATTTCTATCTAGGGAATCGAAATTCGGCACAAAGGTAGCCCACGTGAAGATAATAAAAGCTTCGAATGCGTTTTTGAGATTTCTCAAAAACTGCGGCCGCCATCTTGGGAAATGACATATTATCGCCCCTGCGACATGCATCTCCGACGCTAAACACCAAACGGGAGCGGCTCTTGCCGTCGGATCGCGATAACCCCTAACGCAGTGTTGTAGGGGAAGGACCCAGGTAGATATCCTCACGGCAAATTAAAAACAAGGTCGAGTGTTGGAGTTACGGGAAATGGTTGATTCTCACCTTGAAATTAGGAGGAAATGCTAAATCTTACCGGATTTTAAAGTTTGAATAGAAAATTCAGTTTTGTCGGGAAACTCACAATATCTTGTTAGAAGGTAGCTGCATCATTCGTCTACATGAAAACATGCAGGACGAGGCAAAAACAAATATGGAATCTTGACTTTTCTAAGTGGATCCGCGAGCCCGCGTCCTTCTGGCACCTTAATAAGCGCTTCTCGCCCCCTAAACCGCCATTTCGTTTAAAAAAGGTCAAATGGTACTTCGGTCTAACCGGGGATGTCGAAACTTGGGATACCGGTAGAGCCGGACCTCTCCTTTTACATGGTAAAATTTCGTAACGATCGAATGAGGCCTAAAATGAAAAAGTGATAATCGAAAAAGAATGTCATTCTCGTCTCCTAAGGAGCGTTTCTCTCGCCTAAGCCATGTTTTCAATTTCGATCTAGGGAATCGAAATTCGGCACAAAGGTAGCCCACGTGAAGATAATAAAAGCTTCGAATGCGATTTTGAGATTTCTCAAAAACTGTGGCCGCCATAATGGGAAATGACATATTATCGCCCCCACGACATGCATCTCCGACCCTAAACACCAAAGGGGAGCGGCTCTCGCCGTCGGATCGCGATAACCCCTAAAGCAGGGTTGTAGGGGAAGGACCCAGGTAGATATCCTCACGGTAAATTAAAAAGGAGGTCGAGTGTTGGAGTCACGGGAAAGGGTTGATTCTCCCCATGAAATTAGGAGGAAATGCTAAATCTTATCGGATTTTAAAGTTTGAATAGAAAATTCAGTTTTGTCGGGAAACTCACAATATCTTGTTAGAAGGTAGCTGCATCATTCGTCTACATGAAAACATGCAGGACGAGGCAAAAACAAATATGGAATCTTGACTTTTCTAAGCGAATCCACGAGCCCGCGTCTTTCTCGCACCTTAATAAGCGCTTCTCGCCCCCTAAACCGCCATTTCGTTTAAAGGAGGTCAAATGGTACTTCGGTCTAACCGGGGATGTCGAATCTTGGGATACCGGTAGAGACGGACATCTCCTTTGAGATGGTAAAATTTCGTAACAATCGAATGATGTTAAGTATGAGAAGTGATAATCGAAAGAACACGTCATTCTCTTCACCTAAGGAGCGTTTCTCTCGCCTAAGCCATGTTTTCAATTTCGACCTAGGGAACCGAAATTCGGCACAAAAGTAGCCCACGTGAAGATAATAAAAGTTTGGAATGCGATTTTGAGATTTCTCAAGAACTGCGGAGCCATCTTGGAAAATGGCATATTTTCGACGCGCGACATGCATCTCCGACGCTAAACATGAAACGGGAGCGGCTCTTGCCGTCGGATCGCGATAACCCCTAACGCAGTGTTGTAGGGGAACGACCCAGGTAGATATCCTCACGGTAAATTAAAAACGAGGTCGAGTGTTGGAGTCACGGGAAAGGGTTGATTCTCCCCTTGAAATTCGGAGGAAATGCTAAATCTTACCGGAATTAAATTTGAATACAAAATTAATCTTTGTCGGGAAACTCACAATATCTTGTTAGAGGGTTAGCTGCATCATTCGTCTACACTAAAACATGCATGACGAGGCAAAAGCAAATCCGGAATCTTGACTTTTCTAAGCGAATCCACGAGCCCGCGTCTTTCTCGCACCTTAATAAGCGCTTCTCGCCCCCTAAACCGCCATTTCGTTTAAAGGAGGTCAAATGGTACTTCGGTCTAACCGGGGATGTCGAAACTTGGGATACCGGTAGAGGCGGACATCTTCTTTAAGATGGTAAAATTTCGTAACGATCGAATGACGCCAAGTATGAAAAAGTGATAATCGAAAGACAATGTCATTCTCGTCTCCTAAGGAGCGTTTCTCTCGCCTAAGCCATGTTTTCAATGTCGATGTAGGGAATCGAAATTCGGCACAAAGGTAGCCCACGTGAAGATAATAAAAGCTTCGAATGCGATTTTGAGATTTCTCAAAAAGTGCGACCGCCATCTTGGGAAATGGCATATTATCGCCCCCGCGACATGCATCTCCGACGCTAAACACCAAACGGGAGCGGCTCTTGCCGTCGGGTCGCGAGAACCCCTAAGGCAGGGTTGTAGGGGAAGGACCCAGGTAGATATCTTCACGGTAAATTAAAAAGGAGGTCGAGTGTTGGAGTCACGGGAAAGGGTTGATTCTCCCCATGAAAATAGGAGGAAATGCTAAATCTTAATGGATTTTAAAGTTTGAATAGAAAATTCAGTTTTGTCGTCAAACTCACAATATCTTGTTAGAAGGTAGATGCACCATTCGTCTACACTAAAACATGCATGACGAGGCAAAAGCAAATCCGGAATCTTGACTTTTCTAAGCGAATCCGCGAGCCCGCGTCCTTCTCTCACCTTAATAAGCGCTTCTCGCCCCCTAAACCGCCATTTCGTTTAAAGGAGGTCAAATGGTACTTCCGTATAACCGGGGATGTCGAAACTTTGGATACCGGTAGAGCCGGACCTCTCCTTTTACATGGTAAAATTTCGTAACGATCGAATGAGGCCTAAAATGAAAAAGTGATAATCGAAAAAGAATGTTATTCTCGTCACCTAAGGAGCGTTTCTCTCGCCTAAGCCATGTTTTCAATTTCTATCTAGGGAATCGAAATTCGGCACAAAGGTAGCCCACGTGAAGATAATAAAAGCTTCGAATGCGTTTTTGAGATTTCTCAAAAACTGCGGCCGCCATCTTGGGAAATGACATATTATCGCCCCTGCGACATGCATCTCCGACGCTAAACACCAAACGGGAGCGGCTCTTGCCGTCGGATCGCGATAACCCCTAACGCAGTGTTGTAGGGGAAGGACCCAGGTAGATATCCTCACGGTAAATTAAAAACGAGGTCGAGTGTTGGAGTTACGGGAAATGGTTGATTCTCACCTTGAAATTAGGAGGAAATGCTAAATCTTACCGGATTTTAAAGTTTGAATAGAAAATTCAGTTTTGTCGGGAAACTCACAATATCTTGCTAGAAGGTAGCTGCATCATTCGTCTACATGAAAACATGCAGGACGAGGCAAAAACAAATATGGAATCTTGACTTTTCTAAGTGGATCCGCGAGCCCGCGTCCTTCTCGCACCTTAATAAGCGCTTCTCGCCCCCTAAACCGCCATTTCGTTTAAAAAAGGTCAAATGGTACTTCGGTCTAACCGGGGATGTCGAAACTTGGGATACCGGTAGAGCCGGACCTCTCCTTTTACATGGTAAAATTTCGTAACGATCGAATGAGGCCTAAAATGAAAAAGTGATAATCGAAAAAGAATGTCATTCTCGTCTCCTAAGGAGCGTTTCTCTCGCCTAAGCCATGTTTTCAATTTCTATCTAGGGAATCGAAATTCGGCACAAAGGTAGTCCACGTGAAGATAATAAAAGCTTCGAATGCGTTTTTGAGATTTCTCAAAAGCTGCGGCCGCCATCTTGGGAAATGACATATTATCGCCCCTGCGACATGCATCTCCGACGCTAAACACCAAACGGGAGCGGCTCTTGCCGTCGGATCGCGATAACCCCTAACGCAGTGTTGTAGGGGAAGGACCCAGGTAGATATCCTCACGGTAAATTAAAAACGAGGTCGAGTGTTGGAGTTACGGGAAATGGTTGATTCTCACCTTGAAATTAGGAGGAAATGCTAAATCTTACCGGATTTTAAAGTTTGAATAGAAAATTCAGTTTTGTCGGGAAACTCACAATATCTTGCTAGAAGGTAGCTGCATCATTCGTCTACATGAAAACATGCAGGACGAGGCAAAAACAAATATGGAATCTTGACTTTTCTAAGTGGATCCGCGAGCCCGCGTCCTTCTCGCACCTTAATAAGCGCTTCTCGCCCCCTAAACCGCCATTTCGTTTAAAAAAGGTCAAATGGTACTTCGGTCTAACCGGGGATGTCGAAACTTGGGATACCGGTAGAGCCGGACCTCTCCTTTTACATGGTAAAATTTCGTAACGATCGAATGAGGCCTAAAATGAAAAAGTGATAATCGAAAAAGAATGTCATTCTCGTCTCCTAAGGAGCGTTTCTCTCGCCTAAGCCATGTTTTCAATTTCGATCTAGGGAATCGAAATACGGCACAAAGGTAGCCCACGTGAAGATAATAAAAGCTTCGAATGCGATTTTGAGATTTCTCAAAAACTGCGGCCGCCATAATGGGAAATGGCATATTATCGCCCCCCCGACATGCACCTCCGACGCTAAACACCAAACGGAAGCGGCTCTTGCCGTCGGATCGCGATAACCCCTAAATCAGGGTGGTAGGGCAAGAACCCAGGTAGATATCCTCACGGTAAATTAAAAACGAGGTCGAGTGTTGGAGTCACGGGAAAGGGTTGATTCTCCCCTTGAAATTCGGAGGAAATGCTAAATCTTACCGGATTTTAAATTTGAATACAAAATTAATCTTTGTCGGGAAACTCACAATATCTTGTTAGAGGGTAGCTGCATCATTCGTCTACACTAAAACATGCATGACGAGGCAAAAGCAAATCCGGAATCTTGACTTTTCTAAGCGAATCCACGAGCCCGCGTCTTTCTCGCACCTTAATAAGCGCTTCTCGCCCCCTAAACCGCCATTTCGTTTAAAGGAGGTCAAATGGTACTTCGGTCTAACCGGTGATGTCGAAACTTGGGATACCGCTAGAGGCAGACATCTCCTTTAAGATGGTAAAATTTCGTAACAATCGAATGATGTTAAGTATGAGAAGTGATAATCGAAAGACAACGTCATTCTCTTCACCTAAGGAGCGTTTCTCTCGACTAAGACATGTTTTCAATTTCGATCTAGGGAACCGAAATTCGGCACAAAAGTAGCCCACGTGAAGATAATAAAAGTTTGGAATGCGATTTTGAGATTTCTCAAGAACTGCGGAGCCATCTTGGAAAATGGCATATTTTCGACCCGCGACATGCATCTCCGACGCTAAACACCAAACGGGAGCGGCTCTTGCCGTCGGATCGCGATAACCCCTAACGCAGTGTTGTAGGGGAACGACCCAGGTAGATATCCTCACGGTAAATTAAAAACGAGGTCGAGTGTTGGAGTCACGGGAAAGGGTTGATTCTCCCCTTGAAATTCGGAGGAAATGCTAAATCTTACCGGAATTTAAATTTGAATACAAAATTAATCTTTGTCGGGAAACTCACAATATCTTGTTAGAGGGTTAGCTGCATCATTCGTCTACACTAAAACATGCATGACGAGGCAAAAGCAAATCCGGAATCTTGACTTTTCTAAGCGAATCCACGAGCCCGCGTCTTTCTCGCACCTTAATAAGCGCTTCTCGCCCCCTAAACCGCCATTTCGTTTAAAGGAGGTCAAATGGTACTTCGGTCTAACCGGGGATGTCGAAACTTGGGATACCGGTAGAGGCGGACATCTTCTTTAAGATGGTAAAATTTCGTAACGATCGAATGACGCCAAGTATGAAAAAGTGATAATCGAAAGACAATGTCATTCTCGTCTCCTAAGGAGCGTTTCTCTCGCCTAAGCCATGTTTTCAATGTCGATGTAGGGAATCGAAATTCGGCACAAAGGTAGCCCACATGAAGATAATAAAAGCTTCGAATGCGATTTTGAGATTTCTCAAAAAGTGCGACCGCCATCTTGGGAAATGGCATATTATCGCCCCCGCGACATGCATCTCCGACGCTAAACACCAAACGGGAGCGGGTCTTGCCGTCGGGTCGCGAAAACCCCTAAGGCAGGGTTGTAGGGGAAGGACCCAGGTAGATATCTTCACGGTAAATTAAAAAGGAGGTCGAGTGTTGGAGTCACGGGAAAGTGTTGATTCTCCCCTTGAAATTGGGAGGAAATGCTAAATCTTAATGGATTTTAAAGTTTGAATAGAAAATTCAGTTTTGTCGGGAAACTCACAACATCTTGTTAGAAGGTAGATGCACCATTCGTCTACACTAAAACATGCATGACGAGGCAAAAGCAAATCCGGAATCTTGACTTTTCTAAGCGAATCCGCGAGCCCGCGTCCTTCTCTCACCTTAATAAGCGCTTCTCGCCCCCTAAACCGCCATTTCGTTTAAAGGAGGTCAAATGGTACTTCGGTATAACCGGGGATGTCGATACTTGGGATACCGGTAGAGCCGGATCTCCTTTTACATGGTAAAATTTCGAAACGATCGAATGAGGCCTAAAATGAAAAAGTGATAATCGAAAAAGAATGTCATTCTCGTCTCCTAAGGAGCGTTTCTCTCGCCTAAGCTTGTTTTCAATTTCGATCTAGGGAATCGAAATTCGGCACAAAGGTAGCCCACGTGAAGATAATAAAAGCTTCGAATGTTATTTTGAGATTTCTCAAAAACTGTGGCCGCCATCTTGGGAAATTACATATTATCGCCCCCACGACATGCATCTCCGACCCTAAACACCAAACGGGAGCGGCTCTCGCCGTCGGATCGCGATAATCCCTAAACAGGGTTGTAGGGGAAGGACACAGGTAGATATCCTTATGGTAAATTAAAAACGAGGTCGAGTGTTGGAGTCACGGGAAAGGGTTGATTCTCCCCATGAAATTAGGAGGAAATGCTAAATCTTAACGGATTTTAAAGTGGGAATAGAAAATTTAGTTTTGTCGGGAAACTCACAATATCTTGTTAGAAGGTAGCTGCATCATTCGGCTACACGAAAACATGCAGGACGAGGCAAAAGCAAATCCGGAATCTTGGCTTTTCTAAGCGAATCCGCGTGCCCGCGTCCTTCTCGCACCTTAATAAACGCTTCTCGCCCCCTATACCGCCATTTCGTTTAAATGAGGTCAAATGGTACTTCGGTCTAACCGGGGATGTCGAAACTGGGGATACCGGTAGAGCCGGACCTCTCCTTTTACATGGTAAAATTTCGTAACGATCGAATGACGCCAAGTATGAAAAAGTGATAATCGAAAGACAATGTCATTCTCGTCTCCTAAGGAGCGTTTCTCTCGCCTAAGCCATGTTTTCAATTTCGATCTAGGGAATCGAAATTCGGCACAAAGGTAGCCCACGTAAAGATAATGAAACCTTCGAATGCGATTTTGAGATTTCTCAAAAACTGTGGCCGCCATCTTGGGAAATGACATATTATCGCCCCCGCGACATGAACCTCCGACGCTAAACACCAAACGGAAGCGGCTCTTGCCGTCGGATCGCGATAAGCTCTAAAGCAGGGTTGTAGGGGAAGGACCCAGGTAGATATCCTCACAGTAAATTAAAAACGAGGTCGAGTGTTGGAGTCACGGGAAAGGGTTGTTTCTCCCCATGAAATTAGGAGGAAATGCTAAATCTTAACGGATTTTAAAGTTTGAATAGAAGATTCAGTTTTGTCGGGAAACTCACAATATCTTGTTAGAAGGTAGCTGCATCATTCGTCTACACGAAAACATGCAGGACGAGGCAAAAGCAAATCCGGAATCTTGACTTTTCTAAGCGAGTCCGCGAGTCCGCGAGCCCGCGTTCTTCTCGCACCTTAATAAGCGCTTCTCGCCCCTAAACCGCCATTTCGTTAAAAGGCGGTCAAGTTATGCTTCGGTCTAACCCTGGAAGTCGAAACTTGGGATACCGGTAGAGCCGGACCTCTCCTTTTAGATGGTAAAATTTCGTAACGATTGAATGACGCCAAGTATGAAAAAGTGATAATCGAAAGACAATGTCATTCTCGTCTCCTAAGGAGCGTTTCTCTCGTCTAAGCCATGTTTTCAATTTCGATCTAGGGAATCGAAATTCGGCACAAAGGTAGCCCACGTGAAGATAATAAAAGCTTCGAATGCGATTTTGAGATTTCTCAAAAACTGCGGTCGCCATCTTGGGAAATGGCATATTATCGCCCAGGCAACATGCATTTCCGACGCTAAACACCAAACGGGAGCGGCTCTTGCCGTCGGATCGCGATAACCCCTAACGCAGGGTTGTAGGGGAAGGACCCAGGTAGATATCTTCACGGTAAATTAAAAACGAGGTCGAGTGTTGGAGTCACGGGAAAGGGTTGATTCTCCCCATGAAATTAGGAGGAAATGCTAAATCTTAACGGATTTTAAAGTTGGAATAGAAAATTCAGTTTTGTCGGGAAACTCACAATATCTTGTTAGAAGGTAGCTGCACCATTCGGCTACACGAAAACATGCAGGACGAGGCAAAAGCAAATCCGGAATATTGGCTTTTCTAAGCGAATCCGCGTGCCCGCGTCCTTCTCGCACCTTAATAAGCGCTTCTCGCCCCCTATACCGCCATTTCGTTTAAATGAGGTCAAATGGTACTTCGGTCTAACCGGGGATGTCGAAACTGGGGATACCGGTAGAGCCGGACCTCTCCTTTTACATGGTAAAATTTCGTAACGATCGAATGACGCCAAGTATGAAAAAGTGATAATCGAAAGACAATGTCATTCTCGTCTCCTAAGGAGCGTTTCTCTCGCCTAAGCCATGTTTTCAATTTCGATCTAGGGAATCGAAATTCGGCACAAAGGTAGCCCACGTAAAGATAATGAAAGCTTCGAATGCGATTTTGAGATTTCTCAAAAATTGTGGCCGCCATCTTGGGAAATGACATATTATCGCCCCCGCGACATGAACCTCCGACGCTAAACACCAAACGGAAGCGGCTCTTGCCGTCGGATCGCGATAACCCCTAAAGCAGGGTTGTAGGGGAAGGACCCAGGTAGATATCCTCACGGTAAATTAAAAACGAGGTCGAGTGTTGGAGTCATTTGAAAGTGTTGATTCTCCCCTTTTTAGGAGGAAATGCTAAATCTTACCGGATATTAAAGTTTGAATACAAAATTAATCTTTGTCGGGAAACTCACAATATCTTGTTAGAAGGTAGCTGCATCATTCGTCTACACTAAAACATGCATGACGAGGCAAAAGCAAATCCGGAATCTTGACTTTTCTAAGCGAATCCGCGAGCCCGCATCCTTCTCGCACCTTAATAAGTGCTTCTCGCCCCCTAAACCGCCATTTCGTTTAAAGGAGGTCACATGGTACTTCGGTCTAACCGGGGATGTCGAAACTTGGGATACCGGTAGAGCCGGACCTCTCCTTTTACATGGTAAAATTTCGTAACGATCGAATGAGGCCTAAAATGAAAAAGTGATAAACGAAAATTAATGTCATTCTCGTCTCCTAAGGAGCGTTTCTCTCGCCTAAGCCATGTTTTCAATTTCGATCTAGGGAATCGAAATTCGGCACAAAGGTAGCCCACGTGAAGATAATAAAAGCTTCGAATGCGATTTTGAGATTTCTCAAAAACTGTGGCCGCCATCTTGGGAAATGACATATTATCGCCCCCACGACATGCATCTCCGACCCTAAACACCAAACGGGAGCGGCTCTCGCCGTCGGATCGCGATAACCCCTAAAGCAGGGTTGTAGGGGAAGGACACAGGTAGATATCCTCACGGTAAATTAAAAACGAGGTCGAGTGTTGGAGTCACGGGAAAGGGTTGATTCTCCCCTTGAAATTCGGAGGAAATGCTAAATCTTACCGGATTTTAAAGTTTGAATAGAAAATTCAGTTTTGTCGGGAAACTCACAATATCTTGTTAGAAGGTAGCTGCATCATTCGTCTACATGAAAACATGCAGGACGAGGCAAAAACAAATATGGAATCTTAACTTTTCTAAGTGGATCCGCGAGCCCGCGTCCTTCTCGCACCTTAATAAGCGCTTCTCGCCCCCTAAACCGCCATTTCGTTTAAAAAAGGTCAAATGGTACTTCGGTCTAACCGGGGATGTCGAAACTTGGGATATCGGTAGAGCCGAACCTCTCCTTTTACATGGTAAAATTTCGTAACGATAGAATGATGTTAAGTATGAAAAGTGATAATCGAAAGACAATGTCATTCTCGTCTCCTAAGGAGCGTTTCTCTCGCCTAAGCCATGTTTTCAATTTCGATCTAGGGAATCGAAATACGGCACAAAGGTAGCCCACGTGAAGATAATAAAAGCTTCGAATGCGATTTTGAGATTTCTCAAAAACTGCGGCCGCCATCTTGGGAAATGGAATATTATCGCCCCCCGACATGCAACTCCGACGCTAAACACCAAACGGAAGCGGCTCTTGCCGTCGGATCGCGATAACCCCTAAATTAGGGTTGTAGGGCAAGGACCCAGGTAGATATCCTCACGGTAAATTAAAAACGAGGTCGAGTGTTGGAGTCACGGGAAAGGGTTGATTCTCCCCTTGAAATTCGGAGGAAATGCTAAATCTTACCGGATTTTAAATTTGAATACAAAATTAATCTATGTCGGGCAACTCACAATATCTTGTTAGAGGGTAGCTGCATCATTCGTCTACACTAAAACATGCATGACGAGGCAAAAGCAAATCCGGAATCTTGACTTTTCTAAGCGAATCCACGAGCCCGCGTCTTTCTCGCACCTTAATAAGCGCTTCTCGCCCCCAAAACCGCCATTTCGTTTAAAGGAGGTCAAATGGTACTTCGGTCTAACCGGGGATGTCGAAACTTGGGATACCGGTAGAGGCGGACATCTCCTTTAAGATAGTAAAATTTCGTAACAATCGAATGATGTTAAGTATGAGAAGTGATAATCGAAAGACAACGTCATTCTCTTCACCTAAGGAGCGTTTCTCTCGCCTAAGACATGTTTTCAATTTCGATCTAGGGAACCGAAATTCGGCACAAAGGTAGCCCACGTGAAGATAATGAAAGCTTCGAATGCGATTTTGAGATTTCTCATAAACTGTGGCCGCCATCTTGGGAAATGACATATTATCGCCCCCGCGACATGAACCTCCGACGCTAAACACCAAACGGAAGCGGCTCTTGCCGTCGGATCGCGATAACCCCTAAAGCAGGGTTGTAGGGGAAGGACCCAGGTAGATATCCTCACGGTAAATTAAAAACGAGTTCGAGTGTTGGAGTCACGGTAAAAGGTTGATTCTCCCCTTTTTAGGAGGAAATGCTAAATCTTACCGGATATTAAAGTTTGAATACAAAATTAATCTTTGTCGGGAAACTCACAATATCTAGTTAGAAGGTAGCTGCATCATTCGTCTACACTAAAACATGCATGACGAGGCAAAAGCAAATCCGGAATCTTGACTTTTCTAAGCGAATCCGCGAGCCCGCATCCTTCTCGCACCTTAATAAGTGCTTCTCGCCCCCTAAACCGCCATTTCGTTTAAAGGAGGTCACATGGTACTTCGGTCTAACCGGGGATGTCGAAACTTGGGATACCGGTAGAGCCGGACCTCTCCTTTTACATGGTAAAATTTCGTAACGATCGAATGAGGCCTATAATGAAAAAGTGATAAACGAAAAAGAATGTCATTCTCGTCTCCTAAGGAGCGTTTCTCTCGCCTAAGCCATGTTTTCAATTTCGATCTAGGGAATCGAAATTCGGCACAAAGGTAGCCCACGTGAAGATAATAAAAGCTTCGAATGCGATTTTGAGATTTCTCAAAAACTGTGGCCGCCATCTTGGGAAATGACATATTATCGCCCCCACGACATGCATCTCCGACACTAAACACCAAACGGGAGCGGCTCTCGCCGTCGGATCGCGATAACCCCTAAAGCAGGGTTGTAGGGGAAGGACACAGGTAGATATCCTCACGGTAAATTAAAAAGGAGGTCGAGTGTTGGAGTCACGGGAAAGGGTTGATTCTCCCCATGAAAATAGGAGGAAATGCTAAATCTTAATGGATTTTAAAGTTTGAATAGAAAATTCAGTTTTGTCGTCAAACTCACAATATCTTGTTAGAAGGTAGATGCACCATTCGTCTACACTAAAACATGCATGACGAGGCAAAAGCAAATCCGGAATCTTGACTTTTCTAAGCGAATCCGCGAGCCCGCGTCCTTCTCTCACCTTAATAAGCGCTTCTCGCCCCCTAAACCGCCATTTCGTTTAAAGGAGGTCAAATGGTACTTCGGTATAACCGGGGATGTCGAAACTTGGGATACCGGTAGAGGCGGACATCTTCTTTAAGATGGTAAAATTTCGTAACGATCGAATGACGCCAAGTATGAAAAAGTGATAATCGAAAGACAATGTCATTCTCGTCTCCTAAGGAGCGTTTCTCTCGCCTAAGCCATGTTTTCAATGTCGATGTAGGGAATCGAAATTCGGCACAAAGGTAGCCCACGTGAAGATAATAAAAGCTTCGAATGCGATTTTGAGATTTCTCAAAAAGTGCGACCGCCATCTTGGGAAATGGCATATTATCGCCCCCGCGACATGCATCTCCGACGCTAAACACCAAACGGGAGCGGGTCTTGCCGTCGGGTCGCGAAAACCCCTAAGGCAGGGTTGTAGGGGAAGGACCCAGGTAGATATCTTCACGGTAAATTAAAAAGGAGGTCGAGTGTTGGAGTCACGGGAAAGGGTTGATTCTCCCCATGAAAATAGGAGGAAATGCTAAATCTTAATGGATTTTAAAGTTTGAATAGAAAATTCAGTTTTGTCGTCAAACTCACAATATCTTGTTAGAAGGTAGATGCACCATTCGTCTACACTAAAACATGCATGACGAGGCAAAAGCAAATCCGGAATCTTGACTTTTCTAAGCGAATCCGCGAGCCCGCGTCCTTCTCTCACCTTAATAAGCGCTTCTCGCCCCCTAAACCGCCATTTCGTTTAAAGGAGGTCAAATGGTACTTCGGTATAACCGGGGATGTCGAAACTTGGGATACCGGTAGAGCCGGACCTCTCCTTTTACATGGTAAAATTTCGTAACGATCGAATGAGGCCTAAAATGAAAAAGTGATAATCGAAAAAGAATGTTATTCTCGTCTCCTAAGGAGCGTTTCTCTCGCCTAAGCCATGTTTTCAATTTCTATCTAGGGAATCGAAATTCGGCACAAAGGTAGCCCACGTGAAGATAATAAAAGCTTCGAATGCGTTTTTGAGATTTCTCAAAAACTGTGGCCGCCATCTTGGGAAATGACATATTATCGCCCCTGCGACATGCATCTCCGACGCTAAACACCAAACGGGAGCGGCTCTTGCCGTCGGATCGCGATAACCCCTAACGCAGTGTTGTAGGGGAAGGACCCAGGTAGATATCCTCACGGTAAATTAAAAACGAGGTCGAGTGTTGGAGTTACGGGAAATGGTTGATTCTCACCTTGAAATTAGGAGGAAATGCTAAATCTTACCGGATTTTAAAGTTTGAATAGAAAATTCAGTTTTGTCGGGAAACTCACAATATCTTGCTAGAAGGTAGCTGCATCATTCGTCTACATGAAAACATGCAGGACGAGGCAAAAACAAATATGGAATCTTGACTTTTCTAAGTGGATCCGCGAGCCCGCGTCCTTCTCGCACCTTAATAAGCGCTTCTCGCCCCCTAAACCGCCATTTCGTTTAAAAAAGGTCAAATGGTACTTCGGTCTAACCGGGGAAGTCGAAACTTGGGATACCGGTAGAGCCGGACCTCTCCTTTTACATGGTAAAATTTCGTAACGATCGAATGAGGCCTAAAATGAAAAAGTGATAATCGAAAAAGAATGTCATTCTCGTCTCCTAAGGAGCGTTTCTCTCGCCCAAGCCATGTTTTCAATTTCGATCTAGGGAATCGAAATACGGCACAAAGGTAGCCCACGTGAAGATAATAAAAGCTTCGAATGCGATTTTGAGATTTCTCAAAAACTGCGGCCGCCATAATGGGAAATGGCATATTATCGCCCCCCCGACATGCACCTCCGACGCTAAACACCAAACGGAAGCGGCTCTTGCCGTCGGATCGCGATAACCCCTAAATCAGGGTTGTAGGGCAAGAACCCAGGTAGATATCCTCACGGTAAATTAAAAACGAGGTCGAGTGTTGGAGTCACGGGAAAGGGTTGATTCTTCCCTTGAAATTCGGAGGAAATGCTAAATCTTACCGGATTTTAAATTTGAATACAAAATTAATCTTTGTCGGGAAACTCACAATATCTTGTTAGAGGGTAGCAGCATCATTCGTCTACACTAGAACATGCATGACGAGGCAAAAGCAAATCCGGAATCTTGACTTTTCTAAGCGAATCCACGAGCCCGCGTCTTTCTCGCACCTTAATAAGCGCTTCTCGCCCCCTAAACCGCCATTTCGTTTAAAGGAGGTCAAATGGTACTTCGGTCTAACCGGTGATGTCGAAACTTGGGATACCGGTAGAGGCGGACATCTCCTTTAAGATGGTAAAATTTCGTAACAATCGAATGATGTTAAGTATGAGAAGTGATAATCGAAAGACAACGTCATTCTCTTCACCTAAGGAGCGTTTCTCTCGACTAAGACATGTTTTCAATTTCGATCTAGGGAACCGAAATTCGGCACAAAAGTAGCCCACGTGAAGATAATAAAAGTTTGGAATGCGATTTTGAGATTTCTCAAGAACTGCGGAGCCATCTTGGAAAATGGCATATTTTCGACCCGCGACATGCATCTCCGACGCTAAACACCAAACGGGAGCGGCTCTTGCCGTCGGATCGCGATAACCCCTAACGCAGTGTTGTAGGGGAACGACCCAGGTAGATATCCTCACGGTAAATTAAAAACGAGGTCGAGTGTTGGAGTCACGGGAAAGGGTTGATTCTCCCCTTGAAATTCGGAGGAAATGCTAAATCTTACCGGAATTTAAATTTGAATACAAAATTAATCTTTGTCGGGAAACTCACAATATCTTGTTAGAGGGTTAGCTGCATCATTCGTCTACACTAAAACATGCATGACGAGGCAAAAGCAAATCCGGAATCTTGACTTTTCTAAGCGAATCCACGAGCCCGCGTCTTTCTCGCACCTTAATAAGCGCTTCTCGCCCCCTAAACCGCCATTTCGTTTAAAGGAGGTCAAATGGTACTTCGGTCTAACCGGGGATGTCGAAACTTGGGATACCGGTTGAGGCGGACATCTTCTTTAAGATGGTAAAATTTCGTAACGATCGAATGACGCCAAGTATGAAAAAGTGATAATCGAAAGACAATGTCATTCTCGTCTCCTAAGGAGCGTTTCTCTCGCCTAAGCCATGTTTTCAATGTCGATGTAGGGAATCGAAATTCGGCACAAAGGTAGCCCACATGAAGATAATAAAAGCTTCGAATGCGATTTTGAGATTTCTCAAAAAGTGCGACCGCCATCTTGGGAAATGGCATATTATCGCCCCCGCGACATGCATCTCCGACGCTAAACACCAAACGGGAGCGGGTCTTGCCGTCGGGTCGCGAAAACCCCTAAGGCAGGGTTGTAGGGGAAGGACCCAGGTAGATATCTTCACGGTAAATTAAAAAGGAGGTCGAGTGTTGGAGTCACGGGAAAGGGTTGATTCTCCCCTTGAAATTGGGAGGAAATGCTAAATCTTAATGGATTTTAAAGTTTGAATAGAAAATTCAGTTTTGTCGGGAAACTCACAACATCTTGTTAGAAGGTAGATGCACCATTCGTCTACACTAAAACATGCATGACGAGGCAAAAGCAAATCCGGAATCTTGACTTTTCTAAGCGAATCCGCGAGCCCGCGTCCTTCTCTCACCTTAATAAGCGCTTCTCGCCCCCTAAACCGCCATTTCGTTTAAAGGAGGTCAAATGGTACTTCGGTATAACCGGGGATGTCGAAACTTGGGATACCGGTAGAGCCGGATCTCCTTTTACATGGTAAAATTTCGAAACGATCGAATGAGGCCTAAAATGAAAAAGTGATAATCGAAAAAGAATGTCATTCTCGTCTCCTAAGGAGCGTTTCTCTCGCCTAAGCTTGTTTTCAATTTCGATCTAGGGAATCGAAATTCGGCACAAAGGTAGCCCACGTGAAGATAATAAAAGCTTCGAATGTTATTTTGAGATTTCTCAAAAACTGTGGCCGCCATCTTGGGAAATTACATATTATCGCCCCCACGACATGCATCTCCGACCCTAAACACCAAACGGGAGCGGCTCTCGCCGTCGGATCGCGATAATCCCTAAACAGGGTTGTAGGGGAAGGACACAGGTAGATATCCTTATGGTAAATTAAAAACGAGGTCGAGTGTTGGAGTCACGGGAAAGGGTTGATTCTCCCCATGAAATTAGGAGGAAATGCTAAATCTTAACGGATTTTAAAGTGGGAATAGAAAATTTAGTTTTGTCGGGAAACTCACAATATCTTGTTAGAAGGTAGCTGCATCATTCGGCTACACGAAAACATGCAGGACGAGGCAAAAGCAAATCCGGAATCTTGGCTTTTCTAAGCGAATCCGCGTGCCCGCGTCCTTCTCGCACCTTAATAAACGCTTCTCGCCCCCTATACCGCCATTTCGTTTAAATGAGGTCAAATGGTACTTCGGTCTAACCGGGGATGTCGAAACTGGGGATACCGGTAGAGCCGGACCTCTCCTTTTACATGGTAAAATTTCGTAACGATCGAATGACGCCAAGTATGAAAAAGTGATAATCGAAAGACAATGTCATTCTCGTCTCCTAAGGAGCGTTTCTCTCGCCTAAGCCATGTTTTCAATTTCGATCTAGGGAATCGAAATTCGGCACAAAGGTAGCCCACGTAAAGATAATGAAAGCTTCGAATGCGATTTTGAGATTTCTCAAAAACTGTGGCCGCCATCTTGGGAAATGACATATTATCGCCCCCGCGACATGAACCTCCGACGCTAAACACCAAACGGAAGCGGCTCTTGCCGTCGGATCGCGATAACCTCTAAAGCAGGGTTGTAGGGGAAGGACCCAGGTAGATATCCTCACAGTAAATTAAAAACGAGGTCGAGTGTTGGAGTCACGGGAAAGGGTTGTTTCTCCCCATGAAATTAGGAGGAAATGCTAAATCTTAACGGATTTTAAAGTTTGAATAGAAAATTCAGTTTTGTCGGGAAACTCACAATATCTTGTTAGAAGGTAGCTGCATCATTCGTCTACACGAAAACATGCAGGACGAGGCAAAAGCAAATCCGGAATCTTGACTTTTCTAAGCGAGTCCGCGAGTCCGCGAGCCCGCGTTCTTCTCGCACCATAATAAGCGCATCTCGCCCCTAAACCGCCATTTCGTTAAAAGGCGGTCAAGGTATGCTTCGGTCTAACCCTGGAAGTCGAAACTTGGGATACCGGTAGAGCCGGACCTCTCCTTTTAGATGGTAAAATTTCGTAACGATTGAATGACGCCAAGTATGAAAAAGTGATAATCGAAAGACAATGTCATTCTCGTCTCCTAAGGAGCGTTTCTCTCGTCTAAGCCATGTATTCAATTTCGATCTAGGGAATCGAAATTCGGCACAAAGGTAGCCCACGTGAAGATAATAAAAGCTTCGAATGCGATTTTGAGATTTCTCAAAAACTGCGGTCGCCATCTTGGGAAATGGCATATTATCGCCCAGGCAACATGCATTTCCGACGCTAAACACCAAACGGGAGCGGCTCTTGCCGTCGGATCGCGATAACCCCTAACGCAGGGTTGTAGGGGAAGGACCCAGGTAGATATCTTCACGGTAAATTAAAAACGAGGTCGAGTGTTGGAGTCACGGGAAAGGGTTGATTCTCCCCATGAAATTAGGAGGAAATGCTAAATCTTAACGGATTTTAAAGTTGGAATAGAAAATTCAGTTTTGTCGGGAAACTCACAATATCTTGTTAGAAGGTAGCTGCACCATTCGGCTACACGAAAACATGCAGGACGAGGCAAAAGCAAATCCGGAATATTGGCTTTTCTAAGCGAATCCGCGTGCCCGCGTCCTTCTCGCACCTTAATAAGCGCTTCTCGCCCCGTATACCGCCATTTCGTTTAAATGAGGTCAAATGGTACTTCGGTCTAACCGGGGATGTCGAAACTGGGGATACCGGTAGAGCCGGACCTCTCCTTTTACATGGTAAAATTTCGTAACGATCGAATGACGCCAAGTATGAAAAAGTGATAATCGAAAGACAATGTCATTCTCGTCTCCTAAGGAGCGTTTCTCTCGCCTAAGCCATGTTTTCAATTTCGATCTAGGGAATCGAAATTCGGCACAAAGGTAGCCCACGTAAAGATAATGAAAGCTTCGAATGCGATTTTGAGATTTCTCAAAAATTGTGGCCGCCATCTTGGGAAATGACATATTATCGCCCCCGCGACATGAACCTCCGACGCTAAACACCAAACGGAAGCGGCTCTTGCCGTCGGATCGCGATAACCCCTAAAGCAGGGTTGTAGGGGAAGGACCCAGGTAGATATCCTCACGGTAAATTAAAAACGAGGTCGAGTGTTGGAGTCACGGGAAAGTGTTGATTCTCCCCTTTTTAGGAGGAAATGCTAAATCTTACCGGATATTAAAGTTTGAATACAGAATTAATCTTTGTCGGGAAACTCACAATATCTTGTTAGAAGGTAGCTGCATCATTCGTCTACACTAAAACATGCATGACGAGGCAAAAGCAAATCCGGAATCTTGACTTTTCTTAGCGAATCCGCGAGCCCGCATCCTTCTCGCACCTTAATAAGTGCTTCTCGCCCCCTAAACCGTCATTTCGTTTAAAGGAGGTCACATGGTACTTCGGTCTAACCGGGGATGTCGAAACTTGGGATACCGGTAGAGCCGGACCTCTCCTTTTACATGTTAAAATTTCGTAACGATCGAATGAGGCCTAAAATGAAAAAGTGATAAACGAAAAAGAATGTCATTCTCGTCTCCTAAGGAGCGTTTCTCTCGCCTAAGACATGTTTTCAATTTCGATCTAGGGAATCGAAATTCGGCACAAAGGTAGCCCACGTGAAGATAATAAAAGCTTCGAATGCGATTTTGAGATTTCTCAAAAACTGTGGCCGCCATCTTGGGAAATGACATATTATCGCCCCCACGACATGCATCTCCGACCCTAAACACCAAACGGGAGCGGCTCTCGCCGTCGGATCGCGATAACCCCTAAAGCAGGGTTGTAGGGGAAGGACACAGGTAGATATCCTCACGGTAAATTAAAAACGAGGTCGAGTGTTGGAGTCACTGGAAAGGGTTGATTCTCCCCTTGAAATTCGGAGGAAATGCTAAATCTTACCGGATTTTAAAGTTTGAATAGAAAATTCAGTTTTGTCGGGAAACTCACAATATCTTGTTAGAAGGTAGCTGCATCATTCGTCTACATGAAAACATGCAGGACGAGGCAAAAACAAATATGGAATCTTAACTTTTCTAAGTGGATCCGCGAGCCCGCGTCCTTCTCGCACCTTAATAAGCGCTTCTCGCCCCCTAAACCGCCATTTCGTTTAAAAAAGGTCAAATGGTACTTCGGTCTAACCGGGGATGTCGAAACTTGGGATACCGGTAGAGCCGAACCTCTCCTTTTACATGGTAAAATTTCGTAACGATAGAATGATGTTAAGTATGAAAAGTGATAATCGAAAGACAATGTCATTCTCGTCTCCTAAGGAGCGTTTCTCTCGCCTAAGCCATGTTTTCAATTTCGATCTAGGGAATCGAAATACGGCACAAAGGTAGCCCACGTGAAGATAATAAAAGCTTCGAATGCGATTTTGAGATTTCTCAAAAACTGCGGCCGCCATCTTGGGAAATGGCATATTATCGCCCCCCGACATGCAACTCCGACGCTAAACACCAAACGGAAGCGGCTCTTGCCGTCGGATCGCGATAACCCCTAAAGCAGGGTTGTAGGGCAAGTACCCAGGTAGATATCCTCACGGTAAATTAAAAACGAGGTCGAGTGTTGGAGTCACGGGAAAGGGTTGATTCTCCCCTTGAAATTCGGAGGAAATGCTAAATCTTACCGGATTTTAAATTTGAATACAAAATTAATCTTTGTCGGGAAACTCACAATATCTTGTTAGAGGGTAGCTGCATCATTCGTCTACACTAAAACATGCATGACGAGGCAAAAGCAAATCCGGAATCTTGACTTTTCTAAGCGAATCCACGAGCCCGCGTCTTTCTCGCACCTTAATAAGCGCTTCTCGCCCCCAAAACCGCCATTTCGTTTAAAGGAGGTCAAATGGTACTTCGGTCTAACCGGGGATGTCGAAACTTGGGATACCGGTAGAGGCGGACATCTCCTTTAAGATAGTAAAATTTCGTAACAATCGAATGATGTTAAGTATGAGAAGTGATAATCGAAAGACAACGTCATTCTCTTCACCTAAGGAGCGTTTCTCTCGCCTAAGACATGTTTTCAATTTCGATCTAGGGAACCGAAATTCGGCACAAAGGTAGCCCACGTGAAGATAATGAAAGCTTCGAATGCGATTTTGAGATTTCTCATAAACTGTGGCCGCCATCTTGGGAAATGACATATTATCGCCCCCGCGACATGAACCTCCGACGCTAAACACCAAACGGAAGCGGCTCTTGCCGTCGGATCGCGATAACCCCTAAAGCAGGGTTGTAGAGGAAGGACCCAGGTAGATATCCTCACGGTAAATTAAAAACGAGTTCGAGTGTTGGAGTCACGGTAAAAGGTTGATTCTCCCCTTTTTAGGAGGAAATGCTAAATCTTACCGGATATTAAAGTTTGAATACAAAATTAATCTTTGTCGGGAAACTCACAATATCTAGTTAGAAGGTAGCTGCATCATTCGTCTACACTAAAACATGCATGACGAGGCAAAAGCAAATCCGGAATCTTGACTTTTCTAAGCGAATCCGCGAGCCCGCATCCTTCTCGCACCTTAATAAGTGCTTCTCGCCCCCTAAACCGCCATTTCGTTTAAAGGAGGTCACATGGTACTTCGGTCTAACCGGGGATGTCGAAACTTGGGATACCGGTAGAGCCGGACCTCTCCTTTTACATGGTAAAATTTCGTAACGATCGAATGAGGCCTAAAATGAAAAAGTGATAAACGAAAATTAATGTCATTCTCGTCTCCTAAGGAGCGTTTCTCTCGCCTAAGCCATGTTTTCAATTTCGATCTAGGGAATCGAAATTCGGCACAAAGGTAGCCCACGTGAAGATAATAAAAGCTTCGAATGCGATTTTGAGATTTCTCAAAAACTGTGGCCGCCATCTTGGGAAATGACATATTATCGCCCCCACGACATGCATCTCCGACCCTAAACACCAAACGGGAGCGGCTCTCGCCGTCGGATCGCGATAACCCCTAAAGCAGGGTTGTAGGGGAAGGACACAGGTAGATATCCTCACGGTAAATTAAAAAGGAGGTCGAGTGTTGGAGTCACGGGAAAGGGTTGATTCTCCCCATGAAAATAGGAGGAAATGCTAAATCTTAATGGATTTTAAAGTTTGAATAGAAAATTCAGTTTTGTCGTCAAACTCACAATATCTTGTTAGAGGGTAGATGCACCATTCGTCTACACTAAAACATGCATGACGAGGCAAAAGCAAATCCGGAATCTTGACTTTTCTAAGCGAATCCGCGAGCCCGCGTCCTTCTCTCACCTTAATAAGCGCTTCTCGCCCCCTAAACCGCCATTTCGTTTAAAGGAGGTCAAATGTTACTTCGGTATAACCGGGGATGTCGAAACTTGGGATACCGGTAGAGGCGGACATCTTCTTTAAGATGGTAAAATTTCGTAACGATCGAATGACGCCAAGTATGAAAAAGTGATAATCGAAAGACAATGTCATTCTCGTCTCCTAAGGAGCGTTTCTCTCGCCTAAGCCATGTTTTCAATGTCGATGTAGGGAATCGAAATTCGGCACAAAGGTAGCCCACGTGAAGATAATAAAAGCTTCGAATGCGATTTTGAGATTTCTCAAAAAGTGCGACCGCCATCTTGGGAAATGGCATATTATCGCCCCCGCGACATGCATCTCCGACGCTAAACACCAAACGGGAGCGGCTCTTGCCGTCGGGTCGCGAAAACCCCTAAGGCAGGGTTGTAGGTGAAGGACCCAGGTAGATATCTTCACGGTAAATTAAAAAGGAGGTCGAGTGTTGGAGTCACGGGAAATGGTTGATTCTCCCCTTTTTAGGAGGAAATGCTAAATCTTAATGGATTTTAAAGTTTGAATAGAAAATTCAGTTTTGTCGTCAAACTCACAATATCTTGTTAGAAGGTAGATGCACCATTCGTCTACACTAAAACATGCATGACGAGGCAAAAGCAAATCCGGAATCTTGACTTTTCTAAGCGAATCCGCGAGCCCGCGTCCTTCTCTCACCTTAATAAGCGCTTCTCGCCCCCTAAACCGCCATTTCGTTTAAAGGAGGTCAAATGGTACTTCGGTATAACCGGGGATGTCGAAACTTGGGATACCGGTAGAGCCGGACCTCTCCTTTTACATGGTAAAATTTCGTAACGATCGAATGAGGCCTAAAATGAAAAAGTGATAATCGAAAAAGAATGTTATTCTCGTCTCCTAAGGAGCGTTTCTCTCGCCTAAGCCATGTTTTCAATTTCTATCTAGGGAATCGAAATTCGGCACAAAGGTAGCCCACGTGAAGATAATAAAAGCTTCGAATGCGTTTTTGAGATTTCTCAAAAACTGTGGCCGCCATCTTGGGAAATGACATATTATCGCCCCCACGACATGCATCTCCGACCCTAAACACCAAACGGGAGCGGCTCTCGCCGTCGGATCGCGATAACCCCTAAAGCAGGGTTGTAGGGGAAGGACACAGGTAGATATCCTCACGGTAAATTAAAAACGAGGTCGAGTGTTGGAGTCACGGGAAAGGGTTGATTCTCCCCTTGAAATTCGGAGGAAATGCTAAATCTTATCGGATTTTAAAGTTTGAATAGAAAATTCAGTTTTGTCGGGAAACTCACAATATCTTGTTAGAAGGTAGCTGCATCATTCGTCTACATGAAAACATGCAGGACGAGGCAAAAACAAATATGGAATCTTGACTTTTCTAAGCGAATCCACGAGCCCGCGTCTTTCTCGCACCTTAATAAGCGCTTCTCGCTTCGGTCTAACCGGGGATGTCGAAACTTGGGATACCGGTAGAGCCGGATCTCCTTTTACATGGTAAAATTTCGAAACGATCGAATGAGGCCTAAAATGAAAAAGTGATAATCGAAAAAGAATGTCATTCTCGTCTCCTAAGGAGCGTTTCTCTCGCCTAAGCTTGTTTTCAATTTCGATCTAGGGAATCGAAATTCGGCACAAAGGTAGCCCACGTGAAGATAATAAAAGCTTCGAATGTTATTTTGAGATTTCTCAAAAACTGTGGCCGCCATCTTGGGAAATTACATATTATCGCCCCCACGACATGCATCTCCGACCCTAAACACCAAACGGGAGCGGCTCTCGCCGTCGGATCGCGATAATCCCTAAACAGGGTTGTAGGGGAAGGACACAGGTAGATATCCTTATGGTAAATTAAAAACGAGGTCGAGTGTTGGAGTCACGGGAAAGGGTTGATTCTCCCCATGAAATTAGGAGGAAATGCTAAATCTTAACGGATTTTAAAGTGGGAATAGAAAATTTAGTTTTGTCGGGAAACTCACAATATCTTGTTAGAAGGTAGCTGCATCATTCGGCTACACGAAAACATGCAGGACGAGGCAAAAGCAAATCCGGAATCTTGGCTTTTCTAAGCGAATCCGCGTGCCCGCGTCCTTCTCGCACCTTAATAAACGCTTCTCGCCCCCTATACCGCCATTTCGTTTAAATGAGGTCAAATGGTACTTCGGTCTAACCGGGGATGTCGAAACTGGGGATACCGGTAGAGCCGGACCTCTCCTTTTACATGGTAAAATTTCGTAACGATCGAATGACGCCAAGTATGAAAAAGTGATAATCGAAAGACAATGTCATTCTCGTCTCCTAAGGAGCGTTTCTCTCGCCTAAGCCATGTTTTCAATTTCGATCTAGGGAATCGAAATTCGGCACAAAGGTAGCCCACGTAAAGATAATGAAAGCTTCGAATGCGATTTTGAGATTTCTCAAAAACTGTGGCCGCCATCTTGGGAAATGACATATTATCGCCCCCGCGACATGAACCTCCGACGCTAAACACCAAACGGAAGCGGCTCTTGCCGTCGGATCGCGATAACCTCTAAAGCAGGGTTGTAGGGGAAGGACCCAGGTAGATATCCTCACAGTAAATTAAAAACGAGGTCGAGTGTTGGAGTCACGGGAAAGGGTTGTTTCTCCCCATGAAATTAGGAGGAAATGCTAAATCTTAACGGATTTTAAAGTTTGAATAGAAAATTCAGTTTTGTCGGGAAACTCACAATATCTTGTTAGAAGGTAGCTGCATCATTCGTCTACACGAAAACATGCAGGACGAGGCAAAAGCAAATCCGGAATCTTGACTTTTCTAAGCGAGTCCGCGAGTCCGCGAGCCCGCGTTCTTCTCGCACCTTAATAAGCGCATCTCGCCCCTAAACCGCCATTTCGTTAAAAGGCGGTCAAGGTATGCTTCGGTCTAACCCTGGAAGTCGAAACTTGGGATACCGGTAGAGCCGGACCTCTCCTTTTAGATGGTAAAATTTCGTAACGATTGAATGACGCCAAGTATGAAAAAGTGATAATCGAAAGACAATGTCATTCTCGTCTCCTAAGGAGCGTTTCTCTCGTCTAAGCCATGTATTCAATTTCGATCTAGGGAATCGAAATTCGGCACAAAGGTAGCCCACGTGAAGATAATAAAAGCTTCGAATGCGATTTTGAGATTTCTCAAAAACTGCGGTCGCCATCTTGGGAAATGGCATATTATCGCCCAGGCAACATGCATTTCCGACGCTAAACACCAAACGGGAGCGGCTCTTGCCGTCGGATCGCGATAACCCCTAACGCAGGGTTGTAGGGGAAGGACCCAGGTAGATATCTTCACGGTAAATTAAAAACGAGGTCGAGTGTTGGAGTCACGGGAAAGGGTTGATTCTCCCCATGAAATTAGGAGGAAATGCTAAATCTTAACGGATTTTAAAGTTGGAATAGAAAATTCAGTTTTGTCGGGAAACTCACAATATCTTGTTAGAAGGTAGCTGCACCATTCGGCTACACGAAAACATGCAGGACGAGGCAAAAGCAAATCCGGAATATTGGCTTTTCTAAGCGAATCCGCGTGCCCGCGTCCTTCTCGCACCTTAATAAGCGCTTCTCGCCCCCTATACCGCCATTTCGTTTAAATGAGGTCAAATGGTACTTCGGTCTAACCGAGGATGTCGAAACTGGGGATACCGGTAGAGCCGGACCTCTCCTTTTACATGGTAAAATTTCGTAACGATCGAATGACGCCAAGTATGAAAAAGTGATAATCGAAAGACAATGTCATTCTCGTCTCCTAAGGAGCGTTTCTCTCGCCTAAGCCATGTTTTCAATTTCGATCTAGGGAATCGAAATTCGGCACAAAGGTAGCCCACGTAAAGATAATGAAAGCTTCGAATGCGATTTTGAGATTTCTCAAAAATTGTGGCCGCCATCTTGGGAAATGACATATTATCGCCCCCGCGACATGAACCTCCGACGCTAAACACCAAACGGAAGCGGCTCTTGCCGTCGGATCGCGATAACCCCTAAAGCAGGGTTGTAGGGGAAGGACCCAGGTAGATATCCTCACGGTAAATTAAAAACGAGGTCGAGTGTTGGAGTCACGGGAAAGTGTTGATTCTCCCCTTTTTAGGAGGAAATGCTAAATCTTACCGGATATTAAAGTTTGAATACAGAATTAATCTTTGTCGGGAAACTCACAATATCTTGTTAGAAGGTAGCTGCATCATTCGTCTACACTAAAACATGCATGACGAGGCAAAAGCAAATCCGGAATCTTGACTTTTCTTAGCGAATCCGCGAGCCCGCATCCTTCTCGCACCTTAATAAGTGCTTCTCGCCCCCTAAACCGTCATTTCGTTTAAAGGAGGTCACATGGTACTTCGGTCTAACCGGGGATGTCGAAACTTGGGATACCGGTAGAGCCGGACCTCTCCTTTTACATGTTAAAATTTCGTAACGATCGAATGAGGCCTAAAATGAAAAAGTGATAAACGAAAAAGAATGTCATTCTCGTCTCCTAAGGAGCGTTTCTCTCGCCTAAGACATGTTTTCAATTTCGATCTAGGGAATCGAAATTCGGCACAAAGGTAGCCCACGTGAAGATAATAAAAGCTTCGAATGCGATTTTGAGATTTCTCAAAAACTGTGGCCGCCATCTTGGGAAATGACATATTATCGCCCCCACGACATGCATCTCCGACCCTAAACACCAAACGGGAGCGGCTCTCGCCGTCGGATCGCGATAACCCCTAAAGCAGGGTTGTAGGGGAAGGACACAGGTAGATATCCTCACGGTAAATTAAAAACGAGGTCGAGTGTTGGAGTCACTGGAAAGGGTTGATTCTCCCCTTGAAATTCGGAGGAAATGCTAAATCTTACCGGATTTTAAAGTTTGAATAGAAAATTCAGTTTTGTCGGGAAACTCACAATATCTTGTTAGAAGGTAGCTGCATCATTCGTCTACATGAAAACATGCAGGACGAGGCAAAAACAAATATGGAATCTTAACTTTTCTAAGTGGATCCGCGAGCCCGCGTCCTTCTCGCACCTTAATAAGCGCTTCTCGCCCCCTAAACCGCCATTTCGTTTAAAAAAGGTCAAATGGTACTTCGGTCTAACCGGGGATGTCGAAACTTGGGATACCGGTAGAGCCGAACCTCTCCTTTTACATGGTAAAATTTCGTAACGATAGAATGATGTTAAGTATGAAAAGTGATAATCGAAAGACAATGTCATTCTCGTCTCCTAAGGAGCGTTTCTCTCGCCTAAGCCATGTTTTCAATTTCGATCTAGGGAATCGAAATACGGCACAAAGGTAGCCCACGTGAAGATAATAAAAGCTTCGAATGCGATTTTGAGATTTCTCAAAAACTGCGGCCGCCATCTTGGGAAATGGCATATTATCGCCCCCCGACATGCAACTCCGACGCTAAACACCAAACGGAAGCGGCTCTTGCCGTCGGATCGCGATAACCCCTAAAGCAGGGTTGTAGGGCAAGTACCCAGGTAGATATCCTCACGGTAAATTAAAAACGAGGTCGAGTGTTGGAGTCACGGGAAAGGGTTGATTCTCCCCTTGAAATTCGGAGGAAATGCTAAATCTTACCGGATTTTAAATTTGAATACAAAATTAATCTTTGTCGGGAAACTCACAATATCTTGTTAGAGGGTAGCTGCATCATTCGTCTACACTAAAACATGCATGACGAGGCAAAAGCAAATCCGGAATCTTGACTTTTCTAAGCGAATCCACGAGCCCGCGTCTTTCTCGCACCTTAATAAGCGCTTCTCGCCCCCAAAACCGCCATTTCGTTTAAAGGAGGTCAAATGGTACTTCGGTCTAACCGGGGATGTCGAAACTTGGGATACCGGTAGAGGCGGACATCTCCTTTAAGATAGTAAAATTTCGTAACAATCGAATGATGTTAAGTATGAGAAGTGATAATCGAAAGACAACGTCATTCTCTTCACCTAAGGAGCGTTTCTCTCGCCTAAGACATGTTTTCAATTTCGATCTAGGGAACCGAAATTCGGCACAAAGGTAGCCCACGTGAAGATAATGAAAGCTTCGAATGCGATTTTGAGATTTCTCATAAACTGTGGCCGCCATCTTGGGAAATGACATATTATCGCCCCCGCGACATGAACCTCCGACGCTAAACACCAAACGGAAGCGGCTCTTGCCGTCGGATCGCGATAACCCCTAAAGCAGGGTTGTAGAGGAAGGACCCAGGTAGATATCCTCACGGTAAATTAAAAACGAGTTCGAGTGTTGGAGTCACGGTAAAAGGTTGATTCTCCCCTTTTTAGGAGGAAATGCTAAATCTTACCGGATATTAAAGTTTGAATACAAAATTAATCTTTGTCGGGAAACTCACAATATCTAGTTAGAAGGTAGCTGCATCATTCGTCTACACTAAAACATGCATGACGAGGCAAAAGCAAATCCGGAATCTTGACTTTTCTAAGCGAATCCGCGAGCCCGCATCCTTCTCGCACCTTAATAAGTGCTTCTCGCCCCCTAAACCGCCATTTCGTTTAAAGGAGGTCACATGGTACTTCGGTCTAACCGGGGATGTCGAAACTTGGGATACCGGTAGAGCCGGACCTCTCCTTTTACATGGTAAAATTTCGTAACGATCGAATGAGGCCTAAAATGAAAAAGTGATAAACGAAAATTAATGTCATTCTCGTCTCCTAAGGAGCGTTTCTCTCGCCTAAGCCATGTTTTCAATTTCGATCTAGGGAATCGAAATTCGGCACAAAGGTAGCCCACGTGAAGATAATAAAAGCTTCGAATGCGATTTTGAGATTTCTCAAAAACTGTGGCCGCCATCTTGGGAAATGACATATTATCGCCCCCACGACATGCATCTCCGACCCTAAACACCAAACGGGAGCGGCTCTCGCCGTCGGATCGCGATAACCCCTAAAGCAGGGTTGTAGGGGAAGGACACAGGTAGATATCCTCACGGTAAATTAAAAAGGAGGTCGAGTGTTGGAGTCACGGGAAAGGGTTGATTCTCCCCATGAAAATAGGAGGAAATGCTAAATCTTAATGGATTTTAAAGTTTGAATAGAAAATTCAGTTTTGTCGTCAAACTCACAATATCTTGTTAGAGGGTAGATGCACCATTCGTCTACACTAAAACATGCATGACGAGGCAAAAGCAAATCCGGAATCTTGACTTTTCTAAGCGAATCCGCGAGCCCGCGTCCTTCTCTCACCTTAATAAGCGCTTCTCGCCCCCTAAACCGCCATTTCGTTTAAAGGAGGTCAAATGTTACTTCGGTATAACCGGGGATGTCGAAACTTGGGATACCGGTAGAGGCGGACATCTTCTTTAAGATGGTAAAATTTCGTAACGATCGAATGACGCCAAGTATGAAAAAGTGATAATCGAAAGACAATGTCATTCTCGTCTCCTAAGGAGCGTTTCTCTCGCCTAAGCCATGTTTTCAATGTCGATGTAGGGAATCGAAATTCGGCACAAAGGTAGCCCACGTGAAGATAATAAAAGCTTCGAATGCGATTTTGAGATTTCTCAAAAAGTGCGACCGCCATCTTGGGAAATGGCATATTATCGCCCCCGCGACATGCATCTCCGACGCTAAACACCAAACGGGAGCGGCTCTTGCCGTCGGGTCGCGAAAACCCCTAAGGCAGGGTTGTAGGTGAAGGACCCAGGTAGATATCTTCACGGTAAATTAAAAAGGAGGTCGAGTGTTGGAGTCACGGGAAATGGTTGATTCTCCCCTTTTTAGGAGGAAATGCTAAATCTTAATGGATTTTAAAGTTTGAATAGAAAATTCAGTTTTGTCGTCAAACTCACAATATCTTGTTAGAAGGTAGATGCACCATTCGTCTACACTAAAACATGCATGACGAGGCAAAAGCAAATCCGGAATCTTGACTTTTCTAAGCGAATCCGCGAGCCCGCGTCCTTCTCTCACCTTAATAAGCGCTTCTCGCCCCCTAAACCGCCATTTCGTTTAAAGGAGGTCAAATGGTACTTCGGTATAACCGGGGATGTCGAAACTTGGGATACCGGTAGAGCCGGACCTCTCCTTTTACATGGTAAAATTTCGTAACGATCGAATGAGGCCTAAAATGAAAAAGTGATAATCGAAAAAGAATGTTATTCTCGTCTCCTAAGGAGCGTTTCTCTCGCCTAAGCCATGTTTTCAATTTCTATCTAGGGAATCGAAATTCGGCACAAAGGTAGCCCACGTGAAGATAATAAAAGCTTCGAATGCGTTTTTGAGATTTCTCAAAAACTGTGGCCGCCATCTTGGGAAATGACATATTATCGCCCCCACGACATGCATCTCCGACCCTAAACACCAAACGGGAGCGGCTCTCGCCGTCGGATCGCGATAACCCCTAAAGCAGGGTTGTAGGGGAAGGACACAGGTAGATATCCTCACGGTAAATTAAAAACGAGGTCGAGTGTTGGAGTCACGGGAAAGGGTTGATTCTCCCCTTGAAATTCGGAGGAAATGCTAAATCTTATCGGATTTTAAAGTTTGAATAGAAAATTCAGTTTTGTCGGGAAACTCACAATATCTTGTTAGAAGGTAGCTGCATCATTCGTCTACATGAAAACATGCAGGACGAGGCAAAAACAAATATGGAATCTTGACTTTTCTAAGCGAATCCACGAGCCCGCGTCTTTCTCGCACCTTAATAAGCGCTTCTCGCCCCCTAAACCGCCATTTCGTTTAAAGGAGGTCAAATGGTACTTCGGTCTAACCGGGGATGTCGAAACTTGGGATACCGGTAGAGACGGACATCTCCTTTAAGATGGTAAAATTTCGTAACAATCGAATGATGTTAAGTATGAGAAGTGATAATCGAAAGACAACGTCATTCTCTTCACCTAAGGAGCGTTTCTCTCGCCTAAGACATGTTTTCAATTTCGATCTAGGGAACCGAAATTCGGCACAAAAGTAGCCCACGTGAAGATAATAAAAGTTTGGAATGCGATTTTGAGATTTCTCAAGAACTGCGGAGCCATCTTGGAAAATGGCATATTTTCGACGCGCGACATGCATCTCCGACGCTAAACATGAAACGGGAGCGGCTCTTGCCGTCGGATCGCGATAACCCCTAACGCAGTGTTGTAGGGGAACGACCCAGGTAGATATCCTCACGGTAAATTAAAAACGAGGTCGAGTGTTGGAGTCACGGGAAAGGGTTGATTCTCCCCTTGAAATTCGGAGGAAATGCTAAATCTTACCGGAATTAAATTTGAATACAAAATTAATCTTTGTCGGGAAACTCACAATATCTTGTTAGAGGGTTAGCTGCATCATTCGTCTACACTAAAACATGCATGACGAGGCAAAAGCAAATCCGGAATCTTGACTTTTCTAAGCGAATCCACGAGCCCGCGTCTTTCTCGCACCTTAATAAGCGCTTCTCGCCCCCTAAACCGCCATTTCGTTTAAAGGAGGTCAAATGGTACTTCGGTCTAACCGGGGATGTCGAAACTTGGGATACCGGTAGAGGCGGACATCTTCTTTAAGATGGTAAAATTTCGTAACGATCGAATGACGCCAAGTATGAAAAAGTGATAATCGAAAGACAATGTCATTCTCGTCTCCTAAGGAGCGTTTCTCTCGCCTAAGCCATGTTTTCAATGTCGATGTAGGGAATCGAAATTCGGCACAAAGGTAGCCCACGTGAAGATAATAAAAGCTTCGAATGCGATTTTGAGATTTCTCAAAAAGTGCGACCGCCATCTTGGGAAATGGCATATTATCGCCCCCGCGACATGCATCTCCGACGCTAAACACCAAACGGGAGCGGGTCTTGCCGTCGGGTCGCGAAAACCCCTAAGGCAGGGTTGTAGGGGAAGGACCCATGTAGATATCTTCACGGTAAATTAAAAAGGAGGTCGAGTGTTGGAGTCACGGGAAAGGGTTAATTCTCCCCATGAAAATAGGAGGAAATGCTAAATCTTAATGGATTTTAAAGTTTGAATAGAAAATTCAGTTTTGTCGTCAAACTCACAATATCTTGTTAGAAGGTAGATGCACCATTCGTCTACACTAAAACATGCATGACGAGGCAAAAGCAAATCCGGAATCTTGACTTTTCTAAGCGAATCCGCGAGCCCGCGTCCTTCTCTCACCTTAATAAGCGCTTCTCGCCCCCTAAACCGCCATTTCGTTTAAAGGAGGTCAAATGGTACTTCGGTCTAACCGGGGATGTCGAAACTTGGGATACCGGTAGAGCCGGACCTCTCCTTTTACATGGTAAAATTTCGTAACGATCGAATGAGGCCTAAAATGAAAATGTGATAATCGAAAAAGAATGTCATTCTCGTCTCCTAAGGAGCGTTTCTCTCGCCTAAGCCATGTTTTCAATTTCGATCTAGGGAATCGAAATACGGCACAAAGGTAGCCCACGTGAAGATAATAAAAGCTTCGAATGCGATTTTGAGATTTCTCAAAAACTGCTGCCGCCATAATGGGAAATGGCATATTATCGCCCCCCCGACATGCACCTCCGACGCTAAACACCAAACGGAAGCGGCTCTTGCCGTCGGATCGCGTTAACCCCTAAATCAGGGTTGTAGGGCAAGGACCCAGGTAGATATCCTCACGGTAAATTAAAAACGAGGTCGAGTGTTGGAGTCACGGGAAAGGGTTGATTCTCCCCTTGAAATTCGGAGGAAATGCTAAATCTTACCGGATTTTAAATTTGAATACAAAATTAATCTTTGTCGGGAAACTCACAATATCTTGTTAGAGGGTAGCTGCATCATTCGTCTACACTAAAACATGCATGACGAGGCAAAAGCAAATCCGGAATCTTGACTTTTCTAAGCGAATCCACGAGCCCGCGTCTTTCTCGCACCTTAATAAGCGCTTCTCGCCCCCTAAACCGCCATTTCGTTTAAAGGAGGTCAAATGGTACTTCGGTCTAACCGGTGATGTCGAAACTTGGGATACCGCTAGAGGCGGACATCTCCTTTAAGATGGTAAAATTTCGTAACAATCGAATGATGTTAAGTATGAGAAGTGATAATCGAAAGACAACGTCATTCTCTTCACCTAAGGAGCGTTTCTCTCGACTAAGACATGTTTTCAATTTCGATCTAGGGAACCGAAATTCGGCACAAAAGTAGCCCACGTGAAGATAATAAAAGTTTGGAATGCGATTTTGAGATTTCTCAAGAACTGCGGAGCTATCTTGGAAAATGGCATATTTTCGACCCGCGACATGCATCTCCGACGCTAAACACCAAACGGGAGCGGCTCTTGCCGTCGGATCGCGATAACCCCTAACGCAGTGTTGTAGGGGAACGACCCAGGTAGATATCCTCACGGTAAATTAAAAACGAGGTCGAGTGTTGGAGTCACGGGAAAGGGTTGATTCTCCCCTTGAAATTCGGAGGAAATGCTAAATCTTACCGGAATTTAAATTTGAATACAAAATTAATCTTTGTCGGGAAACTCACAATATCTTGTTAGAGGGTTAGCTGCATCATTCGTCTACACTAAAACATGCATGACGAGGCAAAAGCAAATCCGGAATCTTGACTTTTCTAAGCGAATCCACGAGCCCGCGTCTTTCTCGCACCTTAATAAGCGCTTCTCGCCCCCTAAACCGCCATTTCGTTTAAAGGAGGTCAAATGGTACTTCGGTCTAACCGGGGATGTCGAAATTTGGGATACCGGTAGAGGCGGACATCTTCTTTAAGATGGTAAAATTTCGTAACGATCGAATGACGCCAAGTATGAAAAAGTGATAATCGAAAGACAATGTCATTCTCGTCTCCTAAGGAACGTTTCTCTCGCCTAAGCCATGTTTTCAATGTCGATGTAGGGAATCGAAATTCGGCACAAAGGTAGCCCACATGAAGATAATAAAAGCTTCGAATGCGATTTTGAGATTTCTCAAAAAGTGCGACCGCCATCTTGGGAAATGGCATATTATCGCCCCCGCGACATGCATCTCCGACGCTAAACTCCAAACGGGAGCGGGTCTTGCCGTCGGGTCGCGAAAACCCCTAAGGCAGGGTTGTAGGGGAAGGACCCATGTAGATATCTTCACGGTAAATTAAAAAGGAGGTCGAGTGTTGGAGTCACGGGAAAGGGTTGATTCTCCCCTTGAAATTGGGAGGAAATGCTAAATCTTAATGGATTTTAAAGTTTGAATAGAAAATTCAGTTTTGTCGGGAAACTCACAACATCTTGTTAGAAGGTAGATGCACCATTCGTCTACACTAAAACATGCATGACGAGGCAAAAGCAAATCCGGAATCTTGACTTTTCTAAGCGAATCCGCGAGCCCGCGTCCTTCTCTCACCTTAATATGCGCTTCTCGCCCCCTAAACCGCCATTTCGTTTAAAGGAGGTCAAATGGTACTTCGGTATAACCGGGGATGTCGAAACTTGGGATACCGGTAGAGCCGGATCTCCTTTTACATGGTAAAATTTCGTAACGATCGAATGAGGCCTAAAATGAAAAAGTGATAATCGAAAAAGAATGTCATTCTCGTCTCCTAAGGAGCGTTTCTCTCGCCTAAGCTTGTTTTCAATTTCGATCTAGGGAATCGAAATTCGGCACAAAGGTAGCCCACGTGAAGATAATAAAAGCTTCGAATGTTATTTTGAGATTTCTCAAAAACTGTGGCCGCCATCTTGGGAAATGACATATTATCGCCCCCACGACATGCATCTCCGACCCTAAACACCAAACGGGAGCGGCTCTCGCCGTCGGATCGCGATAATCCCTAAACAGGGTTGTAGGGGAAGGACACAGGTAGATATCCTTATGGTAAATTAAAAACGAGGTCGAGTGTTGGAGTCACGGGAAAGGGTTGATTCTCCCCATGAAATTAGGAGGAAATGCTAAATCTTAACGGATTTTAAAGTTGGAATAGAAAATTTAGTTTTGTCGGGAAACTCACAATATCTTGTTAGAAGGTAGCTGCATCATTCGGCTACACGAAAACATGCAGGACGAGGCAAAAGCAAATCCGGAATCTTGGCTTTTCTAAGCGAATCCGCGTGCCCGCGTCCTTCTCGCACCTTAATAAACGCTTCTCGCCCCCTATACCGCCATTTCGTTTAAATAAGGTCAAATGGTACTTCGGTCTAACCGGGGATGTCGAAACTGGGGATACCGGTAGAGCCGGACCTCTCCTTTTACATGGTAAAATTTCGTAACGATCGAATGACGCCAAGTATGAAAAAGTGATAATCGAAAGACAATGTCATTCTCGTCTCCTAAGGAGCGTTTCTCTCGCCTAAGCCATGTTTTCAATTTCGATCTAGGGAATCGAAATTCGGCACAAAGGTAGCCCACGTAAAGATAATGAAAGCTTCGAATGCGATTTTGAGATTTCTCAAAAACTGTGGCCGCCATCTTGGGAAATGACATATTATCGCCCCCGCGACATGAACCTCCGACGCTAAACACCAAACGGAAGCGGCTCTTGCCGTCGGATCGCGATAACCCCTAAAGCAGGGTTGTAGGGGAAGGACCCAGGTAGATATCCTCACGGTAAATTAAAAACGAGGTCGAGTGTTGGAGTCACGGTAAAGGGTTGATTCTCCCCTTTTTAGGAGGAAATGCTAAATCTTACCGGATATTAAAGTTTGAATACAAAATTAATCTTTGTCGGGAAACTCACAATATCTTGTTAGAAGGTAGCTGCATCATTCGTCTACACTAAAACATGCATGACGAGGCAAAAGCAAATCCGGAATCTTGAATTTTCTAAGCGAATCCCCGAGCCCGCATCCTTCTCGCACCTTAATAAGTGCTTCTCGCCCCCTAAACCGCCATTTCGTTTAAAGGAGGTCACATGGTACTTCGGTCTAACCGGGGATGTCGAAACTTGGGATACCGGTAGAGCCGGACCTCTCCTTTTACATGGTAAAATTTCGTAACGATCGAATGAGGCCTAAAATGAAAAAGTGATAAACGAAAAAGAATGTCATTCTCGTCTCCTAAGGAGCGTTTCTCTCGCCTAAGCCATGTTTTCAATTTCGATCTAGGGAATCGAAATTCGGCACAAAGGTAGCCCACGTGAAGATAATAAAAGCTTCGAATGCGATTTTGAGATTTCTCAAAAACTGTGGCCGCCATCTTGGGAAATGACATATTATCGCCCCCACGACATGCATCTCCGACCCTAAACACCAAACGGGAGCGGCTCTCGCCGTCGGATCGCGATAACCCCTAAAGCAGGGTTGTAGGGGAAGGACACAGGTAGATATCCTCACGGTAAATTAAAAACGAGGTCGAGTGTTGGAGTCACGGGAACGGGTTGATTCTCCCCTTGAAATTCGGAGGAAATGCTAAATCTTACCGGATTTTAAAGTTTGAATAGAAAATTCAGTTTTGTCGGGAAACTCACAATATCTTGTTAGAAGGTAGCTGCATCATTCGTCTACATGAAAACATGCAGGACGAGGCAAAAACAAATATGGAATCTTGACTTTTCTAAGTGGATCCGCGAGCCCGCGTCCTTCTCGCACCTTAATAATCGCTTCTCGCCCCCTAAACCGCCATTTCGTTTAAAAAAGGTCAAATGGTACTTCGGTCTAACCTGGGATGTCGAAACTTGGGATACCGGTAGAGCCGGACCTCTCCTTTTACATGGTAAAATTTCGTAACGATAGAATGATGTTAAGTATGAAAAGTGATAATCGAAAGACAATGTCATTCTCGTCTCCTAAGGAGCGTTTCTCTCGCCTAAGCCATGTTTTCAATTTCGATCTAGGGAATCGAAATACGGCACAAAGGTAGCCCACGTGAAGATAATAAAAGCTTCGAATGCGATTTTGAGATTTCTCAAAAACTGCGGCCGCCATCTTGGGAAATGGCATATTATCGCCCCCTCGACATGCACCTCCGACGCTAGACACCAAACGGAAGCGGCTCTTGCCGTCGGATCGCGATAACCCCTAAAGCAGGGTTGTAGGGGAAGGACCCAGGTAGATATCCTCACGGTAAATTAAAAACGAGGTCGAGTGTTGGAGTCACGGTAAAGGGTTGATTCTCCCCTTTTTAGGAGGAAATGCTAAATCTTACCGGATATTAAAGTTTCAATACAAAATTAATCTTTGTCGGGAAACTCACAATATCTTGTTAGAAGGTAGCTGCATCATTCGTCTACACTAAAACATGCATGACGAGGCAAAAGCAAATCCGGAATCTTGAATTTTCTAAGCGAATCCGCGAGCCCGCATCCTTCTCGCACCTTAATAAGTGCTTCTCGCCCCCTAAACCGCCATTTCGTTTAAAGGAGGTCACATGGTACTTCGGTCTAACCGGGGATGTCGAAACTTGGGATACCGGTAGAGCCGGACCTCTCCTTTTACATGGTAAAATTTCGTAACGATCGAATGAGGCCTAAAATGAAAAAGTGATAAACGAGAAAGAATGTCATTCTCGTCTCCTAAGGAGCGTTTCTCTCGCCTAAGCCATGTTTTCAATTTCGATCTAGGGAATCGAAATTCGGCACAAAGGTAGCCCACGTGAAGATAATAAAAGCTTCGAATGCGATTTTGAGATTTCTCAAAAACTGTGGCCGCCATCTTGGGAAATGACATATTATCGCCCCCACGACATGCATCTCCGACCCTAAACACTAAACGGGAGCGGCTCTCGCCGTCGGATCGCGATAACCCCTAAAGCAGGGTTGTAGGGGAAGGACACAGGTAGATATCCTCACGGTAAATTAAAAACGAGGTCGAGTGTTGGAGTCACGGGAAAGGGTTGATTCTCCCCTTGAAATTCGGAGGAAATGCTAAATCTTACCGGATTTTAAAGTTTGAATAGAAAATTCAGTTTTGTCGGGAAACTCACAATATCTTGTTAGAAGGTAGCTGCATCATTCGTCTACATGAAAACATGCAGGACGAGGCAAAAACAAATATGGAATTTTGACTTTTCTAAGTGGATCCGCGAGCCCGCGTCCTTCTCGCACCTTAATTAGCGCTTCTCGCCCCCTAAACCGCCATTTCGTTTAAAAAAGGTCAAATGGTACTTCGGTCTAACCTGGGATGTCGAAACTTGGGATACCGGTAGAGCCGGACCTCTCCTTTTACATGGTAAAATTTCGTAACGATAGAATGATGTTAAGTATGAAAAGTGATAATCGAAAGACAATGTCATTCTCGTCTCCTAAGGAGCGTTTCTCTCGCCTAAGCCATGTTTTCAATTTCGATCTAGGGAATCGAAATACGGCACAAAGGTAGCCCACGTGAAGATAATAAAAGCTTCGAATGCGATTTTGAGATTTCTCAAAAACTGCGGCCGCCATCTTGGGAAATGGCATATTATCGCCCCCACGACATGCACCTCCGACGCTAAACACCAAACGGAAGCGGCTCTTGCCGTCGGATCGCGATAACCCCTAAAGCAGGGTTGTAGGGCAAGGACCCAGGTAGATATCCTCACGGTAAATTAAAAACGAGGTCGAGTGTTGGAGTCACGGGAAAGGGTTGATTCTCCCCTTGAAATTCGGAGGAAATGCTAAATCTTACCGGAATTTAAATTTCAATACAAAATTAATCTTTGTCGGGAAACTCACAATATCTTGTTAGAGGGTAGCTGCATCATTCGTCTACACTAAAACATGCATGACGAGGCAAAAGCAAATCCGGAATCTTGACTTTTCTAAGCGAATCCACGAGCCCGCGTCCTTCTCGCACCTTAATATGCGCTTCTCGCCCCGTAAACCGCCATTTCGCTTAAAGGAGGTCAAATGGTACTTCGGTCTAACCGGGGATGTCGAAACTTGGGATACCGGTAGAGGCGGACATCTCCTTTAAGATGGTAAAATTTCGTAACAATCGAATGATGTTAAGTATGAGAAGTGATAATCGAAAGACAACGTCATTCTCTTCACCTAAGGAGCGTTTCTCTCGCCTAAGACATGTTTTCAATTTCGATCTAGGGAATCGAAATTCGGCACAAAGGTAGCCCACGTGAAGATAATAAAAGCTTCGAATGCGATTTTGAGATTTCGCAAAAACTGTGGCCGCCATCTTGGGAAATGACATATTATCGCCCCCACAACATGCATCTCCGACCCTAAACACCAAACGGGAGCGGCTCTCGCCGTCGGATCGCGATAACCCCTAAAGCAGGGTTGTAGGGGAAGGACACAGGTAGATATCCTCACGGTAAATTAAAAACGAGGTCGAGTGTTGGAGTCACGGGAAAGGGTTGATTCTCCCCTTGAAATTCGGAGGAAATGCTAAATCTTATCGGATTTTAAAGTTTGAATAGAAAATTCAGTTTTGTCGGGAAACTCACAATATCTTGTTAGAAGGTAGCTGCATCATTCGTCTACATGAAAACATGCAGGACGAGGCAAAAACAAATATGGAATCTTGACTTTTCTAAGCGAATCCACGAGCCCGCGTCTTTCTCGCACCTTAATAAGCGCTTCTCGCCCCCTAAACCGCCATTTCGTTTAAAGGAGGTCAAATGGTACTTCGGTCTAACCGGGGATGTCGAAACTTGGGATACCGGTAGAGGCGGACATCTTCTTTAAGATGGTAAAATTTCGTAACGATCGAATGACGCCAAGTATGAAAAAGTGATAATCGAAAGACAATGTCATTCTCGTCTCCTAAGGATCGTTTCTCTCGCCTAAGCCATGTTTTCTATGTCGATGTAGGAAATCGAAATTCGGCACAAAGGTAGCCCACGTGAAGATAATAAAAGCTTCGAATGCGATTTTGAGATTTCTCAAAAAGTGCGACCGCCATCTTGGGAAATGGCATATTATCGCCCCCGCGACATGCATCTCCGACGCTAAACACCAAACGGGTGCGGCTCTTGCCGTCGGGTCGCGAAAACTTTTAAGGCAGGGTTGTAGGGGAAGGACCCAGGTAGATATCCTCACGGTAAATTAAAAACGAGGTCGAGTGTTGGAGTCACGGTAAAGGGTTGATTCTCCCCTTTTTAGGAGGAAATGCTAAATCTTACCGGATATTAAAGTTTGAATACAAAATTAATCTTTGTCGGGAAACTCACAATATCTTGTTAGAAGGTAGATGCACCATTCGTCTACACTAAAACATGCATGACGAGGCAAAAGCAAATCCGGAATCTTTACTTTTCTAAGCGAATCCGCGAGCCCGCGTCCTTCTCTCACCTTAATAAGCGCTTCTCGCCCCCTAAACCGCCATTTCGTTTAAAGTACGTCAAATGGTACTTCGGTATAACCGGGGATGCCGAAACTTGGGATACCGGTAAAGCCGGACCTCTCCTTTTACATGGTAAAATTTCGTAACGATCGAATGAGGCCTAAAATGAAAAAGTGATAATCGAAAAAGAATGTCATTCTCGTCTCCTAAGGAGCGTTTCTCTCGGCTAAGCCATGTTTTCAATTTCGATCTAGGGAATCGAAATTCGGCACAAAGGTAGCCCACGTGAAGATAATAAAAGCTTCGAATGCGATTTTGAGATTTCTCAAAAACTGTGGCCGCCATCTTGGGAAATGACTTATTATCGCCCCCACGACATGCATCTCCGACCCTAAACACCAAACGGGAGCGGCTCTCGCCGTCGGATCGCGATAACCCCTAAACAGGGTTGTAGGGGAAGGACACAGGTAGATATCCTCATGGTAAATTAAAAACGAGGTCGAGTGTTGGAGTCACGGGAAAGGGTTGATTCTCCCCTTGAAATTCGGAGGAAATGCTAAATCTTACCGGATTTTAAAGTTTGAATAGAAAATTCAGTTTTGTCGGGATACTCACAATATCTTGTTAGAAGGTAGCTGCATCATTCGTCTACACGAAAACATGCAGGACGAGGCAAAAACAAATATGGAATCTTGACTTTTCTAAGTGGATCCGCGAGCCCGCGTCCTTCTCGCACCTTAATAAGCGCTTCTCGCCCCCTAAACCGCCATTTCGTTTAAAAAAGGTCAAATGGTACTTCGGTCTAACCGGGGATGTCGAAACTTGCGACACCGGTAGAGCCGGACCTCTCCTTTTACATGGTAAAGTTTCGTAACGATCGAATGATGTTAAGTATGAAAAGTGATAATCGAAAGACAATGTCATTCTCGTCTCCTAAGGAGCGTTTCTCTCGCCTAAGCCATGTTTTCAATTTCGATCTAGGGAATCGAAATTCGGCACAAAGGTAGCCCACGTGAAGATAATAAAAGCTTCAAATGCGATTTTGAGATTTCTCAAAAACTGCGGCCGCCATCTTGGGAAATGGCATATTATCGCCCCCACGACATGCACCTCCGACGCTAAACACCAAACGGAAGCGGCTCTTGCCGTCGGATCGCGATAAACCCTAAAGCAGGGTTGTAGAGCAAGGACCCAGGTAGATATCCTCACGGTAAATTAAAAACGAGGTCGAGTGTTGGAGTCACGGGAAAGGGTTGATTCTCCCCTTGAAATTCGGAGGAAATGCTAAATCTTACCGGACTTTAAATTTGAATACAAAATTAATCTTTGTCGGGAAACTCACAATATCTTGTTAGAGGGTTAGCTGCATCATTCGTCTACACTAAAACATGCATGACGAGGCAAAAGCAAATCCGCAATCTTGACTTTTCTAAGCGAATCCACGATCCCGCGTCCTTCTCGCACCTTAATAAGCGCTTCTCGCCCCGTAAACCGCCATTTCGCTTAAAGGAGGTCAAATGGTACTTCGGTCTAACCGGGGATGTCGAAACTTGGGATACCGGTAGAGGCGGACATCTCCTTTAAGATGGTAAAATTTCGTAACGATCGAATGATGCTAGGTATGAAAAAGTGATAATCGAAAGACAACGTCATTCTCTTCACCTAAGGAGCGTTTCTCTCGCCTAAGCCATGTTTTCAATTTCGATCTAGGGAATCGAAATTCGGCACAAAGGTAGCCCACGTGAAGATAATAAAAGCATCGAATGCGATTTTGAGATTTCTCAAAAAGTGCGACCGCCATCTTGGGAAATGGCATATTATCGCCCCCGCGACATGCATCTCCGATGCTAAACACCAAACGGGAGCGGCTCTTGCCGTCGGGTCGCGAAAACCCTTAAGGCAGGGTTGTAGGGGAAGGACCAGGTAGATATCTTAACGGTAAATTAAAAAGGAGGTCGAGTGTTAGAGTCACGGGAAAGGGTTGATTCTCCCCTTGAAATTAGAAGGAAATGCTAAATCTTAATGGATTTTAAAGTTTGAATAGAAAATTCAGTTTTGTCGGGAAACTCACAATATCTTGTTAGAAGGTAGATGCATCATTCGTCTACACTAAAACATGCATGACGAGGCAAAAGCAAATCCGGAATCTTGACTTTTCTAAGCGAATCCGCGAGCCCGCGTCCTTCTCTCACCTTAACAAGCGCTTCTCGCCCCCTAAACCGCCATTTCGTTTAAAGGAGGTCAAATGGTACTTCGGTCTAACCGGGATGTCGAAACTTGGGATACCGGTAGAGCCGGACCTCTCCTTTTACATGGTAAAATTTCGTAACTATCGAATGACGCCAAGTATGAAAAAGTGATAATCGAAAGACAATGTCATTCTCGTCTCCTAAGGAGCGTTTCTCTCGCCTAAGCCATGTTTTCAATTTCGATCTAGGGAATCGAAATTCGGCACAAAGGTAGCCCACGTGAAGATAATAAAAGCATCGAATGCGATTTTGAGATTTCTCAAAAAGTGCGACCGCCATCTTGGAAAATGGCATATTATCGCCCCCGCGACATGCATCTCCGACGCTAAACACCAAACGGGAGCGGCTCTTGCCGTCGGGTCGCGAAAACCCTTAAGGCAGGGTTGTAGGGGAAGGACCCAGGTAGATATCTTCACGGTAAATTAAAAAGGAGGTCGAGTGTTAGAGTCACGGGAAAGGGTTGATTCTCCCCTTGAAATTAGAAGGAAATGCTAAATCTTAATGGATTTTAAAGTTTGAATAGAAAATTCAGTTTTGTCGGGAAACTCACAATATCTTGTTAGAAGGTAGATGCACCATTCGTCTACACTAAAACATGCATGACGAGGCAAAAGCAAATCCGGAATCTTGACTTTTCTAAGCGAATCCGCGAGCCCGCGTCCTTCTCTCACCTTAATAAGCGCTTCTCGCCCCCTAAACCGCCATTTCGTTTAAAGGAGGTCAAATGGTACTTCGGTCTAACCGGGATGTCGAAACTTGGGATACCGGTAGAGCCGGACCTCTCCTTTTACATGGTAAAATTTCGTAACGATCGAATGAGGCCTAAAATGAAAAAGTGATAATCGAAAAAGAATGTCATTCTCGTCTCCTAAGGAGCGTTTCTCTCGCCTAAGCCATGTTTTCAATTTCGATCTAGGGAATCGAAATTCGGCACAAAGGTAGCCCACGTGAAGATAATAAAAGCTTCGAATGCGATTTTGAGATTTCTCAAGAACTGCGGAGCCATCTTTGGAAATGGCATATTATTGCCCCAGCGACATGCATCTCCGACGCTAAACACCAAACGGGAGCGGCTCTTGCCGTCGGATCGCGATAACCCCTAACGCAGTGTTGTAGGGGAAGGACCCAGGTAGATATCCTCACGGTAAATTAAAAACGAGGTCGAGTGTTGGAGTCACGGGAAAGGGTTGATTCTCCCCATGAAATTAGGAGGAAATGCTAAATCTTAACGGATTTTAAAGTTTGAATAGAAAATTCAGTTTTGTCGGGAAACTCACAATATCTTGTTAGAAGGTAGATGCATCATTCGTCTACACTAAAACATGCATGTCGAGGCAAAAGCAAATCCGGAATCTTGAATTTTCTATGCGAATCCACGAGCCTGCGTCCTTCTCGCACATTAATAAGCGCTTCTCGCCCCCTAACCCGCCATTTCGTTTAAAGGAGGTCAAATGGTACTTCGGTCTAACCGGGGATGTCGAAACTTGGGATACTGGTAGAGGCGGACATCTCCTTTAAGATGGTAATATCTCGTAACGATCGAATGAGGCTTAAAATGAAAAAGTGATAATCGAAAAACAACGTCATTCTCTTCACCTAAGGAGAGTTTCTCTCGCCTAAGACATGTTTTCAATTTCGATCAAGGGAACCGAAATTCGGCACAAAAGTAGCCCACGTGAAGATAATAAAAGTTTGGAATGCGATTTTGAGATTTCTCAAGAACTGCGGAGCCATCTTGGAAAATGGCATATTTTCGCCCCGCGACCTGCACCTTCAACGATAAACACCAAACGGGAGGACCTCTTGAAGTCGGGTCGCGAAAACCCCTAACGCAGGGTTGTAGGGGAAAGACCCAGGTAGATATCTTCACGGTAAATTAAAAACGAGGTCGAGTGTTGGAGTCACGGGAAAGGGTTGATTCTCCCCATGAAATTAGGAGGAAATGCTATATTTTAACGGATTTTAAAGTTTGAATAGAAAATTCAGTTTTGTCGGGAAACTCACAATATCTTGTTAGAGGGTAGCTGCATCATTCGTTTACACTAAAACATGCATGACGAGGCAAAAGCAAATCCGCAATCTTGACTTTTCTAAGCGAATCCGCGAGCCCGCGTCCTTCTCGCACCTTAATAAGCGCTTCTCGCCCCCTAAACCGCCATTTCGTTTAAAGGAGGTCAAATGGTACTTCGGTCTAACCGGGGATGTCGAAAATTGGGATGCCGGTAGAGCCGGACCTCTCGTTTTACAAGGTAAAATTTCGTTACGATACAATGACGCCAAGTAGGAAAAAGTCATAATCGAAAGAGAATGTCATTCTCGTCTCCTAAGAAGCGTTTCTCTCGCTTAAGCCATGTTTTCAATTTCGACCTAGGGAATCGAAATTCGGCACAAAGGTAGCCCACGTGAAGATAATAAAAGCTTCGAATGCGATTTTGAGATTTCTCAAGTACTGCGGAGCCATCTTTGGAAATGACATATTTTCGCCGGGCGACCTGCACCTTCAACGATAAACACCAAACGGGAGGGCCTCTTGAAGTCGCGTCGCGAAAACCCCTAACGCAGGGTTGTAGGGGAAAGACCCAGGTAGATATCTTCACGGTAAAGTAAAAACGAGGTCGAGTGTTGGAGTCACGGGAAAAGGTTGATTCTCCCCATGAAATTAGGAGGAAATGCTAAATCTTAACGGATTTTAAAGTTTGAATAGAAAATTCAGTTTTGTCGGAAACTCACAATATCTTGTTAGAGGGTAGCTGCATCATTCGTTTACACTAAAACATGCATGACGAGGCAAAAGCAAATCCGCAATCTTGACTTTTCTAAGCGAATCCGCGAGCCCGCGTCCTTCTCGCACCTTAATAAGCGCTTCTCGCCCCCTAAACCGCCATTTCGTTTAAAGGAGGTCAAATGGTACTTCGGTCTAACCGGGGATGTCGAAACTTGGGATACCGGTAGAGCCGGACCTCTCCTTTTAGATGGTAAAATTTCGTAACGATCGAATGACGCCAAGTATGAAAAAGTGATAATCGAAAAAGAATGTCATTCTCGTCTCCTAAGGAGCGTTTCTCTCGCCTAAGCCATGTTTTCAATTTCGATCTAGGGAATCGAAATTCGGCACAAAGGTAGCCCACGTGAAGATAATAAAAGCTTCGAAAGCGATTTTGAGATTTCTCAAAAACTGCGGTCGCCATCTTGGGAAATGGCATATTATCGCCCCCGCTGCATGAATTTCCGACGCTAAACACCAAACGGGAGCGGCTCTTGCCGTCGGATCGCGATAACCCCTAACGCAGGGTTGTAGGGGAAGGACCCAGGTAGATATCCTCACAGTAAATTAAAAACGAGGTCGAGTGTTGGAGTCACGGGAAAGGGTTGATTCTCCCCTTGAAATTAGGAGGAAATGCTAAATCTTAACGGATATTAAAGTTTGAATAGAAAATTCAGTTTTGTCGGGAAACTCACAATATCTTGTTAGAAGGTAGCTGCATCATTCGTCTACACGAAAACATGCAGGACGAGGCAAAAGCAAATCCTGAATCTTGACTTTTATAAGCGAGTCCGCGAGTCCGCGAGCCCGCGTTCTTCACTCACCTTAATAAGCGCTTCTCGCCCCTTAACCGCCATTTCGTTAAAAAGCATTTAAAGTGTACTTCGGTCTAACCTGGGAAGTCGAAACTTGGGATACCGGTAGAGCCGGACCTCTCCTTTTACATGGTAAAATTTCGTAACGATCGAATCAGGCCTAAAATGAAAAAGTGATAATCGAAAAAGAATGTCATTCACGTCTCCTAAGGAGCGTTTCTCTCGCCTAAGCCATGTTTTCAATTTCGATCTAGGGAATCGAAATTCGGCACAAAGGTAGCCCACGTGAAGATAATGAAAACTTCGAATGCGATTTTGAGATATCTCAAAAACTGCGGCCGCCATCTTGGGAAATGACATATTATCGCCCCCGCTACATGCATTTCCGACGCTATACACCAAACGGGAGCGGCTCTTGCCGTCGGATCGCGATAACCCCTAACGCAAGGTTGTAGGGGAAGGACCCAGTTAGATATCCTCACGGTAAATTAAAAACGAGGTCGAGTGTTGGAGTCCCGGGAAAGGGTTGATTCTCACCTTGAAATTAGAAGGAAATGCTAAATCTTACCGGATTTTAACGTTTGAATACAAAATTAATCTTTGTCGGGAAACTCACAATATCTTGTTAGAAGGTAGCTGCATCATTCGTCTACACGAAAACATGCAGGACGAGGCAAAAGGAAATCCGGAATCTTGACTTTTCTAAGCGAATCCGTGAGCCCGCGTCCTTCTCGCAATTTAAAAAGCGCTTCTCGCCCCCTAAACCGCCATTTCGTTTAAATGAGGTCAAATGGTACTTCGGTCTAAACGGGGATGTCGAAACTTGGGATACCTGTAGAGCCGGACCTCTCCTTTTACATGGTAAAATTTCGTAACGATCGAATGAGGCCTAAAATGAAAAAGTGATAATCGATAAAGAATGTCATTCACGTCTCCTAAGGACCGTTTCTCTCGCCTTAGCCATGTTTTCAATTTCGATCTAGGGAATCGAAATTCGGCACAAAGGTAGCCCACGTGAAGGTAATGAAAACTTCGAATGCGATTTTGAGATTTCTCAAAAACTGCGGCCGCCATCTTGGGAAATGAAATATTATCGCCCCCGCGACATGAACCTTCGACGCTAAACACAAAACGGAAGCGGCTCTTGCCGTCGGATCGCGATAACCCCTAAAGCAGGGTTGTAGGGGAAGGACCCAGTTAGATATCCTCACGGTAAATTAAAAACGAGGTCGAGTGTTGCAGTCCCGGGAAAGGGTTGATTCTCACCTTGAAATTAGAAGGAAATGCTAAATCTTACCGGATTTTAACGTTTGAATACAAAATTAATCTTTGTCGGGAAACTCACAATATCTTGTTAGAAGGTATCTGCATCATTCGTCTACACGAAAACATGCAGGACGAGGCAAAAGGAAATCCGGAATCTTGACTTTTCTAAGCAAATCCGCGAGCCCGCGTCCTTCTCGCACCTTATTAAGCGCTTCTCGACCCCTAAACAGCCATTTCGTTTAAAGGAGGTCACATGGTACTTCGGTCTAACCGGGGATGTCGAAACTTGGGATACGGGTAGAGCCGGACCACTCCTTTTACGTGGTAAAATTTCGTAACGATCGAATGAGGCCTAAAATGAAAAGTGATAAACGAAAAAGAATGTCATTCTCGTCTCCTAAGGAGCGTTTCTCTCGCCTAAGCCATGTTTTCAATTTCGATCTAGGAAATCGAAATTCGGCACAAAGGTAGCCCACGTGAAGATAATAAAAGGCTCGAATGCGATTTTGAGATTTCTCAAGAACTGCGGAGCCATCTTGGGAAATGGCATATTATCGCCCCCGCGACATGCATCTCCGACGCTAAACACCAAACGGTAGCGGCTCTTGCCGTCGGATCGCGATAAACCCTAACGCAGGGTTGTAGGGGAAGGACCCAGGTAGATATCCTCACGGTAAATTAAAAACGAGGTCGAGTGTTGGAGTCACGGGAAAGGGTTGATTCTCCCCTTGAAAGTAGGAGGAAATGCTAAATCTTTACGGATTTTTAAGTTTGAAAAAAAAAATCAGTTTTGTCGGGAAACACACAATATCTTGTTAGAAGGTAGCTGCATCATTCGTCTACACGAAAACATGCAGGACGAGGCAAAAGCAAATCCGGAATCTTTGCTTTTCTAAGCGAATCCGCGAGCCCACGTCCTTCTCGCACATTAATAAGCGCTTCTCGCCCCCTAAACCGCCATTAAGTTTAAAGGAGGTCAAATGGTACTTCGGTCTAACCGGGGATGTCGAAACTGGGGATACCGGTAGAGCCGGACCTCTCCTTTTACATGGTAAAATTTTGTAACGATCGAACGAAGCCAAGTATGAAAAAGTGATAATCGAAAGACAATGTCATTCTCGTCTCCTAAGGAGCGTTTCTCTCGCCTAAGCCATGTTTTGAATTTCGATCTATTGAATCGAAGTTCGGCACAAAGGTAGCCCACGTGAAGATAATAAAAGCTTCGAATGCGATTTTGAAATTTCTCAAAAACTGCGGCCGCCATCTTGGGAAATGAAATATTATCGCCTCCGCGACATGCACCTCCGACGCTAAACACCAAACGGAAGCGGCTCTTGCCGTCGGATCGCGATAACCCCTAAAGCAGGGTTGTAGGGGAAGGACCCAGGTAGATATCCTCACGGTAAATTAAAAAGGAGGTCGAGTGTTGGAGTCACGGGAAAGGGTTGATTCTCCCCTTGAAATTAGGAGGAAATGCTAAATCTTACCGGATTTTAAAGTTTGAATACAAAATTAATCTTTATCGAGAAACTCACAATATTTTGTTAAAAGGTAGCTGCATCATTCGTCTACACTAAAACATGCATGACGAGGCAAAAGCAAATCCGGGATCTTGACTTTTCTAAGCGAATCCGCGAGCCCGCGTCCTTCTCGCACCTTAATAAGCGCTTCTCGCCCCCTAAACCGCCATTTCGTTTAAAGGAGGTTAAATGGTACTTCGGTCTAACCGGGGATGTCGAAACTTGGGATACCGGTAGAGGCGGACATCTCCTTTAAGATGGTAAAATTTCGTAACGATCGAATGATGTTAAGTATGAAAAAGTGATAATCGAAAGACAACGTCATTCTCTTCACCTAAGGAGCGTTTCTCTCGCCTAAGACATGTTTTCAATTTCGATCTAGGGAACCGAAATTCTGAACAAAAGTAGCCCACGTGAAGATAATAAAAGTTTGGAATGCGATTTTGAGATTTCTCAAAAACTGCGGAGCCATCTTGGAAAATGGCATATTTTCGCCCCGCGACCTGCACCTTCAACGCTAAACACCAAACGGGAGCGGCTCTTGCCGTCGGATCGCGATAACCCCTAAAGCAGGGTTGTAGGGAAAGACCCAGGTAGATATCCTCACGGTAAATTAAAAACGAGGTCGAGTTTTGGAGTCACGGGAAAGGTTTGATTCTCCCCTTGAAATTAGGAGGAAATGCTAAATCTTACCGGATTTTAAAGTTTGAATACAAAATTAATCTTTGTCGGGAAACTCACAATATTTTGTTAGAGGGTAGCTGCTTCATTCGTCTAAACTAAAACATGCATGACGAGGCAAAAGCAAATCCGGAATCTTGACTTTTCTAAGCGAATCTACGAGCCCGCGTCCTTCTCGCACCTTAATAAGCGCTTCTCGCCCCCTAAACCGCCATTTCGTTTAAATGAGGTCAAATGGTACTTCGGTCTAACCGGGGATGTCGAAACTGGGGATACCGGTAGAGCCGGACCTCTCCTTTTACATTTTAAAATTTCGTAGCGATCGAATGATGTTAAGTATGAAAAAGTGATAATCGAAAGACAATGTCATTCTTGTCACCTAAGGAGCGTTTCTCTCGCCTAAGCCATGTTTTCAATTTCGATCTAGGGAATAGAAATTCGGCACAAAAGTCGCCCACGTGAAGATAATAAAAGCTTCGAATGCGATTTTGAGATTTCTCAAAACCTGCGGCCGCCATCTTGGGAAATGGCATATTATCGTCCCTGCGACATGCACCTTCAACGATAAACACCAAACGGGAGCGGCTCTTGCCGTCGGGTCGCGAAAACCCCTAACGCAGTGTTGTAGGGGAAGGACCCAGGTAGATATCCTCACGGTAAATTAAAAACGAGGTCGAGTGTTGGAGTTACGGGAAAGGGTTGATTCTCACCTTGAAATTAGGAGGAAATGCTAAATCTTACCGGATTTTAAAGTTTGAATACAAAATTAATCTTTGTCGTGAAACTCACAATATCTTGTTAGAGGGTAGCTGCTTCATTCGTCTAAACTAAAACATGCATGACGAGGCAAAAGCAAATCCGGAATCTTGACTTTTCTAAGCGAATCCGCGAGCGCGCGTCCTTCTCGCAAGTTAATAAGCGCTTCTCGCCCCCTAAACCGCCATTTCGTTTAAATGAGGTCAAATGGTACTTCGGTCTAACCGGGGATGTCGGAACTTGGGATACCGGTAGAGCCGGACCTCTCCTTTTACATGGTAAAATTTCGTAACGATCGAATGACGCCAAGTATGAAAAAGTGATAATCGAAAGACAATGTCATTCTCGTCTCCTAAGGAGCGTTTCTCTCGCCTAAGCCATGTTTTCAATTTCGATCTAGGGAATCGAAATTCGGCACAAAGGTAGCCCACGTGAAGATAAAAGCTTCGAATGCGATTTTGAGATTTCTCAAGAACTGCGGAGCCATCTTTGGAAAGTACATATTTTCGCCAGGCGACCTGCACCTTCAACGCTAAACACCAAACGGGAGCGGCTCTTGCCGTCGGGTCGCGAAAACCCCTAACGCATTGTTGTAGGGGAAGGACCCAGGTAGATATCCTCACGGTAAATTAAAAACGAGGTCGAGTGTTGGAGTCACGGGAAAGGGTTGATTCTCCCCTTGAAATTAGGAGGAAATGCTAAATCTTACCGGATTTTAAAGTTTGAATACAAAATTAATCTTTGTCGTGAAACTCACAATATCTTGTTAGAGGGTAGCTGCTTCATTCGTCTAAACTAAAACATGCATGACGAGGCAAAAGCAAATCCGGAATCTTGACTTTTCTAAGCGAATCCGCGAGCGCGCGTCCTTCTCGCACCTTAATAAGCGCTTCTCGCCCCCTAAACCGCCATTTCGTTTAAATGAGGTCAAATGGTACTTCGGTCTAACCGGGGATGTCGGAACTTGGGATACCGGTAGAGGCGGACATCTCCTTTAAGATGGTAAAATTTCGTAACGATCGAATGATGTTAAGTATGAAAAAGTGATAATCGAAAGACAACGTCAATCTCGTCACCTAAGGAGCGTTTCTCTCGCCTAAGACATGTTTTCAATTTCGATCTAGGGAATCGAAATTCGGCACAAAAGTAGCCCACGTGAAGATAATAAAAGTTTGGAATGCGATTTTGAGGTTTCTCAAGAACTGCGGAGCCATCTTGGAAAATGGCATATTTTCGCCCCAGCGATATGCACCTCCGACGCTAAACACCAAACGGAAGCGGCTCTTGACGTCGGATCGCGATAACCTTTAAAGCAGGGTTGTAGGTGAAGGACCCAGGTAGATATCCTCACGGTAAATTAAAAACGAGGTCGAGTGTTGGAGTCACGGGAAAGGGTTGATTCTCCCCTTGAAAGTAGAAGGAAATGCTAAATCTTAACGGATTTTTAAGTTTGAATAGAAAATTCAGTTTTGTCGGGAAACTCACAATATCTTGTTAGAAGGTAGCTGCATCATTCGTCTACAAGAAAACATGCAGGACGAGGCAAAAGCAAATCCGGAATCTTTGCTTTTCTAAGCGAATCCGCGAGCCCGCGTCCTTCTCGCACATTAATAAGCGCTTCTAGCCCCCTAAAATGCCATTTCGTTTAAAGGAGGTCAAATGGTACTTCGGTCTAACCGGGGATGTCGAAACTTGGGATACCGGTAGAGCGGGACCTCTCCTTTTACATGGTAAAATTTCGTAACGATCGAATGAGTCATAAAATGAAAAAGTGATAATCGAAAAAGAATGTCACTCTCGTCTCCTAAGGAGCGTTTCTCTCGCCTAAGCCATGTTTTCAATTTCGATCTAGTTAATCGAAATTCGGCACAAAGGTAGCCCACGTGAAGATATTAAAAGCTTCGAATGCGATTTTGAGATTTCTCAAAAACTGCGGCAGCTATCTTGTAAAATGGCATATTTTCGCCCCCGCTACATGGATCTCCGACGCTAAACACCAAACGGGAGCGGGTCTTGCCGTCGGGTCGCGAAAACCCCTAAGGCAGGGTTGTAGGGGAAGGACCCATGTAGATATCTTCACGGTAAATTAAAAAGGAGGTCGAGTGTTGGAGTCACGGGAAAGGGTTAATTCTCCCCATGAAAATAGGAGGAAATGCTAAATCTTAATGGATTTTAAAGTTTGAATAGAAAATTCAGTTTTGTCGTCAAACTCACAATATCTTGTTAGAAGGTAGATGCACCATTCGTCTACACTAAAACATGCATGACGAGGCAAAAGCAAATCCGGAATCTTGACTTTTCTAAGCGAATCCGCGAGCCCGCGTCCTTCTCTCACCTTAATAAGCGCTTCTCGCCCCCTAAACCGCCATTTCGTTTAAAGGAGGTCAAATGGTACTTCGGTCTAACCGGGATGTCGAAACTTGGGATACCGGTAGAGCCGGACCCCTCCTTTTACATGGTAAAATTTCGTAACGATCGAATGAGTCATAAAATGAAAAAGTGATAATCGAAAAAGAATGTCATTCTCGTCTCCTAAGGAGCGTTTTTCTCGCCTAAGCCAAGTTTTCAATTTCGATCTAGGGAATCGAAATTCGGCACAAAGGTAGCCCACGTGAAGATATTAAAAGCTTCGAATGCGATTTTGAGATTTCTCAAAAACTGCGGCCGCCATCTTGTAAAATGGCATATTTTCGCCCCAGCGACATGCACCTCCGACGCTAAACACCAAACGGAAGCGGCTCTTGCCGTCGGATCGCGATAACCCCTAGAGCAGGGTTGTAGGGGAAGGACCCAGGTAGATATCCTCACGGTAAATTAAAAACGAGGTCGAGTGTTGGAGTCACGGGAAAGGGTTGATTCTCCCCTTGAAATTAGGAGGAAATGCTAAATCTTAACGGATTTTAAGTTTGAATAGAAAATTCAGTTTTGTCGGGAAACTCATAATATCTTGTTAGAAGGTAGCTGCATGATTCGTCTACACGAAAACATGCAGGACGAGGCAAAAGCATATTTGCAATCTTGACTTTTCTAAGAAAATACTCGAGCCCGCGTCCTTCTCGCACCTTAATAAGCGCTTCTCGCCCCCTAAACCGCCATTTCGTTTAAAGGAGGTCAAATGGTACTTCGGTCTAACCGGGGATGTCGAAACTTGGGAAACCGGTAGAGCCGGACCTCTCCTTTTACATGGTCAAATTTCGTAACGATCGAATGATGTTAAGTATGAAAAAGTGATAATCGAAAGACAACGTCAATCTCGTCACCTAAGGAGAGTTTCTCTCGCCTAAGCCATGTTTTCAATTTCGATCTAGGGAATCGAAATTCGGCACAAAAGTAGCCCACGTGAAGATAATAAAAGTTTGGAATGCGATTTTGAGATTTCTCAAGAACTGCGGAGCCATCTTGGAAAATGGCATATTTTCGCCCCAGCGACATGCACCTCCGACGCTAAACACCAAACGGAAGCGGCTCTTGCCGTCGGATCGCGATAACCCCTAAAGCAGGGTTGTAGGGGAAGGACCCAGGTAGATATCCTCACGGTAAATTAAAAACGAGGTCGAGTGTTGGAGTCACGGGAAAGGGTTGATTCTCCCCTTGAAATTAGGAGGAAATGCTAAATCTTACCGGATTTTAAAGTTTGAATACAAAATTAATCTTTGACGGGAAACTCACAATATCTTTTTAGAAGGTAGCTGCATCATTCTTCTACACTAAAACATGCATGACGAGGCAAAAGCAAATCCGGAATCTTGACTTTTCTAAGCGAATCCGCGAGCCCGCGTCCTTCTCGCACCTTAATAAGCGCTACTCGCCCCCTAAACCGCCATTTCGTTTATAGGAGGTCAAATGGTACCTCGGTCTAACCGGGGATGTCGAAACTTGGGATACCGGTAGAGCCGGACCTCTCCTTTTACATGGTAAAATTTCGTAACGATCGAATGACGCCAAGTATGAAAAAGTGATAATCAAAAGACAATGTCATTCTCGTCTCCTAAGGAGCGTTTCTCTCGCAAAAGCCATGTTTTCAATTTCGATCTAGGGAATCGAAATTCGGCACAAAGGTAGCCCACGTGAAGATAATAAAAGCTTTGAATGCGATTTTGAGATTTCTCAAAAACTGCGGCCGCCATCTTGAGAAATGGCATATTATCGCACCCCCGACCTGCACCTCCGACGCTAAACACCAAACGGGAGCGGCTCTTGCCGTCGGATCGCGATAACCTCTAACGCAGGGTTGCAGGGGAAGGAACCAGGTAGATATCCTCACGGTAAATTAAAAACGAGGTCCAGTGTTGGAGTCATGGGAAAGGGTTGATTCTCCCCTTGAAATTAGGAGGAAATGCTAAATCTTAACGGATTTTAAAGTTTGAATAGAAAATTAATCTTTGTCGGGAAACTCACAATGTCTTGTTAGAAGGTAGCTGAACCATTCGTCTACACGAAAACATGCAGGACGAGGCAAAAGCAAATCCGGAATCTTGACTTTTCTAAGCGAATTCGCGAGCCCGCGTCCATCTCGCACCTTAATAAGCGCTTCTCGCCCCCTAAACCGCCATTTCGTTTAAAGGAGGTTAAATGGTACTTCGGTCTAACCGGGGATGTCGAAACTTGGGATACCGGTAGAGGCGGACATCTCCTTTAAGATGGTAAAATTTCGTAACGATCGAATGAGGCCTAAAATGAAAAAGTGATAATCGAAAAAGAATGTCATTCTCGTCACCTAAGGAGCGTTTCTCTCGCCTAATCCATGTTTTCAATTTCGATCTAGGGAATCGAAATTCGGCACAAAGGTAGCCCACGTAAAGATATTAAAAGCTTCGAATGCGATTTTGAGATTTCTCAAAAACTGCGGCCGCCATCTTGGGAAATGGCATATTATCGCCCCCGAGACATGCTTCTCCGACGCTAAACACCAAACGGGAGCGGCTCTTGCCGTCGGATCGCGATAACCCCTAACGCAGGGTTGTAGGGGAAGGACCCAAGTAGATATCCTCACGGTAAATTAAAAACGAGGTCGAGTGTTGGAGTCCCGGGAAAGGGTTGATTCTCACCTTGAAATTAGAAGGAAATGCTAAATCTTAACGGATTTTTAAGTTTGAATAGAAAATTCAGTTTTGTCGGGAAACTCACAATATCTTGTTAGAAGGTAGCTGCATCATTCGTCTACACGAAAACATGCAGGACGAGGCAAAAGCAAATCCGGAATCTTTGCTTTTCTAAGCGAATCCGCGAGCCCGCGTCCTTCTCGCACATTAATAAGCGCTTCTCGCCCCCTAAAATGCCATTTCCTTTAAAGGAGGTCAAATGGTACTTCGGTCTAACAGGGGATGTCGAAACTTGGGATACCGGTAGAGCCGGACATCTCCATTTACAAGGTAACATTTCGTAACGATCGAATGAGTCATAAAATGAAAAAGTGATAATCGAAAAAGAATGTCATTCTCGTCTCCTAAGGAGCGTTTATCTCGCCTAAGCCATGTTTTCAATTTCGATCTAGGGAATCGAAATTCGGCACAAAGGTAGCCCACGTGAAGATATTAAAAGCTTCGAATGCGATTTTGAGATTTCTCAAAAACTGTGGCCGCCATCTTGTAAAATGGCATATTATCGCCCCCGCAACATGCATCTCCGACGCTAAACACCAAACGGGAGCGGCTCTTGCCGTCGGATCGCGATAACCCCTAACGCATTTTTGTAGGGGAAGGAGCCAAGTAGATATCCTCACGGTAAATTATAAACGAGTTCGAGTGTTGGAGTCACGGGAAAGGGTTGATTCTCCCCTTGAAATTAGGAGGAAATGCTAAATCTTACCGGATTTTAAGGTTTGAATACAAAATTAATCTTTGTCGGGAAACTCACAATATCTTGTTACAAGGTAGCTGCATCATTCGTCTACACTAAAACATGCATGACGAGGCAAAAGCCAATCCGGAATCTTGACTTTTCTAAGCGAATCCGCGAGCCCGCGTCCTTCTTGCACCTTAATAAGCGCTTCTCGCGACTAAACCGCCATTTCGTTCAAAGGAGGTCAAATGGTACTTCGGTCTAACCGGGGATGTCGAACCTTGGGACACCGGTATAGCCGGACCCCTCCTTTTACATGGTAAAATTTCGTAACGATCGAATGAGTCATAAAATGAAAAAGTGATAATCGAAAAAGAATGTCATTCTCGTCTCCTAAGGAGCGTTTCTCTCGCCTAAGCCATGTTTTCAATTTCGATCTAGGGAATCGAATTTCGGCACAAAGGTAGCCCACGTGAAGATATTAAAAGCTTCGAATGCGATTTTGAGATTTCTCAAAAACTGCGGCCGCCATCTTGTAAAATGGCATATTTTCGCCCCAGCGACATGCACCTCCGACGCTAAACACCAAACGGAAGCGGCTCTTGCCGTCGGATCGCGATAATCCCTAGAGCAGGGTTGTAGGGGAAGGACCCAGGTAGATATCCTCACGGTAAATTAAAAACGAGGTCGAGTGTTGGAGTCACGGGAAAGGGTTGATCCTCCCCTTGAAATTAGGAGGAAATGCTAAATCTTAACGGATTTTAAAGTTTGAATAGAAAATTCAGTTTTGTCGGGAAACTCATAATATCTTGTTAGAAGGTAGCTGCATGATTCGTCTCCACGAAAACATGCAGGACGAGGCAAAAGCATATTTGCAATCTTGACTTTTCTAAGAAAATCCTCGAGCCCGCGTCCTTCTCGCACCTTAATAAGCGCTTCTCGCCCCCTAAACCGCCATTTCGTTTAAAGGAGGTCAAATGGTACTTCGGTCTAACCGGGGATGTCGAAACTTGGGATACCGGTAGAGCCGGACCTCTCCTTTTACATGGTCAAATTTCGTAACGATCGAATGATGTTAAGTATGAAAAAGTGATAATCGAAAGACAACGTCAATCTCGTCACCTAAGGAGCGTTTCTCTCGCCTAAGACATGTTTTCAATTTCGATCTAGGGAATCGAAATTCGGCACAAAAGTAGCCCACGTGAAGATAATAAAAGTTTGGAATGCGATTTTGAGATTTCTCAAGAACTGCGGAGCCATCTTGGAAAATGGCATATTTTCGCCCCAGCGACATGCACCTCCGACGCTAAACACCAAACGGAAGCGGCTCTTGCCGTCGGATCGCGATAACCACTAAAGCAGGGTTGTAGGGGAAGGACCCAGGTAGATATCCTCACGGTAAATTAAAAACGAGGTCGAGTGTTGGAGTCACGGGAAAGGGTTGATTCTCCCCTTGAAATTAGGAGGAAATGCTAAATCTTACCGGATTTTAAAGTTTGAGTACAAAATTAATCTTTGACGGGAAACTCACAATATCTTGTTAGAAGGTAGCTGCATCATTCTTCTACACTAAAACATGCATGACGAAGCAAGAGCAAATCCGGAATCTTGACTTTTCTAAGCGAATCCGCGAGCCCGCGTCCTTCTCGCACCTTAATAAGCGCTACTCGCCCCCTAAACCGCCATTTCCTTTATAGGAGGTCAAATGGTACCTCGGTCTAACCGGGGATGTCGGAACTTGGGATACCGGTAGAGGCGGACATCTCCTTTAAGATGGTAAAATTTCGTAACGATCGAATGATGTTTAGAATGAAAAAGTGATAAGCGAAGGACAACGTCAATCTCGTCACCTAAGGAGCGTTTCTCTCGCCTAAGACATGTTTTCAATTTCGATCTAGGGAATCGAAATTCGGCACAAAAGTAGCCCACGTGAAGATAAAAGTTTGGAATGCGATTTTGAGATTTCTCAAGAACTGCGGAGCCATCTTGGAAAATGGCATATTTTCGCCCCAGCGACATGCACCTCCGACGCTAAACACCAAACGGAAGCGGCTCTTGCCGTCGGATCGCGATAACCATTAACGCAGGGTTGTAGGGGAAGGACCCAGGTAGATATCCTCACGGTAAATTAAAAACGAGGTCGAGTGTTGGAGTCACGGGAAAGGGTTGATTCTCCCCTTGAAATTAGGAGGAAATGCTAAATCTTAACGGATTTTAAAGTTTGAATAGAAAATTCAGATTTGTCGGGAAACTCACAATATCTTGTTAGAAGGTAGCTGCATGATTCGTCTACACGAAAACATGCAGTAAGAGGCAAGAGCATATTTGCAATCTTGACTTTTCTAAGAAAATCCTCGAGCCCGCGTCCTTCTCGCACCTTAATAAGCGCTTCTCGCCCCCTAAACCGCCATTTCGTTTAAAGGAGGTCAAATGGTACCTCGGTCTAACCGGGGATGTCAGAACTTGGGATACCGGTAGAGGCGGACATCTCCTTTAAGATGGTAAAATTTCGTAACGATCGAATGACGCCAAGTATGAAAAAGTGATAATCAAAAGACAATGTCATTCTCGTCTCCTAAGGAGCGTTTCTCTCGCAAAAGCCATGTTTTCAATTTCGATCTAGGGAATCGAAATTCGGCACAAAGGTAGCCCACGTGAAGATATTAAAAGCTTCGAATGCGATTTTGAGATTTCTCAAAAACTGCGGCAGCTATCTTGTAAAATGGCATATTTTCGCCCCCGCTACATGGATCTCCGACGCTAAACACCAAACGGGAGCGGCTCTTGCCGTCGGATCGCGATAACCTCTAACGCAGGGTTGCAGGGGAAGGAACCAGGTAGATATCCTCACGGTAAATTAAAAACGAGGTCCAGTGTTGGAGTCATGGGAAAGGGTTGATTCTCCCCTTGAAATTAGGAGGAAATGCTAAATCTTAACGGATTTTAAAGTTTGAATAGAAAATTAATCTTTGTCGGGAAACTCACAATGTCTTGTTAGAAGGTAGCTGAACCATTCGTCTACACGAAAACATGCAGGACGAGGCAAAAGCAAATCCGGAATCTTGACTTTTCTAAGCGAATCCGCGAGCCCGCGTCCTTCTCGCACCTTAATAAGCGCTTCTCGCCCCCTAAACCGCCATTTCGTTTAAAGGAGGTTAAATGGTACTTCGGTCTAACCGGGGATGTCGAAACTTGGGATACCGGTAGAGGCGGACATCTCCTTTAAGATGGTAAAATTTCGTAACGATCGAATGAGGCCTAAAATGAAAAAGTGATAATCGAAAAAGAATGTCATTCTCGTCACCTAAGGAGCGTTTCTCTCGCCTAAGCCATGTTTTCAATTTCGATCTAGGGAATCGAAATTCGGCACAAAGGTAGCCCACGTAAAGATATTAAAAGCTTCGAATGCGATTTTGAGATTTCTCAAAAACTGCGGCCGCCATCTTGAGAAATGGCATATTATCGCACCCCCGACCTGCACCTCCGACGCTAAACACCAGATGGGAGCGGCTCTTGCCGTCGGATCGCAATAACCTCTAACGCAAGGTTGCAGGGGAAGGAACCAGGTAGATATCCTCACGGTAAATTAAAAACGAGGTCCAGTGTTGGAGTCATGGGAAAGGGTTGTTTCTCCCCTTGAAATTAGGAGGAAATGCTAAATCTTAACGGATTTTAAAGTTTGAATAGAAAATTAATCTTTGTCGGAAAACTCACAATGTCTTGTTAGAAGGTAGCTGAACCATTCGTCTACACGAAAACATGCAGGACGAGGCAAAAGCAAATCCGGAATCTTGACTTTTCTAAGCGAATCCACGAGCCCGCGTCCTTCTCGCACCTTAATAAGCGCTTCTCGCCCCCTAAACCGCCATTTCGTTTAAAGGAGGTTAAATGGTACTTCGGTCTAACCGGGGATGTCGAAACTTGGGATACCGGTAGAGGCGGACATCTCCTTTAAGATGGTAAAATTTCGTAACGATCGAATGAGGCCTAAAATGAAAAAGTGATAATCGAATAAGAATGTCATTCTCGTCTCCTAAGGAGCGTTTCTCTCGCCTAAGCCATTTATTCAATTTCGATCTAGGGAATCGAAATTCGGCACAAGAGTAGCCCACGTAAAGATATTAAAAGCTTCGAATGCGATTTTGAGATTTCTCAAAAACTGCGGCCGCCATCTTGGGAAATGGCATATTTTCGCCCCAGCGACATGCACCTCCGACGCTAAACACCAAACGGAAGCGGCTCTTGCCGTCGGATCGCGATAACCCCTAAAGCAGGGTTGTAGGGGAAGGACCCAGGTAGATATCCTCACGGTAAATTAAAAACGAGGTCGAGTGTTGGAGTCACGGGAAAGGGTTGATTCTCCCCTTGAAATTAGGAGGAAATGCTAAATCTTACCGGATTTTAAAGTTTGAATACAAAATTAATCTTTGACGGGAAACTCACAATATCTTGTTAGAAGGTAGCTGCATCATTCTTCTACACTAAAACATGCATGACGAGGCAAAAGCAAATCCGGAATCTTGACTTTTCTAAGCGAATCCGCGAGCCCGCGTCCTTCTCGCACCTTAATAAGCGCTACTCGCCCCCTAAACCGCCATTTCGTTTATAGGAGGTCAAATGGTACCTCGGTCTAACCGGGGATGTCGGAACTTGGGATACCGGTAGAGGCGGCCATCTCCTTTAAGATGGTAAAATTTCGTAACGATCGAATGATGTTTAGAATGAAAAAGTGATAAGCGAATGACAACGTCAATCTCGTCACCTAAGGAGCGTTTATCTCGCCTAAGACATGTTTTCAATTTCGATCTAGGGAATCGAAATTCGGCACAAAAGTAGCCCACGTGAAGATAAAAGTTTGGAATGCGATTTTGAGATTTCTCAAGAACTGCGGAGCCATCTTGGAAAATGGCATATTTTCGCCCCAGCGACATGCACCTCCGACGCTATACACCAAACGGAAGCGGCTCTTGCCGTCGGATCGCGATAACCCCTAGAGCAGGGTTGTAGGGGAAGGACCCAGGTAGATATCCTCACGGTAAATTAAAAACGAGGTCGAGTGTTGGAGTCACGGGAAAGGGTTGATTCTCCCCTTGAAATTAGGAGGAAATGCTAAATCTTAACGGATTTTAAAGTTTGAATAGAAAATTTAGTTTTGTCGGGAAACTCACAATATCTTGTTAGAAGGTAGCTGCATGATTCGTCTACACGAAAACATGCAGGACGAGGCAAAAGCATATTTGCAATCTTGACTTTTCTAAGAAAATACTCGAGCCCGCGTCCTTCTCGCAACTTAATAAGCGCTTCTCGCCCCCTAAACCGCCATTTCGTTTAAAGGAGGTCAAATGGTACTTCGGTCTAACCGGGGATGTCGAAACTTGGGATACCGGTAGAGCCGGACCTCTCCTTTTACATGGTAAAATTTCGTAACGATCGAATGACGCCAAGTATGAAAAAGTGATAATCAAAAGACAATGTCATTCTCGTCTCCTAAGGAGCGTTTCTCTCGCAAAAGCCATGTTTTCAATTTCGATCTAGGGAATCGAAATTCGGCACAAAGGTAGCCCACGTGAAGATAATAAAAGCTTTGAATGCGATTTTGAGATTTCTCAAAAACTGCGACCGCCATCTTGAGAAATGGCATATTATCGCACCCCCGACCTGCACCTCCGACGCTAAACACCAGACGGGAGCGGCTCTTGCCGTCGGATCGCAATAACCTCTAACGCAAGGTTGCAGGGGAAGGAACCAGGCAGATATCCCCACGGTAAATTAAAAACGAGGTCCAGTGTTGGAGTCATGGGAAAGGGTTGATTCTCCCCTTGAAATTAGGAGGAAATGCTAAATCTTAACGGATTTTAAAGTTTGAATAGAAAATTAATCTTTGTCGGGAAACTCACAATGTCTTGTTAGAAGGTAGCTGAACCATTCGTCTACACGAAAACATGCAGGACGAGGCAAAAGCAAATCCTGAATCTTGACTTTTCTAAGCGAATCCACGAGCCCGCGTCCTTCTCGCACCTTAATAAGCGCTTCTCGCCCCCTAAACCGCCATTTCGTTTAAAGGAGGTTAAATGGTACTTCGGTCTAACCGGGGATGTCGAAACTTGGGATACCGGTAGAGGCGGACATCTCCTTTAAGATGGTAAAATTTCGTAACGATCGAATGAGGCCTAAAATGAAAAAGTGATAATCGAATAAGAATGTCATTCTCGTCTCTAAGGAGCGTTTCTCTCGCCTAAGCCATGTTTTCAATTTCGATCTAGGGAATCGAAATTCGGCACAAGAGTAACCCACGTAAAGATATTAAAAGCTTCGAATGCGATTTTGAGATTTCTCAAAAACTGCGGCCGCCATCTTGGGAAATGGCATATATTCGCCCCAGCGACATGCACCTCCGACGCTAAACACCAAACGGAAGCGGCTCTTGCCGTCGGATCGCGATAACCCCTAAAGCAGGGTTGTAGGGGAAGGACCCAGGTAGATATCCTCACGGTAAATTGAAAACGAGTTCGAGTGTTGGAGTCACGGGAAAGGGTTGATTCTCCCCTTGAAATTAGGAGGAAATGCTAAATCTTACCGGATTTTAAAGTTTGAATACAAAATTAATCTTTGACGGGAAACTCACAATATCTTGTTAGAAGGTAGCTGCATCATTCTTCTACACTAAAACATGCATGACGAGGCAAAAGCAAATCCGGAATCTTGACTTTTCTAAGCGAATCCGCGAGCCCGCGTCCTTCTCGCACCTTAATAAGCGCTACTCGCCCCCTAAACCGCCATTTCGTTTATAGGAGGTCAAATGGTACCTCGGTCTAACCGGGGATGTCGGAACTTGGGATACCGGTAGAGGCGGACATCTCCTTTAAGATGGTAAAATTTCGTAACGATCGAATGATGTTTAGAATGAAAAAGTGATAAGCGAAAGACAACGTCAATCTCGTCACCTAAGGAGCGTTTCTCTCGCCTAAGACATGTTTTCAATTTCGATCTAGGGAATCGAAATTCGGCACAAAAGTAGCCCACGTGAAGATAAAAGTTTGGAATGCGATTTTGAGATTTCTCAAGAACTGCGGAGCCATCTTGGAAAATGGCATATTTTCGCCCCAGCGACATGCACCTCCGACGCTAAACACCAAACGGAAGCGGCTCTTGCCGTCGGATCGCGAAAACCCCTAGAGCAGGGTTGTAGGGGAAGGACACAGGTAGATATCCTCACGGTAAATTTAAAACGAGGTCGAGTGTTGGAGTCACGGGAAAGGGTTGATTCTCCCCTTGAAATTAGGAGGAAATGCTAAATCTTAACGGATTTAAAAGTTTGAATAGAAAATTCAGTTTTGTCGGGAAACTCACAATATCTTGTTAGAAGGTAGCTGCATGATTCGTCTACACGAAAACATGCAGTACGAGGCAAAAGCATATTTGCAATCTTGACTTTTCTAAGAAAATCCTCGAGCCCGCGTCCTTCTCGCACCTTAATAAGCGCTTCTCGCCCCCTAAACCACCATTTGGTTTAAAGGAGGTCAAATGGTACTTCGGTCTAACCGGGGATGTCGAAACTTGGGATACCGGTAGAGCCGGACCTCTCCTTTTACGTGGTAAAATTTCGTAACGATCGAATGACGCCAAGTATGAAAAAGTGATAATCAAAAGACAATGTCATTCTCGTCTCCTAAGGAGCGTTTCTCTCGCAAAAGCCATGTTTTCAATTTCGATCTAGGGAATCGAAATTCGGCACAAAGGTAGCCCACGTGAAGATAATAAAAGCTTTGAATGCGATTTTGAGATTTCTCAAAAACTGCGACCGCCATCTTGAGAAATGGCATATTATCGCACCCCCGACCTGCACCTCCGACGCTAAACACCAGACGGGAGCGGCTCTTGCCGTCGGATCGCAATAACCTCTAACGCAAGGTTGCAGGGGAAGGAACCAGGTAGATATCCCCACGGTAAATTAAAAACGAGGTCCAGTGTTGGAGTCATGGGAAAGGGTTGATTCTCCCCTTGAAATTAGGAGGAAATGCTAAATCTTAACGGATTTTAAAGTTTGAATAGAAAATTAATCTTTGTCGGGAAACTCACAATGTCTTGTTAGAAGGTAGCTGAACCATTCGTCTACACGAAAACATGCAGGACGAGGCAAAAGCAAATCCTGAATCTTGACTTTTCTAAGCGAATCCACGAGCCCGCGTCCTTCTCGCACCTTAATAACCGCTTCTCGCCCCCTAAACCGCCATTTCGTTTAAAGGAGGTTAAATGGTACTTCGGTCTAACCGGGGATGTCGAAACTTGGGATACCGGTAGAGGCGGACATCTCCTTGAAGATGGTAAAATTTCGTAACGATCGAATGAGGCCTAAAATGAAAAAGTGATAATCGAATAAGAATGTCATTCTCGTCTCCTAAGGGCGTTTCTCTCGCCTAAGCCATGTTTTCAATTTCGATCTAGGGAATCGAAATTCGGCACAAGAGTAGCCCACGTAAAGATATTAAAAGCTTCGAATGCGATTTTGAGATTTCTCAAAAACTGCGGCCGCCATCTTGGGAAATGGCATATTTTCGCCCCAGCGACATGCACCTCCGACGCTAAACACCAAACGGAAGCGGCTCTTGCCGTCGGATCGCGATAACCCCTAAAGCAGGGTTGTAGGGGAAGGACCCAAGTAGATATCCTCACGGTAAATTAAAAACGAGGTCGAGTGTTGGAGTCACGGGAAAGGGTTGATTCTCCCCTTGAAATTAGGAGGAAATGCTAAATCTTACCGGATTTTAAAGTTTGAATACAAAATTAATCTTTGACGGGAAACTCACGATATCTTGTTAGAAGGTAGCTGCATCATTCTTCTACACTAAAACATGCATGACGAGGCAAAAGCAAATCCGGAATCTTGACTTTTCTAAGCGAATCCGCGAGCCCGCGTCCTTCTCGCACCTTAATAAGCGCTTCTCGCCCCCTAAACCGCCATTTCGTTTAAAGGAGGTCAAATGGTACTTCGGTCTAACCGGGGATGTCGAAACTTGGGATACCGGTAGAGCCGGACCTCTCCTTTTACAAGGTAAAATTTCGTAACGATCGAGCGAAGCCAATATTAAAAAGTGATAATCGAAAGACAATGTCATTCTCGTCTCCTAAGGAGCGTTTCTCTCGCCTAAGCCATGTTTTCAATTTCGATCTAGGGAATCGAAATTCGGCACAAAGGTAGACCACGTAAAGATATTAAAAGCTTCGAATGCGATTTTGAGATTTCTCAAAAACTGCGGCAGCCATCTTGGGAAATGGCATATTATCGCCCCCGAGACATGCATCTCCGACGCTAAACACCAAACGGGAGCGGCTCTTGCCGTCGGATCGCGATAACCCCTAACGCAGGGTTGTAGGGGAAGGACCCAAGTAGATATCCTCACGGTAAATTAAAAACGAGGTCGAGTGTTGGAGTCCCGGGAAAGGGTTGATTCTCACCTTGAAATTAGAAGGAAATGCTAAATCTTAACGGATTTTAAAGTTTGAATAGAAAATTCAGTTTTGTCGGGAAACTCACAACATCTTGTTAGAAGGTAGCTGCATCATTCGTCTACACGAAAACATGCAGGACGAGGCAAAGCAATTCCGGAATCTTGAATTTTCTAAGCGAATCCGCGAGCCCGCGTCCTTCTCGCACCTTAATAAGCGCTTCTCGCCCCGTAAACCGCCATTTCGTTTAAAGGAGGTCAAATGGTACTTCGGTCTAACCGGGGATGTCGAAACTTGGGATACCGGTAGAGCCGGACCTCTCCTTTTACATGGTCAAATTTCGTAACGATCCAATGACGCCAAGTATGAAAAAGTAACAATCGAAAGAGAAAGTCATTCTCGTCTCCTAAGGAGCGTTTCTCTCGCCTAAGCCATGTTTTCAATTTCGATCTAGGGAATCGAAATTCGGCACAAAGGTAGCCCACGTGAAGATAATAAAAGCTTCGAATGCGATTTTGAGATTTCTTAAAAACTGCTGCCGCCATCTTGGGAAATGACATATTATTGCCCCCGCGACATGCACCTCCGACGCTAAACACCAAACGGAAGCGGCTCTTGCCGTCGGATCGTGATAACCCCTAATGCAGGGTTGTAGGGGAAGGACCCAGGTAGATATCCTCACGGTAAATTAGAAACGAGGTCGAGTGTTGGAGTCACGGGAAAGTGTTGATTCTCCCCTTTAAATTAAAAGGAAATGCTAAATCTTACCGGATTTTAAAGTTTGAATACAAAATTAATATTTGTCGGGAAACTCACAATATCTTGTTAGAAGGTAGCTGCATCAGTCGTCTACACGAAAACATGCAGGACGAGGCAAAAGCAAATCCGGAATCTTTGCTTTTCTAAGCGAATCCGCGAGCCCGCGTCCTTCTCGCACATTAGTAAGCGCTTCTCGCCCCCTAAACCGCCATTTCGTTTAAAGGAGGTCAAATGGTACTTCGGTCTAAACGGGGATGTCGAAACTTGGGATACCGGTAGAGCCGGACCTCTCCTTTTACATGGTAAAATTTCGTAACGATCGAGCGAAGCCAAGTATGAAAAAGTGATAATCGAAAGACAATGTCATTCTCGTCTCCTAAGGAGCGTTTCTCTCGCCTAAGCCATGTTTCAATTTCAATCTAGGGAATCGAAATTCGGCACAAAGGTAGCCCACGTGAAGATAATAAAAGCTTCGAATGCGATTTTGAGATTTCTCAAAAACTGCGGCCGCCATCTTGTAAAATGGCATATTATCGCCCCCGCGACATGCATCTCCGACGTTAAACACCAAACGGGAGCGGCTCTTGCCGTCGCATCGCGATAACCCCTAACGCAGGGTTGTAGGGGAAGGACCCAAGTAGATATCCTCACGGTAAATTAAAAACGAGGTCGAGTGTAGGAGTCACGGGAAAGGGTTGATTCTCCCCTTGAAATAAGAGGAAATGCTAAATCTTACCGGATTTTAAAGTTTGAATAGAAAATTCAGTTTTGTCGGGAAACTCACAATATCCTGTTAGAAGTTAGCTGCATCATTCGTCTACACTAAAACATGCATGACGAGGCAAAAGCAAATCCGGAATCTTGACTTTTCTAAGCGAATCCGCGAGCCCGCGTCCTTCTCGCACCTTAATAAGCGCTTCTCGCCCCCTAAACCGCCATTTCGTTTAAATGAGGTCAAATGGTACTTCGGTCTAACCGGGGATGTCGGAACTTGGGATACCGGTAGAGCCGGACCTCTCCTTTTACATGGTCAAATTTCGTAACGATCCAATGACGCCAAGTATGAAAAAGTAACAATCGAAAGAGAAAGTCATTCTCGTCTCCTAAGGAGCGTTTCTCTCGCCTAAGCCATGTTTTCAATTTCGATCTAGGGAATCGAAATTCGGCACAAAGGTAGCCCACGTGAAGATAATAAAAGCTTCGAATGCGATTTTGAGACTTCTTAAAAACTGCGGCCGCCATCTTGGGAAATGACATATTATCGCCCCCGCGACATGCACCTCCGACGCTAAACACCAAACGGAAGCGGCTCTTGCCGTCGGATCGTGATAACCCCTAAAGCAGGGTTGTAGGTGAAGGACCCAGGTAGATATCCTCACGGTAAATTAGAAACGGGGTCGAGTGTTGGAGTCACGGGAAAGGGTTGATTCTCCCCTTTAAATTAAAAGGAAATGCTAAATCTTACCGGATTTTAAAGTTTGAATACAAAATTAATCTTTGTCGGGAAACTCACAATATCTTGTTAGAAGGTAGCTGCATCATTCGTCTACACTAAAACATGCATGACGAGGCAAAAGCAAATCCGGAATCTTGACTTTTCTAAGCGAATCCGCGAGCCCGCGTCCTTCTCGCACCTTAATAAGCGCTTCTCGCTTCATAAACCGCCATTTCGTTTAAAGGAGGTCAAATGGTACTTCGATCTCACCGGGGATGTCGAAACTTGGGATACCGGTAGAGGCGGACATCTCCTTTAAGATGGTAAAATTTCGTAACGATCGAATGATGTTAAGTATGAAAAAGTGATAATCGAAAGACAACGTCATTCCCGTCACCTAAGGAGCGTTTCTCTCGCCTAAGACATGTTTTCAATTTCTATCTAGGGAATCGAAATTCGGCACAAAAGTAGCCCACGTGAAGATAATAAAAGCTTCGAATGCGATTTTGAGACTTCTTAAAAACTGCGGCCGCCATCTTGGGAAATGACATATTATCGCCCCCGCGACATGAACCTCCGACGCTAAACACCAAACGGAAGCAGCTCTTGCCGTCGGATCGGGTTAACCCCTAAAGCAGGGTTGTAGGGGAAGGACCCAGGTAGATATCCTCACGGTAAATTAAAAACTAGGTCGAGTGTTGGAGTCACGGGAAAGGGTTGATTCTCCCCTTGAAATTAGGAGGAAATGCTAAATCTTAACTGATTTTAAAGTTTGAATAGAAAATTCAGTTTTGTCGGGAAACTCACATTATCTTGTTAGAAGGTAGCTGCATCATTCGTCTACACGAAAACATGCAGGACGAGGCAAAAGCAAATCCGGAATCTTTGCTTTTCTAAGCGAATCCGCGAGCCCGCGTGCATCTCGCACATTAGTAAGCGCTTCTCGCCCCCTAAACCGCCATTTCGTTTAAAGGAGGTCAAACGGTACTTCGGTCTAACCGGGGATGTCGAAACTTGGGATACCGGTAGAGCCGGACCTCTCCTTTTACATGGTAATATTTCGTAACGATCGAGCGAAGCCAAGTATGAAAAAGTGATAATCGAAAGACAATGTCATTCTCGTCTCCTAAGGAGCGTTTCTTTCGCCTAAGCCATATTTTCAATTTCGATCTAGGGAATCGAAATTCGGCACAAAGGTAGCCCACGTGAAGATAATAAAAACTTCGAATGCGATTTTGAGATTTCTCAAAAACTGCGGCCGCCATCTTGGGAAATGACAAATTATCGCCCCCACGACATGCACCTCCGACGCTAAACACCAAACGGAAGCGGCTCTTGCCGTCGGATCGCGATAACCCCTAAAGCAGGGTTGTAGGGAAAGACCCAGGTAGATATCCTCACGGTAAATTAAAAACGAGGTCGAGTTTTGGAGTCACGGGAAAGGTTTGATTCTCCCCTTGAAATTAGGAGGAAATGCTAAATCTTACCGGATTTTAAAGTTTGAATACAAAATTAATCTTTGTCGGGAAACTCACAATATCTTGTTAGAGGGTAGCTGCTTCATTCGTCTAAACTAAAACATGCATGACGAGGCAAAAGCAAATCCGGAATCTTGACTTTTCTAAGCGAATCTACGAGCCCGCGTCCTTCTCGCACGTTAATAAGCCCTTCTCGCCCCTTAAACCGCCATTTCGTTTAAAGGAGGTTAAATGGTACTTCGGTCTAACCGAGGATGTCGAAACTTCGGATTCGGGTAGAGGCGGACATCTCCTTTACATGGTCAAATTTCGTAACGATCGAATGAGGCATAAAATGAAAAAGTGGTAATCGAAAAAGAATGTCTTTCTCGTCTCCTAAGGAGCGTTTCTCTCGCCTAAGCAATCTTTTCAATTACGATCTAGGGAATCGAAATTCGGCACAAAGGTAGTCCACGTGAAGATATTAAAAGCTTCGAATGCGATTTTGAGATTTCTCAAAAACTGCGGCCGCCATCTTGTAAAATGGCATATTATCGCCCCCGCGACATGCATCTCCGACGTTAAACAAAACGGGAGCGGCTCTTGCCGTCGGATCGCGAAAACCCCTAACGCAGGATTGTAGGGGAAGGACCCAAGTAGATATCCTCACGGTAAATTAAAAACGAGGTCGAGTGTTGGAATCCCGGGAAAGGGTTGATTCTCACCTTGAAATTAGAAGGAAATGCTAAATCTTAACGGATGTTTAAGTTTGAATAGAAAATTCAGTTTTGTCGGGAAACTCACAACATCTTGTTAGAAGGTAGCTCCATCATTCGTCTATACGGAAACATGCAGGACGAGGCAAGGCAATTCCGGAATCTTGAATTTTCTAAGCGAATCCGCGAGCCCGCGTCCTTCTCGCACGTTAATAAGAGCTTCTCGCCCCGTAAACCGCCATTTCGTTTAAAGGAGGTCAAATGGTACTTCGGTCTAACCGGGGATGTCGAAACTTGGGATACCGGTAGAGCCGGACCTCTCCTTTACATGGTCAAATTTCGTAACGATCCAATGACGCCAAGTATGAAAAAGTAACAATCGAAAGAGAAAGTCATTCTCGTCTCCTAAGGAGCGTTTCTCTCGCCTAAGCCATGTTTTCAATTTCGATCTAGGGAATCGAAATTCGGCACAAAGGTAGCCCACGTGAAGATAATAAAAGCTTCGAATGCGATTTTGAGACTTCTTAAAAACTGCGGCCGCCATCTTGGGAAATGACGTATTATCGCCCCCGCGACATGCACCTCCGACGCTAAACACCAAACGGAAGCGGCTCTTGCCGTCGGATCGTGATAACCCCTAAAGCAGGGTTGTAGGGGAAGGACCCAGGTAGATATCCTCACGGTAAATTAGAAACGAGGTCGAGTGTTGGAGTCACGGGAAAGGGTTGATTCTCCCCTTTAAATTAAAAGGAAATGCTAAATCTTACCGGATTTTAAAGTTTGAATACAAAATTAATCTTTGTCGGGAAACTCACAATATTCTGTTAGAAGGTAGCTGCATCATTCGTCTACACTAAAACATGCATGACGAGGCAAAAGCAAATCCGGAATCTTGACTTTTCTAAGCGAATCCGCGAGCCCGCGTCCTACTCGCACCTTAATAAGCGCTTCTCGCCCCCTAAACCGCCATTTCGTTTAAATGAGGTGAAATGGTACTTCGGTCTAACCGGGGATGTCGGAACTTGGGATACCGGTAGAGGCGGACATCTCCTTTAAGATGGTAAAATTTCGTAACGATCGAATGATGTTAAGTATGAAAAAGTGATAATCGAAAGACAACGTCAATCTCGTCACCTAAGGAGCGTTTCTCTCGCCTAAGACATGTTTTCAATTTCGATCTAGGGAATCGAAATTCGGCACGAAAGTAGCCCACGTGAAGATAATAAAATTTGGAATGCGATTTTGAGATTTCTCAAGAACTGCGGAGCCATCTTGGAAAATGGCATATTTTCGCCCCCGCGACATGCACCTCCGACGCTAAACACCAAACGGAAGCCGCTCTTGCCGTCGGATCGCGATAACCCCTAAAGCAGGGTTGTAGGGGAAGGACCCAGGTAGATATCCTCACGGTAAATTAAAAACGAGGTCGAGTGTTGGAGTCACGGGAAAGGGTTGATTCTCCCCTTGAAATTAGGAGGAAATGCTAAATCTTACCGGATTTTAAAGTTTGAATACAAAATTAATCTTTGTCGGGAAACTCACAATATCTTGTTACAAGGTAGCTGCATCATTCGTCTACACTAAAACATGCATGACGAGGCAAAAGCAAATCCGGAATCTTGACTTTTCTAAGCGAATCCGCGAGCCCGCGTCCTTCTCGAACCTTAATAAGCGCTTCTCGCGACTAAACCGCCATTTCGTTTAAAGGAGGTCAAATGGTACTTCGGTCTAACCGGGGATGTCGAAACTTGGGATACCGGTAGAGCCGGACCTCTCCTTTTACATGGTAAAATTTCGTAACAATCGAATGAGTCATAAAATGAAAAAGTGATAATCAAAAAAGAATGTCATTCTCGTCTCCTAAGGAGCGTTTCTCTCGCCTAAGCCATGTTTTCAATTTCGATCTATGGAATCGAAATTCGGCACAAAGGTAGCCCACGTGAAGATATTTAAAGCTTCGAATGCGATTTTAAAATTTCTCAAAAACTGCGGCCGCCATCTTGTAAAATGGCATATTTTCGCCCCAGCGACATGCACCTCCGACGCTAAACACCAAACGGAAGCGGCTCTTGCCGTCGGATCGCGATAACCCCTAAAGCAGGGTTGTAAGGGAAGGACCCAGGTAGATATCCTCACGGCAAATTAAAAACGAGGTCGAGTGTTGGAGTCACGGGAAAGGGTTGATTCTCCCCTTGAAAGTAGAAGGAAATGCTAAATCTTAATGGATTTTTAAGTTTGAATAGAAAATTCAGTTTTGTCGGGAAACTCACAATATCTTGTTAGAAGGTAGCTGCATCATTCGTCTACACGAAAACATGCATGACGAGGCAAAAGCAAATCCGAAATCTTTGCTTTTCTAAGCGAATCCGCGAGCCCGCGTCCTTCTCGCACATTAATAAGCGCTTCTCGCCCCCTAAACCGCAATTTCGTTTAAAGGAGGTCAAATGGTACTTCTGTCTAACCGGGGATGTCGAAACTGGGGATACCGGTAGAGCCGGACCTCTCCTTTTACATGGTCAAATTTCGTAACGATCGAACGAAGCCAAGTATGAAAAAGTGATAATCGAAAGACAATGTCATTCTCGTCTCCTAAGGAGCGTTTCTCTCGCCTAAGCCATGTTTTGAATTTCGATCTAGGGAATCGAAGTTCGGCACAAAGGTAGCCCACGTGAAGATAATAAAAGCTTCGAATGCGATTTTGAAATTTCTCAAAAACTGCGGCCGCCATCTTGGGAAATGACATATTATCGCCCCCGCGACATGCACCTCCGACGCTAAACACCAAACGGAAGCGGCTCTTGCCGTCGGATCGCGATAACTCCTAAAGCAGGGTTGTAGGGGAAGGACCCAGGTAGATATCCTCACGGAAAGTTAAAAACGAGGTCGAGTGTTGGAGTCACGGGAAAGAGTTGATTCTCAACTTTTTAGGAGGAAATGCTAAATCTTACCGGATTTTAAAGTTTGAATACAAAATTAATCTTTGTCGGGAAACTCACAATATCTTGTTAGAAGGTAGCTCCATCATTCGTCTACACTAAAACATGCATGACGAGGCAAAAGCAAATCCGGAATCTTGACTTTTCTAAGCGAATCCGCGAGCCCGCGTCCTTCTCGCACCTTAATAAGCGCTTCTCGCCCCTAAACCGCCATTTCGTTTAAAGGAGGTCAAATGGTACTTCGGTCTAACCGGGGATGTCGAAACTTGGGATACCGGTAGAGCCGGACCTCTCCTTTTACATGGTAAAATTTCGTAACGATCGAATGATATTAAGTATGAAAAAGTGATAATCGAAAGACAACGTCATTCTCTTCACTTAAGGAGCGTTTCTCTCGCCTAAGACATGTTTTCAATTTCGATCTAGGGAACCGAAATTTGGCACAAAAGTAGCCCACGTGAAGATAATAAAAGTTTGGAATGCGATTTTGAGATTTCTCAAAAACTGCGGAGCCATCTTGGAAAATGGCATATTATCGCCCCTGCGACATGCACCTCCGACGCTAAACACCAGACGGGAGCGGATAACCGTCGGATCGCGATAACCCCTAAGGCAGGGTTGTGGGTGAAGGACCCAGGTAGATATCCCCACGGTAATTTAAAAACGAGGTCGAGTGTTGGAGCCACATGAAAGGGTTGATTCTCCCCTTGAAATTAGGAGGAAATGCTAAATCTTAACGGATTTTAAAGTTTGAATAGAAAATTCAGTTTTGTCGGGAAACTCACAATATCTTGTTAGAAGGTAGCTGCATCATTCGGCTACACGAAAACATGCAGGACGAGGCAAAAGCAAATCCGGAACCTTTGCTTTTCTAAGCGAATCCGCGAGCCCGCGTCCTTCTCGCACATTAATAAGCGCTTCTCCCCCCCTAAACCGCCATTTCGTTTAAAGGAGGTCAAATGGTACTTCGGTCTAACCGGGATGTCGAAATTTGGGATACCGGTAGAGCCGGACGTCTCCTTTTACATGGTAAAATTTCGTAACGATCGAACGAAGCCAAGTATGAAAAAGTGATAATCGAAAGACAATGTTATTCTCGTCTCCTAAGGAGCGTTTCTCTCGCCTAAGCCATGTTTTCAATTTCGATCTAGGGAATCGAAATTGGGCACAAAGGTAGGCCACGTGAAGATAATAAAAGCTTCGAATGCGATTTTGAGACTTCTCAAAAACTGCGGCCGCCATCTTGGGAAATGACATATTATCGCCCCCACGACATGCACCTCCGACATTAAACACCAAACGGGAGCGGCTCTTGCCGTCGGATCGCGATAACCCCTAAAGCAGGGTTGTAGGAGAAGGACCCAGGTAGATATCCTCACGGTAAATTAAAAACGAGGTCGAGTGTTGGAGTCACGGGAAAGGGTTGATTCTCCCCTTGAAATTAGGAGGAAATGCTAAATCTTAACGGATTTTAAAGTTTGAATAGAAAATTCAGTTTTGTCGGGAAACTCACAATATCTTGTTAGAAGGTAGCTGCATCATTTGCTAAACGAAAACTTGCAGGACGAGGCAAAAGCAAATCCGGAATCCTGGCTTTTCTAAGCGAATCCGCGAGCCCGCGTCCTTCTCGCACATTAATAAGCGCTTCTCGCCCCCTAAATCGCCATTTCGTTTAAAGGAGGTCAAATGGTACTTCGGTCTAACCGGGGATGTCGAAACTTGGGATACCGGTAGAGTCGGACATCTCCTTTTACATTGTCAAATTTCGTAACGATCCAATGACGCCAAGTATGAAAAAGTAATAATCGAAAGAGAATGTCATTCTCGTCTCCTAAGGAGCGTTTCTCTCGCCTAAGCCATGTTTTCAATTTCGATCTAGGGAATCGAAATTCGGCACAAAGGTAGCCCACGTGAAGATAATAAAAGCTTCGAATGCGATTTTGAGACTTTTCAAAAACTGCGGCCGCCATCTTGGGAAATGACATATTATCGCCCCCGCGACATGCACCTCCGACGCTAAACACCAAAAGGAAGCGGCTCTTGCCGTCGGATCGTGATAACCCCTAAAGCAGGGTTGTAGGGGAAGGACCCAGGTAGATATCATCACGGTAAATTAGAAACGAGGTCGAGTGTTGGAGTCACGGGAAAGGGTTGATTCTCCCCTTTAAATTAAAAGAAAATGCTAAATCTTACCGGATTTTAAAGTTTGAATACAAAATTAATCTTTGTCGGGAAACTCACAATATTCTGTTAGAAGGTAGCTGCATCATTCGTCTACACTAAAACATGCATGACGAGGCAAAAGCAAATCCGGAATCTTGACTTTTCTAAGCGAATCCGCGAGCCCGCGTCCTACTCGCACCTTAATAAGCGCTTCTCGCCCCCTAAACCGCCATTTCGTTTAAATGAGGTGAAATGGTACTTCGGTCTAACCGGGGATGTCGGAACTTAGGATACCGGTAGAGGCGGACATCTCCTTTAAGATGGTAAAATTTCGTAACGATCGAATGATGTTAAGTATGAAAAAGTGATAATCGAAAGACAACGTCAATCTCGTCACCTAAGGAGCGTTTCTCTCGCCTAAGACATGTTTTCAATTTCGATCTAGGGAATCGAAATTCGGCACGAAAGTAGCCCACGTGAAGATAATAAAATTTGGAATGCGATTTTGAGATTTCTCAAGAACTGCGGAGCCATCTTGGAAAATGGCATATTTTCGCCCCCGCGACATGCACCTCCGACGCTAAACACCAAACGGAAGCCGCTCTTGCCGTCGGATCGCGATAACCCCTAAAGCAGGGTTGTAGGGGAAGGACCCAGGTAGATATCCTCACGGTAAATTAAAAACGAGGTCGAGTGTTGGAGTCACGGGAAAGGGTTGATTCTCCCCTTGAAATTAGGAGGAAATGCTAAATCTTACCGGATTTTAAAGTTTGAATACAAAATTAATCTTTGTCGGGAAACTCACAATATCTTGTTACAAGGTAGCTGCATCATTCGTCTACACTAAAACATGCATGACGAGGCAAAAGCAAATCCGGAATCTTGACTTTTCTAAGCGAATCCGCGAGCCCGCGTCCTTCTCGAACCTTAATAAGCGCTTCTCGCGACTAAACCGCCATTTCGTTTAAAGGAGGTCAAATGGTACTTCGGTCTAACCGGGGATGTCGAAACTTGGGATACCGGTAGAGCCGGACCTCTCCTTTTACATGGTAAAATTTCGTAACAATCGAATGAGTCATAAAATGAAAAAGTGATAATCAAAAAAGAATGTCATTCTCGTCTCCTAAGGAGCGTTTCTCTCGCCTAAGCCATGTTTTCAATTTCGATCTATGGAATCGAAATTCGGCACAAAGGTAGCCCACGTGAAGATATTAAAAGCTTCGAATGCGATTTTGAGATTTCTCAAAAACTGCGGCCGCCATCTTGTAAAATGGCATATTTTCGCCCCAGCGACATGCACCTCCGACGCTAAACACCAAACGGAAGCGGCTCTTGCCGTCGGATCGCGATAACCCCTAAAGCAGGGTTGTAAGGGAAGGACCCAGGTAGATATCCTCACGGTAAATTAAAAACGAGGTCGAGTGTTGGAGTCACGGGAAAGGATTGATTCTCCCCTTGATAGTAGAAGGAAATGCTAAATCTTAATGGATTTTTAAGTTTGAATAGAAAATTCAGTTTTGTCGGGAAACTCTCAATATCTTGTTAGAAGGTAGCTGCATCATTCGTCTACACGAAAACATGCATGACGAGGCAAAAGCAAATCCGAAATCTTTGCTTTTCTAAGCGAATCCGCGAGCCCGCGTCCTTCTCGCACATTAATAAGCGCTTCTCGCCCCCTAAACCGCAATTTCGTTTAAAGGAGGTCAAATGGTACTTCTGTCTAACCGGGGATGTCGAAACTGGGGATACCGGTAGAGCCGGACCTCTCCTTTTACATGGTCAAATTTCGTAACGATCGAACGAAGCCAAGTATGAAAAAGTGATAATCGAAAGACAATGTCATTCTCGTCTCCTAAGGAGCGTTTCTCTCGCCTAAGCCATGTTTTGAATTTCGATCTAGGGAATCAAAGTTCGGCACAAAGGTAGCCCACGTGAAGATAATAAAAGCTTCGAATGCGATTTTGAAATTTCTCAAAAACTGCGGCCGCCATCTTGGGAAATGACATATTATCGCCCCCGCGACATGCACCTCCGACGCTAAACACCAAACGGAAGCGGCTCTTGCCGTCGGATCGCGATAACTCCTAAAGCAGGGTTGTAGGGGAAGGACCCAGGTAGATATCCTCACGGAAAGTTAAAAACGAGGTCGAGTGTTGGAGTCACGGGAAAGAGTTGATTCTCAACTTTTTAGGAGGAAATGCTAAATCTTACCGGATTTTAAAGTTTGAATACAAAATTAATCTTTGTCGGGAAACTCACAATATCTTGTTAGAAGGTAGCTCCATCATTCGTCTACACTAAAACATGCATGACGAGGCAAAAGCAAATCCGGAATCTTGACTTTTCTAAGCGAATCCGCGAGCCCGCGTCCTTCTCGCACCTTAATAAGCGCTTCTCGCCCCTAAACCGCCATTTCGTTTAAAGGAGGTCAAATGGTACTTCGGTCTAACCGGGGATGTCGAAACTTGGGATACCGGTAGAGCCGGACCTCTCCTTTTACATGGTAAAATTTCGTAACGATCGAATGATATTAAGTATGAAAAAGTGATAATCGAAAGACAACGTCATTCTCTTCACTTAAGGAGCGTTTCTCTCGCCTAAGACATGTTTTCAATTTCGATCTAGGGAACCGAAATTTGGCACAAAAGTAGCCCACGTGAAGATGATAAAAGTTTGGAATGCGATTTTGAGATTTCTCAAAAACTGCGGCAGCCATCTTGGAAAATGGCATATTATCGCCCCTGCGACATGCACCTCCGACGCTAAACACCAGACGGGAGCGGATGACCGTCGGATCGCGATAACCCCTAAGGCAGGGTTGTGGGTGAAGGACCCAGGTAGATATCCCCACGGTAATTTAAAAACGAGGTCGAGTGTTGGAGCCACATGAAAGGGTTGATTCTCCCCTTGAAATTAGGAGGAAATGCTAAATCTTAACGGATTTTAAACTTTGAATAGAAAATTCAGTTTTGTCGGGAAACTCACAATATCTTGTTAGAAGGTAGCTGCATCATTCGGCTACACGAAAACATGCAGGACGAGGCAAAAGCAAATCCGGAACCTTTGCTTTTCTAAGCGAATCCGCGAGCCCGCGTCCTTGTCGCACATTAATAAGCGCTTCTCCCCCCCTAAACCGCCATTTCGTTTAAAGGAGGTCAAATGGTACTTCGGTCTAACCGGGATGTCGAAATTTGGGATACCGGTAGAGCCGGACGTCTCCTTTTACATGGTAAAATTTCGTAACGATCGAACGAAGCCAAGTATGAAAAAGTGATAATCGAAAGACAATGATATTCTCGTCTCCTAAGGAGCGTTTCTCTCGCCTAAGCCATGTTTTCAATTTCGATCTAGGGAATCGAAATTGGGCACAAAGGTAGGCCACGTGAAGATAATAAAAGCTTCGAATGCGATTTTGAGACTTCTCAAAAACTGCGGCCGCCATCTTGGGAAATGACATATTATCGCCCCCACGACATGCACCTCCGACATTAAACACCAAACGGGAGCTTCTCTTGCCGTCGGATCGCGATAACCCCTAAAGCAGGGTTGTAGGAGAAGGACCCAGGTAGATATCCTCACGGTAAATTAAAAAGGAGGTCGAGTGTTGGAGTCACGGGAAAGGGTTGATTCTCCCCTTGAAATTAGGAGGAAATGCTAAATCTTAACGGATTTTAAAGTTTGAATAGAAAATTCAGTTTTGTCGGGAGACTCACAATATCTTGTTAGAAGGTAGCTGCATCATTTGCTAAACGAAAACATGCAGGACGAGGCAAAAGCAAATCCGGAATCCTGGCTTTTCTAAGCGAATCCGCGAGCCCGCGTCCTTCTCGCACATTAATAAGCGCTTCTCGCCCCCTAAATCGCCATTTCGTTTAAAGGAGGTCAAATGGTACTTCGGTCTAACCGGGGATGTCGAAACTTGGGATACCGGTAGAGTCGGACATCTCCTTTTACATTGTCAAATTTCGTAACGATCCAATGACGCCAAGTATGAAAAAGTAATAATCGAAAGAGAATGTCATTCTCGTCTCCTAAGGAGCGTTTCTCTCGCCTAAGCCATGTTTTCAATTTCGATCTAGGGAATCGAAATTCGGCACAAAGGTAGCCCACGTGAAGATAATAAAAGCTTCGAATGCGATTTTGAGACTTTTCAAAAACTGCGGCCGCCATCTTGGGAAATGACATATTATCGCCCCCGCGACATGCACCTCCGACGCTAAACACCAAACGGAAGCGGCTCTTGCCGTCGGATCGTGATAACCCCTAAAGCAGGGTTGTAGGCGAAGGACCCAGGTAGATATCCTCACGGTAAATTAAAAACGAGGTCGAGTGTTGGAGTCACGGGAAAGAGTTGATTCTCCCCTTTAAATTAAAAGTAAATGCTAAATCTTACGGATTTTAAAGTTGGAATAGAAAATTCAGTTTTGTCGGAGTAGTGGGAAATACAATATTATAAACTCAGGAAAGGAAGAGCCCCCCTCAAGCAGGTTTGGCTACACTTAAAACTAGCTCAACATGCCCATATGAGCTTTTTGCTCAAGTGTGGAACCCTGTCTAATCCAAGATTTTTGTAAAAAAGCCCTCATGGATTCCATGAGAAAGGAAGAGCCCCCTAGGATTGATTTGCCTACACTTATAAAAGGCACTTCTGTGAGATTGTTGTCTATAATCCTGTCAAAAATATGCCCCTCTTGATATTTTTTTTGGCCACACTTAAAACTAAGCCAAGATACACCCATATACACACCCACACCCACCCACACACACACATATTTATTTCCGGTTTAAGTTCAATTGGATACCAGGTTCAAATTGTATATTAAAACAATGTAATATGCAGAGACCCTCTAGAATTGCTCCGTGACTCTCTCATTTCTTACATCATAAACATATGATTTTTCTCCTATGAGAATAACAATACATATAGTGTCATCAGGTAAAGCCTCATGGAATTCACAGATAATTTTAATATTTGTCCTGTCATTTACCACAACTTGTTTCCTTTTTGAAGTGTTAATTACAAACATGGGTCTCTGTGCCTTGAATTCATCTGGTGTGTAATACATGTCAGTATTGCCTGTAGTGACCCTTTTGAAGGATGTAAATGCTTCATATAATTTAAGGAAATCATTCTTGGACATGTCTAAATTGTAATTTTCTCTAGGAAAAACCTCATTTCTGTTATTTTTAAGATATATGTTCTTGATGTTGCAGCTATCAAATTTACTTGAATTTTTTTCCTGATTGTTGTGTCTTCCAGTCTGAAACAATACCACTACAAAATCAGGCATGTCATATTGAATACTGGAGAATGAATTTGTGGCATCAAATTCATAATAAAAACCAGTTGCGGGCTTCTGTACACATTGATATGTATAAAATTGCAGAGGAATCTGTGGATTTTTTATTATATCTGCTTTGTATTTAAGAGCATAACTGGCCTCGTATTCAACAACAGGGATTCTTAACTCCATAGTCTGAATAATGCATTTGCCTGCATCAGGTAGCGTATTAGGCAGAGCTTCTCCTGTGGGGTTTATTGCACTGTACCTCATCAAGGCATTATTATCATTGGCAGCTCTTCTAAATGTAATTCTTAACCCACCCTTCCACATAATATCTTTGAAATCTGAGAAGAATCCTGGCAATAGGCGCATGGGGAAGAGCACAGTGTGGTTCTTAGATAATATCTTATCACCAGCCTCAAATCCACCGATTTTGTAGTATGAAGCCTCGGTTTTGGATAATTTTAATGTGGCTAAAGCTGTGGAGGTAATGCCGGGATAAACCACTCTGTTTATAACAACGCCATGCTTTCTGATCTCAATTTCAGAGAACAGATGCGGCACAAAATTGTCCACCAATCTTATATTTGAATTTGCCGGATAATCTGTACCATCGAGCTTTACAACATCAAATTTGATGTATAGATCTGCTCTGTGAGGGTGTATAAATCCATCCCCCACATCAAGATCAACCTCAATCTCTGTGTTGGGTTGATTTAAATTTGCAAATGTCCTCCTGTTTGGGGGGAATGATTGTAGCTCATAACTCTCAATATTTTCCATTTTCTTCTTGTATGTATTTTTATTTAAATATTAATCTCTATGATTGCAGTTGTTGTGGCTCCAGCAAAATCAACTAATTCTTCTTTTTCATTAGTGACCATCAATTCAATATAATCTATTCTATTATGGCACACAGGAAAATATAATATTGGGGATGGATTGTAGATGATGGGTTCCATAAATTCAGAGTTAGGTTTGAATGTTGCAATGATGCCAGTTTGTTTGTGAGTGCCTATGCTATTTGATTTGGTGATCATACCCTCTGCTACATTACAGTGAATATTCAGAGTTTCTATGGCCAAAAATTTAGGTATATTCATAGCAGTGTGTTTGATGCCTGGTTCAAGTTTTGTGTTGTTCTCAAATCCTAACAGCTCTCCTATAGTACCCAGATCCACTGTTTCTGTAGCAGATACAATCTCTACTCTGTGAGTGACAGAATTTTGAGTTAATACAATACCTCTGGGTAATTGAGCATTTAGAGTGGACAGATTATACTGCCCTGGAGTGATGACAATTTTTTCATCCCCTACTGCAATTGTGTTGTTGTGGTGTGTAATATTAGGGATTAGGTACATGCCATAAAATGCCCTGAGAGCTATTGTTTTGGGATATACAATATCATCATGTAATTTGAGTTTCAATATTGAATTTTGGCTGGTGAGATGGAATACCCCCATGATGTTTTAAATACCACAAGGCTTTTTGAAAATCTTCAATTGATGGTTTATTTATTTGAGACATATATCTAAGAACAGATAAACACAAATGTCCGCAATTAACATCTTTGAAGTTTTGAACACGGGCATTATTGTAATAAAGATTAGCTGAATTTAGATATTTTATTAAATTTTCAGGTGGAACACCTCCAAATGAATCAAATACAAATGCCTTATTTTTTAAATATTTAAGATAACAGATCCAGTGAGTGCCCTGATTTTTGTACTCATCCAAATTAACAATGCCACACTCTTTGTTAAGTGGTTGTTCTGGTAAAGAATCAGACATGTACACACCTCTAAAATGTTTGATGCCCAGTGGCTTGATTAAAGCTTCAATATCTTGGTTTGTAAGCGGCTCTTGTTTTTTTAAACTTATTCATGGCTCTCTAAACACCTTTGCCTTGTTTCTCCATTGCCAGGTTATGGCGCTTCTGCTCATCTAATTCTGCCCTATTTTTCTTGGCATCTATTACTGTTTTTGCTATGGCAGCTGATCCCCCCGCCAAGCTCCCCACAACCCCGAGAGCAGCTAAGATGGCAGGGATGGTAAATATAAATCCACCCACATGTGATTTTTTTCTTGATTGCTGTAATTTTTTTAATTGGGGGGTACTAAGTAACAATTTCATACCATGACCCTTGGCAATACAAGAATTTTTTTTCTTGCGCTGCTTTTTGGTCAAAAGACTGTCAATAGTTTTAAGAGATTTGAGACCTGCATAAGGTATTTGATACATAACACCCTTGGCCTTTATTGTAGGTTTATTATATACATATTCACAACCCCCACCCCAATTTTTGTTTGGTGCTCATAGCTATGGTGGTTCCCAATGCTGCTATTTTTTCACTCAAAGAAGCATCTTTGCTTACAAATCTGCCAAATGCAGCCTCTTCTAATTTCTTGTCTGCAACATGTCTCTTGTCAAGATCAGAATGTGTGTTGTATGCAATATCATGGTCTCTACAAGCAGCATCTAGGGGATTAACACCAGGATCACCTCTGTTTAATCTATGGTCTAGTTTTGTGCCTGGACCACAATACTGATAGCCTGGAATATGTAATTCAAATGGCAGCTTGTTTATAATGTCATTAACCAAGCCCCGACCCTCAGAAATATTCCAAAATTTGGGGGGTAAAGTATTAATTATTTTTATAAAATATCCAATCCCCTTAGTGTCATTCACTATAAAATTAGACAATTTTGTGCTTATCATGTCCATAATTCCAACCTTTTCATTGTAAAAATTGTGGTTCCCAGCATTTTCCTCCCCAGCTATCACCAATAACCTATCTACAAGTTTCCTGACATCATCAACCCAGACAAATTCTTTAGGCAAGGTGTTGTATTGTTTGATTCCACTGCCAGTCTTGATTTGTGACCATATGGGCTTGATTAAATTATTGTATTTTGCCCCACTGCTTGAATTGACTCTTTTTTGTGTGGGATCATTGTTCTGGTATAGAGCATCTGATTTTATTAATATTTCTTTGTAATCCTCATAATCCTGATCTGTATAGCTGCCAGGCCTTTTCCTAGTCATCAATTCCCACAATCCAGGTGTTCCGAGATACTTAACAAAAGCACCTTTTTCTCCAAGTCGAGATTCTGAATATACAATTATATCATCTCCCATAAATGTTACTCTGAAATTGCCAATTCTATGTATGATGCTACCATCAAGCTCTGTGTCAGCATATAAGCCAAACACCTCTTCTTTATTGTCTTTAGGTGTGGTTAAATATTTTTGAGCAAGAAGACCCAATTCAATAGGATCCTGAGTAGCCTCAATTCTTCTAGGAGCAATAGGACTAGGTGTATGAATACTGGAAAGTTGGGTGAATGGATAATCTAATATGTTCCTAGCAGCTACAGGTACAAGCTCTGTGAGCAAATTTTCATTTTGCTCTGTAACAGTTTTGAAATTCTTACCTAAATTATTAATAGCATCAATTACAGGCTGTTCTGTTTGTTTGTGTTTTTCATAAATTCCTCGGTTCTCTGATTTCCATCCCTTAAATCTTTTTACAAGATAATCTCTTAACTTAAGATCATCAATTATTGGCCTTTTCATGTTTATTTATGTTTCAATGTCTAGAAAAATGTTAATTTTATTTCTGTATTTGCCAGTATTAGGTGTTCTTGTCATATCAATTGTGACAAACCCATAACTGTCCTGGTTCCAGCACCTGCTGCAAAACTTGGAAAAATCATTGTAGCTCAGGTCCCCACATACATATTCATCATGTATGTGTTTGAGGTTGGTATGGTCTTGATGAAACACACATATAAAATTGCTGTTGTCTCGGATCAGTTTCTTGGGTATTTTTGAAAAAGTCTGTGCCAGGTAGAAGCAATCAATGTTTTTGTGCCGGCCCTGTGTAAAAAAATTTCTAACCTTGTTTTGATTATCCAATATAATGTCATCAAACACAACAACAGAATTATCGAGACATTCATGAAGTGGCTTAACATCTGGTTCAAAAGTGGCAATATCCAATCCATCATATAGCTTCATCAGCTGCTGATATTTTAATTGTTCCAAGCTCTTAGAGAAGATATACAAGTGCCTGTTTTTCCAGTCTAACCAGTTGGGTGCCAATAAAAAATTATCAACCATTAGTGTAGTTTTACCACAAGCAGATGGCCCAACAATAAGACACCTAATATTATCAGGCAGCAAGTTGCCATTTCTCTTATTCTGCTGTTCAGGTTCTGGCAGCCTCTTTATAACATCCCAGGTGCTCATATTATTATTTTGTTTGCATCGATCCAGCTGTGTTCTGGAAGTCCTAGCCATTTGACAAATAATTTGTTGCCTTTTCTGCGGATAATTTTTTCTATGAGATATGTGTCAGGCTGTTTAGTTTTGCTGAGCTCTTGTTCATAAAACCTGCCTTTGAGAATTTCTCCTCGGTGATCCTTTATTATATATGTGTTAAGAGTCCCGGGTTTAACCTGAACCACTGTAAATAATTCAGTGCTCCAGTTTCTTGTAAAGCCTCTCTTGAATAAGTGCTTATATTTGCTGATTCTTACTTGATCCCCAATCTTGTATTTGGCCTTTCTTGTTGTTGGCTGATATTTAGGATGATAAACAGTGCTGATCAATTTTTGCTCATCAGATGAAGTTACTTCAGAGGGTTTCATGTTGATTGTAGAATGGACAGAATTATTATATTTATGTAGAAGTTCTGGAAGAATATTAATCCATTTATAATTACCTTGAAGTGTGAATTGTTTATACATAAGATTTTTTAAGGTTCTGTTGAATCTCTCTACAATTGAGGCTTTGAGATCACTGTAACTCGAATAATGTTTTATTGCCTGGCTTTTAATAAATTGTTGAAACACTGAATTATAAAATTCTTTGCCATTATCTGTTTGCAAATAGCGCGGGGATCTTCCACTCTGATTGATAATTGTTCTAAAAGCTTCTGTAACACATGCCCCAGTCTTGGATTTGAGTGGCACAGCCCACGTAAATTTTGAAAATGTGTCTATTACAGTGAGTAGATACTTGTAGCCCTTGTTGATTTTGTCTAAGTTTTTTAACTGTCCACTTGCCATTTCAATCAAGTCGCTCTGCCATAAATCATCTATGCTTTTTGTGACTACTGGGAGTCTCTTAAAATTATGTCTGGCCTGTCTGTGTAATTCATCAACAATAATTTGTCTAGACATAATATGTAAACAAGAATATTGCAACTATGGGGTGTTCAGCAGCTGATACTGTAGGATTTTCTAAATATAATTTGTCTCCAATATGTATTTTAAATTCCAAAGAGCCATCATCTTCAGTATAGGCTGTTTCCAATGTATTGGGATCTGTAAAATCCTCCAATTCTACAATGGTGATTTTCACTTTGTTATCAGCATTTGTTATTGATAAGGTGGGGTAGTGGTGTGCCTGTGGTTGAAGCCAATATTTGATCTTGATTGGTCTCAATGTGCCCCCAACAAAAAATTGGTAATAAAATTGTGCAGGGGACAGCATATATATTTTGCCACCTGGTGTAAATGGAGAATCATATTCTTTGTTGGGGATGCTGTACAATTCAAGAATTACTGTATGTTTAGGATTTTCGATTATGCCTGTTATTTCCTTTTCTGCTGTGAGCAATCTGCTTGTTACAGATTCAAGGTGCTCATTGATGGTTCTAAAAACATCATAATGGCCTGGCTTGATTTTTATGTCCACAACAAGTTTTTTGTATTGTTGCACAATTTCTTGTAGCTGGGTGGCAAAAACAGACAGAGCATTTGCTTGATTGGATTCCATGGTCCCTAGCTGTTGCTTGATATTAGCTACAATTTGTTGCAAATTTTCAACAACTGCCAATTTTGAATTTTGAGCTGTAAGATCATGGACCTGTCTTCTGATATCCTCAAACAGGGCATGCAGTTCATTAATATGTTGATTGGTTGGAAGAGTGGCCACTGTCTGAATGAGATGTTTGATCTCAGCTTGGATATTTTTGATATCTTCTGATTTCAATATCCTATTCACTGCTCTCTTAATATTTTTAAGTTCCTGTGATGTGGGCAAATTTGATACTGTATTTTGCAAAAATTCAAGTGCCAATTTCACATTGTTTAATTCAGAAGCATCAGCCACATTTTGCATAGCATTTTGGAGCAGGGCTATATCAGCCTGAGAGGGTGTGGATTGTTGTAAAATTTCAAGTTTTGTTTGGATATCATCTATCAAGTGATGAAAATGAGACAGTTCAGATTCAGTGTTGAGGTTTTCAAGCTTTGTGATTTGTTGCTGGACACTGACAAGAGTATCTACAATCCCAGGCAATCTGGATTCTAGTACATTTGCCAAATCACTTTGCACTGCTGCTATTGTACCTTCAAGATGGGTTATGGAACTTTGAATTTTTCCAAAATCTTCATATGTTTCAAGTTGCAGCTTGATGTTTGCAACACTCCGAGTTATTGCATTCAAAGCATCAGAAGATGGCAAATTGTTCATAAAATTTTCAAGTGTCTCAATTTTTTCTTTAACCTCGGCTATGGCATTGTTCAGAGGGTCCAGATTAGGTATTTGGAGTGACTGAATCTGTTCCTTTAGAGTAGAAATCACGAGATCAAAATCTTCTTGTGATTTTATGCTTTTGACAATTGTTTGGAGCTGTGCCTGGACATTATTTATTTGCTCTTCCAATTGTTGTTTCAATTGCTCAGAATTGGTGGCCTGGGTCTTAAATTTGGCTTGAAGAGCTGCAACAGCTTCTTCTAAACTTTGAAAATTATCTAATGTGGCCAAATTAGTATATTTCTGAAGCAACAATTTAAGTTCTGAGTCAATTTTAAGAAGAGGGTGCATGCATTGTGATTGCAAATTTGTAATTTCCAATTGAAGACTGGCATTGAGTGTTGTTTGTAAAGCTTGTAAATCACTTCTTAATTTCTTGACTCTGCCATCAAGCATCAAAATCTCATCACTGTGATCTTCATGTATTGTATGGCCAAAAATATCATTAGGCATTTTTGTTTTAGTAGTTATTTATTATAGAGTATCTGATTCTTAATTCTATAAAAAAAGTATAAGCTTATCATAGGATCCAGGGACCTCAATATATAAGCAGTCTCCAGCAGAAACAGTATAAACAGTGCCAGAAACCATGTTTGAGTGCTTAATTCTATAAATATTTTTCCCTATTGAAATCTTGACATCACCCTCAGGGGTTGTAATAAATTGCAATTGCCCACCTACAGGTAATTGGTAATGATTTAAATTATTGTTAAATATGTACAATATTTTGCCTGTTTCATCATCAACATCTGTAAGTATGCTGTTCAGATGAATAATTAACAAAGCATTTAGTTTAGACAGTATATCAGAAGAGGGTTGTGGTGTTGGCAGGTCCATAATAGCCCGTTTTTTGAACCCAAATAAGTTCATAGGCATGTTTATTTATTTCAAATCATGCTCTGTGCTTGTGCATTGTTTGCCATTTTTCAAATCACAATGACCCCATCGTAGAGTATGTATGCCACATGACAAAATGCATCTCTTATCATCATGTGGGTCCAGAGCCACTTTTCTTACAACATTTGAAGTCAATAAGTGATCCGCACTCTGGATTCTGGATTCTGATGTTTTGATTAAATTCTGGGATTTGAGGCAATTTTTATAATCTTCAAATTTAAGCTCTTTTTCCACAGCTACTTTGCCAATACCCTTGGCCTTTTTAGCAGCAACACCACTACATGTTTTAAAACTGTACATCTTGGCACTTAACCCAGCAAATTCCACAATAACATCACCAAGTGTCTCATCTTTTAACTTGCCGGGCACCTTTTTGTTGTGGGGTTGAATATTCAAATGGCCTGGCAATTCACTGGTATCAAAATATTTAAACAATTCAGGCTGGGTCATATCTTTATAAACATCTTCTGTTTTAATATCAAGAATAAAACTATCCGTGTCCATGTACATCAATTTTATATTATCACCATAAAAAGGTTTCAACACATCATAATACAATATTAACATATGTAATTTGGCCAATTCCAATATTGCAGCCCCTACATAAATAGGTTTATCAAACTTAATCTTTGTTTTTTTCATGTTGAAAAGTGCCATATTTTCATCATAAATTCTTCTGTAATTGAAATTAGGCTTTGCAACCAATTTTTTGCTCAGGCTGGGGTCAGTAATTATTTTAACATCGGTATGTTTTCTGACATTTTCAATAGTTTTGCCATACACAGAATTAACCATCAATTTAAACAAAGATTTATCAAATTGGCTCTTTGCAGATGTTCGAAGCTCCGTGTTTGTATCAATATATGATTTCAACCATTCTGAGTGCCTGAACCTCAAAACTTTGCCAAGTTTGGTCACTTGAACACCATGTTTCATCAGGAACTGGAGGTTTTTGTAATATATGACATAGCCCTGTTTTGGATCCAGAGTCATCATGAGCTTCTTCTGTTTAGAGCCAGGTGAGCACTGAACCTCGGGAATTGGGGGCAGATCAGAAAATTTGTTGTGTAAATCATCTGGAATTGTCAGATCAATCTCTAAGAAGAGGCCATAGTCACTATCATCAAAGTCCTGAAGATCCTCAATATTGAAATCTTCAACCCATTCAAGCCCTGCATATGGCAGTTTATCCATCATAGCGTGACCATAGAGGCTGCTGGCATCTACATACAGTATATAATTTGATGGCCGTGCTGGATCATAATCAGGCATATATTTGTTATTTGCTCTGGCATATCTCTGAGAGCATTGCACCATGCCTCCTCTTATACCTTTCTCCATAAACAGATACATATTTTGATCTTGGATCAGATCCAATTGCATTTGAGTGTTCAAAAACATTGAAGACCATGCTAGGCCCGGGGCACTGTAAAAATATATTGGGTTCAGTCTATAATTTTGCATAGAAGATTTTCTGAATGCCTGCAATATATCAGCTAAGAGGGTCACATCAAGTTTCAAATATGCCATGTGATAATCACCAAATGTCTGGCATTTTAAATTGTTCCACATCAACTGGGCATGGTGATAATCTTCATCAGTGATTCCAGATCCTCTGATTTTGCTGTAAAACTCTTCTTGTGGTGGCAAAAAACACTCATCAAATTTAGAAAAATCTGTAACATAGTCATATGGATATACACCCTTCCGCCTAATTAATTTCAGGTCCTGATTTGGAAACAAGGCACATGTGATTTTGAATTGATCATCAGATAATTGAAGGCCAGTGTAGCCAGGCTAGCAGATAAAATTCTGTAAGAATCAAGAAATCTTATGTGAATAGGAACACCATTAACTTTAATTATTTTGCTAATAGCAATATATTTCTCATCATTTTCAGCTAAAATATTTAAATTCTGCTTGTCAAACCCCTCATATCTGATCAGATGATGGAAATCATAATTGGATGCTCCATGGCAAAATATGGGGACAAATTTTGGTCTCTTGATCTTAATATTACAGCTATTACACAGGGCCATTTTGAATTTACCATCTGTATGAGAATGGTGTTTCACTTTGATATTTGTATCTGAAAATTCAGAATCACATACCGGGCATTTTTCTGCATTGTTGAAATCCTCAATCTGTTTCTCTGTTAAAGGCAACATGGGTTTTGATTTTAATAAGATTTTAGATGCTATGTCATGGCACTCATTTTCTATTCTATGTGCAAATATTTTGATGGCATCTGGCCCCATGTATGAATCTTTTTTGGTAACAACACCATCCTGTACAACCACATAATAAAAGCTGGAAGGTTCATGTAGCTGGTATGGTGTAATTGAAGATTCTTCAGGATCTGGATTGCAGAATGCAAGAGGTTTGAGGTTCGATTCAAAATCACAGACAATATATGCTGGGTGTTCCAACAAGGCTTCAAACTTTTTGAATTTTGCATTTTCACTTGGATTGGGCATCACCATATGAACAGGTTTATAATTGCCACAGTATTTCAGATGCTCAATTAACTTGTTTTTTGCAATTTCTGCATTTACTTCCCGAACCCCCTTCACTATTTTTTGACCATCAAATACACATAAACATCTTCTGCACAACTTGAATATTGTATTGGATTTGTCTAGTTGTGTTCTCACTAAAGCTTCAAGATTATGTATCAGAGTGTAATGATATTTGCCATCCTCTTCAATTAAGAGCAGATCAATCGGAACAGCAGAATCATCATCAAATGTACTGATTCTGAGAGGTTCTATCAAGCAATTGCCACGGCCAGTGGAACAAATAAATACATTAATAGATAATTGTTTATTATTGATATGCCTGGCTCTATTTTCAAATTTATCAATATTCTGAACAGACATTAGATATTCTAAACCCTCCATTGCTTCATCAAAATCATGTTCATGTTGTTTGTAATAAGTTATTCTCTGAGGATTCCTTGAAACTGGATACAAAGCAGCTAATATACACCACAAAAAGCATTTCTGGTCGGTATTTTCTATATTAACCACAGCTCTTTTGTTTTTAATATTTGCAGGTAATGGCAAATATGTAGATCCTTGTAATGGGCTGAATTCAGAAATATTAACATATAACTTGTGTGGAGATCCGCATAGGCTCCAACCAGACTCTTTTGCCGCAAATTCAGAGTGTTTAATATTTAATTGATCCATCAAACTGCTTATTATTTTGTCTGAATTTGTATTTGAATATACCGGTACAGTTTCTGTTTTGTGGGGCTGTGTAAATTTTGTGCCATTTGGTTTCTTATATTGAGTATACAATTTGAGGGACAGCTTATAAGAGCCATTTTGTGCATTAAGAATTGCCTGCAGATCAGGATTTATATTGTTCAAAAAATTGTTAATACCACATCTTGGCTCTGATACAAACCGATAATCCCTAAGTTGGGCATTAAAACTGTTATGGATGGGTGCATAGCGTGGCTGCTTTGCTGCTCTGGCATTAAGAGGTGCTTCATGCTTTCTTTTCAGACCAGATGTAGATGCTTGTGGGGGCAATGTTGATGACTGTACAGAACAAGTGCCTTTATGTGTATATGTGAAGTATTGCATGCTGTATTTTCTATTGCATTTGGGGCATATTTTTGTGGGAGTTCTGTATTTGCCTGGGTTACAATTCCTTTGGTGTCTGGCCCAATTAGAGCTAAATATATTTTTATTGCATTGGTCACAATATTTTTGTTTTGGCATTTTTCTTGTTGTTTATTATATAAGATTTTCTGGGCTTCAATTCAAAACTTTATACTGAATAAAAAATATAAGTTGGGTTCAGCAGTGTGATTTGTGTGTGTGTGTGTATGTGTGTATGTATATATGTGTGCTAATATTTTTGGCTTTGGTATTTATATACAATTTCTTGGGGTTCAAATCAAAACTCTATACTGGATAAAAAATATCAGTTGGGTTCAGTGCGGACAAAAAAACTGCATAGGTCTATGTCAATTAGTTCTTGAGATTTTGTATTTAGGAACCACTTTGGCCCCCCTGCCAAAAATTGGCTTTTATTGTATCAGTGTATATTGTTTCTATGACCTTACTTGGGTTATTCCGCCAAATTATATGCTTCAAGTCTCTTATATTTTGGTGGAGCCTGTTCAGGTTCTGCCCCCCACTTGTGGGTTCCACTGCCGATCCAGCAATGGTGAAGAATCTGCACTGTGCCCTGGCTTATATAGATTTACAGAGCCAATAGAAACACTGCTTATTTAAACCAATCAGAATATAACACATAATCACATTATGTCATAAGCAACCAATCAGAAAACAACACGTATCTAATAATTTATTGGATAATAATTTGTTGCACAGCATGATGCAATATAAATAAACCAGAAATAGGCCACAACTTGGCCACAAGTGGACCGGAAGTAGTCAAACCGGAAGTGGACCGGAAGTGGACCGGAAGTGGACCGGAAGTGGGACCGGAAGTGGACCGGAAGTGGACCGGAAGTAGGCAGAAATGGGTAGAAATGGCCAAAAATAGACCGGAAATGGACCGGAAGTGGGCAGAAATGGGTAGAAATGGCCAAAAATAGACCGGAAGTAAATATGGGTGGGTATGGGTGTGTGTGTAGGTGGGTCTTATAAGCATCTTGGCCTAGTTTTAAGTGTGGCCATCAAAAGGGGCATATTTTTGACAAGTTTATGGACAACAATCTCACAAAAGTGCCTTTTATAAGTGTAGGCAAATCACTCCGAGGGGGCTCTTCCTTTCTCATGGAATCCATGAGGGCTTTTTTACAAAAATCTTGGATTAGACAGGGTTCCACACTTGAGCAAAAAGCTCATATGGGCATGTTGAGCTAGTTTTAAGTGTAGCCAAACCTGCTTGAGGGGGGCTCTTCCTTTCCTGAGTTTATAATATTGTATTTCCCACTACTTGTCGGGAAACTCACAATATCTTGTTAGAAGGTAGCTGCATCATTCGTCTACACTAAAACATGCATGACGAGGCAAAAGCAAATCCGGAATCTTGGCTTTTCTAAGCGACTCCGCGAGCCCGCGTCCTTCTCGCACATTAATAAGCGCTTCTCGCCCCCTAAATCGCCATTTCGTTTAAAGGAGATCAAATGGTACTTCTGTCTGATTTGATTTGATTTGATTTAGTTTATTTTACTTCGCGTTTTGTGCCTCTTGGCTAATTTGCGAAGATGGGGATAAGTGATGAAATGATGAAATTGATGAATGGACATTCACAAACAACCAAGCCCGACCGGGATTCGAACCCGGGACCCTTGGCGTCGCAGCGCGATATGCTAACCACTCGGCCACAGGGTCGGGCCGGTACTTCTGTCTAACCGGGGATGTCGAAACTTGGGATACCGGTAGAGGCGGACATCTCCTTTTACATGGTCAAATTTCGTAACGATCGAATGACGCCAAGTATGAAAAAGTAATAATCGAAAGAGAATGTCATTTTTGTCTCCTAAGGAGCGTTTCTCTCGCCTAAGCAATGTTTTCAATTTCGATCTAGGGAATCGAAATTCGGCACAAAGGTAGCCCACGTGAAGATAATAAAAAGCTTCGAATGCGATTTTGAGATTTCTCAAAAACTGCGGCCGCCATATTGGGAAATGACACATTATCGCCCCCGCGACATGCACCTCCAACGCTAAACACCAAACGGAAGCGGCTCTTGCCCTCGGATCACGATAACCCCTAGAGCAGGGTTGTAGGAGAAGGACCCAGGTAGATATCCTCACGGTAAATTAAAAACGAGGTCGAGTGTTGGAGTCACGGGAAAGGGTTGATTCTCCCCTTGAAAGTAGGAGGAAATGCTAAATCTTAACGGATTTTTAAGTTTGAATAGAAAATTCAGTTTTGTCGGGAAACTCGCAATATCTTGTTAGAAGGTAGCTGCATCATTCGTCTACACGAAAACATGCAGGACGAGGCAAAAGCAAATCCGGAATCTTGACTTTTCTAAGCAAATCCGCGAGCCCGCGTCCTTCTCGCACATTAATAAGCGCTTCTCGCCCCCTAAACCGCCATTTCGTTTATAGGAGGTCAAATGGTACCTCGGTCTAACCAGGGATGTCGGAACTTGGGATACCGGTAGAGGCGGACATCTCCTTTAAGATTTTAAAATTTCGTAACGATCGAATGATGTTAAGAATGAAAAAGTGATAATCGAAAGACAACGTCAATCTCGTCACCTAAGGAGCGTTTCTCTCGCCTAAGACATGTTTTCAATTTCGATCTAGGGAATCGAAATTCGGCACAAAAGTAGCCCACGTGAAGATAATAAAAGTTTGGAATGCGATTTTGAGATTTCTCAAGAACTGCGGAGCCATCTTGGAAAATGGCATATTTTCGCCCCCGCGACATGCACCTCCGACGCTAAACACCAAACGGAAGCGGCTCTTGCCGTCGGATCGCGATAACCCCTAGAGCAGGGTTGTAGGGGAAGGACCCAGGTAGATATCCTCACGGTAAATTAAAAACGAGGTCGAGTGTTGGAGTCACGGGGAAGGGTTGATTCTCCCCTTGAAATTAGGAGGAAATGCTAAATCTTAGCGGATTTTAAAGTTTGAATAGAAAATTAATTTTTGTCGGGAAACTCACAATATCTTGTTAGAAGGTAGCTGCATGATTCGTCTACACGAAAACATGCAGGACGAGGCAAAAGCATATTTGCAATCTTGACTTTTCTAAGAAAATCCTCGAGCCCGCGTACTTCTCGCACCTTAATAAGCGCTTCTCGCCCCCTAAACCGCCATTTCGTTTAAAGGAGGTCAAATGGTACTTCGGTCTAACCGGGCATGTCGAAGCTTGGGATACCGGTAGAGCCGGACCTCTCCTTTTACATGGTAAAATTTCGTAACGATCGAATGACGCCAAGTCTAAAAAAGTGAAAATCGATAGACAATGTTATTCTCGTCTCCTAAAGAGCGTTTCTCTCGCCTAAGCCTTGTTTTCAATTTCGATCTGGGGAATCGAAATGCGGCACAAAGGTAGCCCACGTGAAGATAAAAGCTTCGAATGCGTTTTTGAGATTTCTCAAAAACTGCGGCCGCCATCTTGGGAAATGGCATTTTATCGCCCCCGCGACATGCATCTCCGACGCTCAACACCAAACGGGAGCGGCTCTTGCCGTCGGATTGCGATAACCCCTAACGCAGGGTTGTAGGGGAAGGACCTAGGTAGATATCCTCACTGTAAATTAAAAAAGAGGTCGAGTGTTGGAGTCATGGGAAAGGGTTGATTCTCCCCTTGAAATTAGAAGGAAATGCTAAATCTTAACGGATTTTAAGTTTGAATAGAAAATTCAGTTATGGAGGGAAACTCACAATATCTTGTTAGAAGGTAGCTGCATCATTCGTCTACACGAAAACATGCAGCGCGAAGCAAAAGCAAATCCGGAATATTTACTTTTCTAAGCAAATCCGCGAGCCCGCGTCCTTCTCGCACCTTAATAAGCGTTTCTCGCCCCCTAAACCGCCATTTTGTTAAAAGGCGGTTAAAGAGTACTTCGTTCTAACCGGGGAAGTCGAAAATTGGGTTACCGGTAGAAGCGGACATCTTCTTTAAGATGGTAAAATTTCGTAACGATCGAATGATGCCAAGTATGAAAAAGTGATAATCGAAAGACGTCATTCTCGTCACCTAACGAGCGTTTCTCTCACCTAAGACAAGTTTTCAATTTCGATCTAGGGAACCGAAATTCGGCACAAAAGTAGCCCACGTGAAAATAATAAAAGTTTGGAATGCGATTTTGAGATTTCTCAAGAAATGCGGAGCCATCTTGGAAAATGGCATATTTTCGCCCCGCGACCTGCACCTTCAACGCTAAACACCAGGCGGGAGCGGCTCCAGGAGTCGGATCGCGATAACCCCTAACACAGGGTTGTAGTGGAAGGGTCCAGGTAGATATCCTCACTGTAAATTAAAAAAGAGGTGAGTGTTGGATTAACGGGAAAAGGTTGATTTTCCCCTTGATATTAGGAGCAAATGCTAGAAATTAACGAATTTTTGGTTTGAATAGAAAATTCAGCTTTGTCGGGAAACTCACAATATCTTGTTAGAAGGTAGCTGCATCATTCGTCTACACGAAAACATGCAGGACGAGGCAAAAGCAAATCCGGAAAGTTGACTTTTCTAAACGAATCCGCGAGCCCGCGTCCTTCTCGCACCTTAATAAGCGCTTCTCGCCCCCTAAACCGCCATTTCGTTTAAAGGAGGTCAAATGGTACTTCGGTCTAACCGGGGATGTCGAAACTTGGGATACCGGTAGAGCCGGACCTCTCCTTTTACATGGTAAAATTTCGTAACGATCGAATGACGCCAAGTATGAAAAAGTGATAATCGAAAGACAATGTCATTCTCGTCTCCTAAGGAGCGTTTCTCTCGCAAAAGCCATGTTTTCAATTTCGATCTAGGGAATCGAAATTCGGCACAAAGGTAGCCCACGTGAAGATAATTAAAGCTTTGAATGCGATTTTGAGATTTCTCAAAAACTGCGGCCGCCATCTTGAGAAATGGCATATTATCGCACCCCCGACCTGCACCTCCGACGCTAAACACCAAACGGAAGCAGCTCTTGCCGTCGGATCGCGTTAACCCCTAAAGCAGGGTTGTAGGGGAAGGACCAAGGTAGATATCCTCACGGTAAAATAAAAACTAGGTCGAGTGTTGGAGTCACGGGAAAGGGTTGATTCTCCCCTTGAAAATAGGAGGAAATGCTAAATCTTAACTGATTTTAAAGTTTGAATAGAAAATTCAGTTTTGTCGGGAAACTCACATTATCTTGTTAGAAGGTAGCTGCATCATTCGTCTACACGAAAACATGCAGGACGAGGCAAAAGCAAATCCAAAATCTTTGCTTTTCTAAGCGAATCCGCGAGCCCGCGTCCTTCTCGCACATTAGTAAGCGCTTCTCGCCCCCTAAACCGCCATTTCGTTTAAAGGAGGTCAAATGGTACTTCGGTCTAACCGGGGATGTCGAAACTTGGGATACCGGTAGAGCCGGACCTCTCCTTTTACAAGGTAAAATTTCGTAACGATCGAGCGAAGCCAATATTAAAAAGTGATAATCGAAAAACAATGTCATTCTCGTCTCCTAAGGAGCGTTTCTCTCGCCTAAGCCATGTTTTCAATTTCGATCTAGGGAATCGAAATTCGGCACAAAGGTAGACCACGTAAAGATATTAAAAGCTTCGAATGCGATTTTGAGATTTCTCAAAAACTGCGGCCGCCATCTTGGGAAATGGCATATTATCGCCCCCGAGACATGCATCTCCGACGCTAAACACCAAACGGGAGCGGCTCTTGCCGTCGGATCGCGATAACCCCTAACGCAGGGTTGTAGGGGAAGGACCCAAGTAGATATCCTCACTGTAAATTAAAAACGAGGTCGAGTGTTGGAGTCCCGGGAAAGGGTTGATTCTCACCTTGAAATTAGAAGGAAATGCTAAATCTTAACGGATTTTAAAGTTTGAATAGAAAATTCAGTTTTGTCGGGAAACTCACAACATCTTGTTAGAAGGTAGCTGCATCATTCGTCTACACGAAAACATGCAGGACGAGGCAAAGCAATTCCGGAATCTTGAATTTTCTAAGCGAATCCGCGAGCCCGCGTCCTTCTCGCACCTTAATAAGCGCTTCTCGCCCCGTAAACCGCCATTTCGTTTAAAGGAGGTCAAATGGTACTTCGGTCTAACCGGGGATGTCGAAACTTGGGATACCGGTAGAGCCGGACCTCTCCTTTTACATGGTCAAATTTCGTAACGATCCAATGACGCCAAGTATGAAAAAGTAACAATCGAAAGAGAAAGTCATTCTCGTCTCCTAAGGAGCGTTTCTCTCGCCTAAGCCATGTTTTCAATTTCGATCTAGGGAATCGAAATTCGGCACAAAGGTAGCCCACGTGAAGATAATAAAAGCTTCGAATGCGATTTTGAGACTTCTTAAAAACTGCTGCCGCCATCTTGGGAAATGACATATTATTGCCCCCGCGACATGCACCTCCGACGCTAAACACCAAACGGAAGCGGCTCTTGCCGTCGGATCGTGATAACCCCTAAAGCAGGGTTGTAGGGGAAGGACCCAGGTAGATATCCTCACGGTAAATTAGAAACGAGGTCGAGTGTTGGAGTCACGGGAAAGTGTTGATTCTCCCCTTTAAATTAAAAGGAAATGCTAAATCTTACCGGATTTTAAAGTTTGAATACAAAATTAATATTTGTCGGGAAACTCACAATATCTTGTTAGAAGGTAGCTGCATCATTCGTCTACACGAAAACATGCAGGATGAGGCAAAAGCAAATCCGGAATCTTTGCTTTTCTAAGCGAATCCGCGAGCCCGCGTCCTTCTCGCACATTAGTAAGCGCTTCTCGCCCCCTAAACCGCCATTTCGTTTAAAGGAGGTCAAATGGTACTTCGGTCTAACCGGGGATGTCGAAACTTGGGATACCGGTAGAGCCGGACCTCTCCTTTTACAAGGTAAAATTTCGTAACGATCGAGCGAAGCCAATATTAAAAAGTGATAATCGAAAAACAATGTCATTCTCGTCTCCTAAGGACCGTTTCTCTCGCCTAAGCCATGTTTTCAATTTCGATCTAGGGAATCGAAATTCGGCACAAAGGTAGACCACGTAAAGATATTAAAAGCTTCGAATGCGATTTTGAGATTTCTCAAAAACTGCGGCCGCCATCTTGGGAAATGGCATATTATCGCCCCCGAGACATGCATCTCCGACGCTAAACACCAAACGGGAGCGGCTCTTGCCGTCGGATCGCGATAACCCCTAACGCAGGGTTGTAGGGGAAGGACCCAAGTAGATATCCTCACGGTAAATTAAAAACGAGGTCGAGTGTTGGAGTCCCGGGAAAGGGTTGATTCTCACCTTGAAATTAGAAGGAAATGCTAAATCTTAACGGATTTTAAAGTTTGAATAGAAAATTCAGTTTTGTCGGGAAACTCACAACATCTTGTTAGAAGGTAGCTGCATCATTCGTCTACACGAAAACATGCAGGACGAAGCAAAGCAATTCCGGAATCTTGAATTTTCTAAGCGAATCCGCGAGCCCGCGTCCTTCTCGCACCTTAATAAGCGCTTCTCGCCCCGTAAACCGCCATTTAGTTTAAAGGAGGTCAAATGGTACTTCGGTCTAACCTGGGATGTCGAAACTTGGGATACGGGTAGAGCCGGACCTCTCCTTTTACATGGTCAAATTTCGTAACGATCGAATGAGGCATAAAATGAAAAAGTGGTAATCGAAAAAGAATGTCTTTCTCGTCTCCTAAGGAGCGTTTCTCTCGCCTAAGCCATGTTTTCAATTTCGATCTAGGGAATCGAAATTCGGCACAAAGGTAGTCCACGTGAAGATATTAAAAGCTTCGAATGCGATTTTGAGATTTCTCAAAAACTGCGGCCGCCATCTTGTAAAATGGCATATTATCGCCCCCGCGACATGCATCTCCGACGTTAAACACCAAACGGGAGCGGCTCTTGCCGTCGCATCGCGATAACCCCTAACGCAGGGTTGTAGGGGAAGGACCCAAGTAGATATCCTCACGGTAAATTAAAAACGAGGTCGAGTGTAGGAGTCACGGGAAAGGGTTGATTCTCCCCTTGAAATAAGAGGAAATGCTAAATCTTACCGGATTTTAAAGTTTGAATAGAAAATTCAGTTTTGTCGGGAAACTCACAATATCCTGTTAGAAGGTAGCTGCATCATTCGTCTACACTAAAACATGCATGACGAGGCAAAAGCAAATCCGGAATCTTGACTTTTCTAAGCGAATCCGCGAGCCCGCGTCCTTCTCGCACCTTAATAAGCGCTTCTCGCTTCCTAAACCGCCATTTCGTTTAAAGGAGGTCAAATGGTACTTCGATCTCACCGGGGATGTCGAAACTTGGGATACCGGTAGAGGCGGACATCTCCTTTAAGATGGTAAAATTTCGTAACGATCGAATGATGTTAAGTATGAAAAAGTGATAATCGAAAGACAACGTCATTCCCGTCACCTAAGGAGCGTTTCTCTCGCCTAAGACATGTTTTCAATTTCTATCTAGGGAATCGAAATTCGGCACAAAAGTAGGCCACGTGAAGATAATAAAAGCTTCGAATGCGATTTTGAGACTTCTTAAAAACTGCGGCCGCCATCTTGGGAAATGACATATTATCGCCCCCGCGACATGAACCTCCGACGCTAAACACCAAACGGAAGCAGCTCTTGCCGTCGGATCGGGTTAACCCCTAAAGCAGGGTTGTAGGGGAAGGACCCAGGTAGATATCCTCACGGTAAATTAAAAACTAGGTCGAGTGTTGGAGTCACGGGAAAGGGTTGATTCTCCCCTTGAAAGTAGGAGGAAATGCTAAATCTTAACTGATTTTAAAGTTTGAATAGAAAGTTCAGTTTTGTCGGGAAACTCACATTATCTTGTTAGAAGGTAGCTGCATCATTCGTCTACACGAAAACATGCAGGACGAGGCAAAAGCAAATCCGGAATCTTTGCTTTTCTAAGCGAATCCGCGAGCCCGCGTCCTTCTCGCACATTAGTAAGCGCTTCTCGCCCCCTAAACCGCCATTTCGTTTAAAGGAGGTCAAACGGTACTTCGGTCTAACCGGGGATGTCGAAACTTGGGATACCGGTAGAGCCGGACCTCTCCTTTTACATGGTAATATTTCGTAACGATCGAGCGAAGCCAAGTATGAAAAAGTGATAATCGAAAGACAATGTCATTCTCGTCTCCTAAGGAGCGTTTCTCTCGCCTAAGCCATGTTTTCAATTTCGATCTAGGGAATCGAAATTCGGCACAAAGGTAGCCCACGTGAAGATAATAAAAACTTCGAATGCGATTTTGAGATTTCTCAAAAACTGCGGCCGCCATCTTGGGAAATGACAAATTATCGCCCCCACGACATGCACCTCCGACGCTAAACACCAAACGGAAGCGGCTCTTGCCGTCGGATCGCGATAACCCCTAAAGCAGAGTTGTAGGGAAAGACCCAGGTAGATATCCTCACGGTAAATTAAAAACGAAATCGAGTTTTGGAGTCACGGGAAAGGTTTGATTCTCCCCTTGAAATTAGGAGGAAATGCTAAATCTTACCGGATTTTAATGTTTGAATACAAAATTAATCTTTGTCGGGAAACTCACAATATCTTGTTAGAGGGTAGCTGCTTCATTCGTCTAAACTAAAACATGCATGACGAGGCAAAAGCAAATCCGGAATCTTGACTTTTCTAGGCGAATCTACGAGCCCGCGTCCTTCTCGCACCTTAATAAGCCCTTCTCGCCCCTTAAACAGCCATTTCGTTTAAAGGAGGTTAAATGGTACTTCGGTCTAACCGAGGATGTCGAAACTTCGGATACGGGTAGAGCCGGACCTCTCCATTTACATGGTAAAATTTCGTAACGATCGAATGAGGCATAAAATGAAAAAGTGGTAATCGAAAAAGAATGTCTTTCTCGTCTCCTAAGGAGCGTTTCTCTCGCCTAAGCAATCTTTTCAATTACGATCTAGGGAATCGAAATTCGGCACAAAGGTAGTCCACGTGAAGATATTAAAAGCTTCGAATGCGATTTTGAGATTTCTCAAAAACTGCGGCCGCCATATTGTAAAATGGCATATTATCGCCCCCGCGACATGCATCTCCGACGTTAAACACCAAACGGGAGCGGCTCTTGCCGTCGGATCGCGATAACCCCTAACGCAGGTTTGTAGGGGAAGGACCCAAGTAGATATCCTCACGGTAAATTAAAAACGAGGTCGAGTTTTGGAGTCACGGGAAAGGTTTGATTCTCCCCTTGAAATTAGGAGGAAATGCTAAATCTTACCGGATTTTAAAGTTTGAATACAAAATTAATCTTTGTCGGGAAACTCACAATATCTTGTTAGAGGGTAGCTGCTTCATTCGTCTAAACTAAAACATGCATGACGAGGCAAAAGCAAATCCGGAATCTTGACTTTTCTAAGCGAATCTACGAGCCCGCGTCCTTCTCGCACCTTAATAAGCCCTTCTCGCCCCTTAAACCGCCATTTCGTTTAAAGGAGGTTAAATGGTACTTCGGTCTAACCGAGGATGTCGAAACTTCGGATACGGGTAGAGTCGGACCTCTCCATTTACATGGTAAAATTTCGTAACGATCGAGCGAAGCCAAGTATGAAAAAGTGGTAATCGAAAAAGAATGTCTTTCTCGTCTCCTAAGGAGCGTTTCTCTCGCCTAAGCAATGTTTTCAATTTCGATCTAGGGAATCGAAATTCGGCACAAAGGTAGTCCACGTGAAGATATTAAAAGCTTCGAATGCGATTTTGAGATTTCTCAAAAACTGCGGCCGCCATCTTGTAAAATGGCATATTATCGCCCCCGCGACATGCATCTCCGACGTTAAACACCAAACGGGAGCGGCTCTTGCCGTCGGATCGCGATAACCCCTAACGCAGGGTTGTAGGGGAAGGACCCAAGTAGATATCCTCACGGTAAATTAAAAACGAGGTCGAGTGTTGGAGTCCCGGGAAAGGGTTGATTCTCACCTTGAAATTAGAAGGAAATGCTAAATCTTAACGGATTTTAAAGTTTGAATAGAAAATTCAGTTTTGTCGGGAAACTCACAACATCTTGTTAGAAGGTAGCTCCATCATTCGTCTATACGGAAACATGCAGGACGAGGCAAGGCAATTCCGGAATCTTGAATTTTCTAAGCGAATCCGCGAGCCCGCGTCCTTCTCGCACCTTAATAAGCGCTTCTCGCCCCGTAAACCGCCATTTCGTTTAAAGGAGGTCAAATGGTACTTCGGTCTAACCGGGGATGTCGAAATTTGGGATACCGGTAGAGCCGGACCTCTCCTTTACATGGTCAAATTTCGTAACGATCCAATGACGCCAAGTATGAAAAAGTAACAATCGAAAGAGAAAGTCATTCTCGTCTCCTAAGGAGCGTTTCTCTCGCCTAAGCCATGTTTTCAATTTCGATCTAGGGAATCGAAATTCGGCACAAAGGTAGCCCACGTGAAGATAATAAAAGCTTCGAATGCGATTTTGAGACTTCTTAAAAACTGCGGCCGCCATCATGGGAAATGACATATTATCGCCCCCGCGACATGCACCTCCGACGCTAAACACCAAACGGAAGCGGCTCTTGCCGTCGGATCGTGATAACCCCTAAAGCAGGGTTGTAGGGGAAGGACCCAGGTAGATATCCTCACGGTAAATTAGAAACGAGGTCGAGTGTTGGAGTCACGGGAAAGGGTTGATTCTCCCCTTTAAATTAAAAGGAAATGCTAAATCTTACCGGATTTTAAAGTTTGAATACAAAATTAATCTTTGTCGGGAAACTCACAATATTCTGTTAGAAGGTAGCTGCATCATTCGTCTACACTAAAACATGCATGACGAGGCAAAAGCAAATCCGGAATCTTGACTTTTCTAAGCGAATCCGCGAGCCCGCGTCCTACTCGCACCTTAATAAGCGCTTCTCGCCCCCTAAACCGCCATTTCGTTTAAATGAGGTGAAATGGTACTTCGGTCTAACCGGGGATGTCGGAACTTGGGATACCGGTAGAGGCGGACATTTCCTTTAAGATGGTAAAATTTCGTAACGATCGAATGATGTTAAGTATGAAAAAGTGATAATCGAAAGACAACGTCAATCTCGTCACCTAAGGAGCGTTTCTCTCGCCTAAGACATGTTTTCAATTTCGATCTAGGGAATCGAAATTCGGCACAAAGGTAGCCCACGTGAAGATATTAAAAGCTTCGAATGCGATTTTGAGATTTCTCAAAAACTGCGGAGCCATCTTGTAAAATGGCATATTTTCGCCCCAGCGACATGCACCTCCGACGCTAAACACCAAACGGAAGCGGCTCTTGCCGTCGGATCGCGATAACCCCTAAAGCAGGGTTGTAAGGGAAGGACCCAGGTAGATATCCTCACTGTAAATTAAAAACGAGGTCGAGTGTTGGAGTCACGGGAAAGGGTTGATTCTCCCCTTGAAAGTAGAAGGAAATGCTAAATCTTAATGGATTTTTAAGTTTGAATAGAAAATTCAGTTTTGTCGGGAAACTCTCAATATCTTGTTAGAAGGTAGCTGCATCATTCGTCTACACGAAAACATGCATGACGAGGCAAAAGCAAATCCGAAATCTTTGCTTTTCTAAGCGAATCCGCGAGCCCGCGTCCTTCTCGCACATTAATAAGCGCTTCTCGCCCCCTAAACCGCAATTTCGTTTAAAGGAGGTCAAATGGTACTTCTGTCTAACCGGGGATGTCGAAACTGGGGATACCGGTAGAGCCGGACCTCTCCTTTTACATGGTCAAATTTCGTAACTATCGAACGAAGCCAAGTATGAAAAAGTGATAATCGAAAGACAATGTCATTCTCGTCTCCTAAGGAGCGTTTCTCTCGCCTAAGCCATGTTTTGAATTTCGATCTAGGGAATCGAAGTTCGGCACAAAGGTAGCCCACGTGAAGATAATAAAAGCTTCGAATGCGATTTTGAAATTTCTCAAAAACTGCGGCCGCCATCTTGGGAAATGACATATTATCGCCCCCGCGACATGCACCTCCGACGCTAAACACCAAACGGAAGCGGCTCCTGCCGTCGGATCGCGATAACTCCTAAAGCAGGGTTGTAGGGGAAGGACCCAGGTAGATATCCTCACGGAAAGTTAAAAACGAGGTCGAGTGTTGGAGTCACGGGAAAGAGTTGATTCTCAACTTTTTAGGAGGAAATGCTAAATCTTACCGGATTTTAAAGTTTGAATACAAAATTAATCTTTGTCGGGAAACTCACAATATCTTGTTAGAAGGTAGCTCCATCATTCGTCTACACTAAAACATGCATGACGAGGCAAAAGCAAATCCGGAATCTTGACTTTTCTAAGCGAATCAGCGAGCCCGCGTCCTTCTCGCACCTTAATAAGCGCTTCTCGCCCCTAAACCGCCATTTCGTTTAAAGGAGGTCAAATGGTACTTCGGTCTAACCGGGGATGTCGAAACTTGGGATACCGGTAGAGCCGGACCTCTCCTTTTACATGGTAAAATTTCGTAACGATCGAATGTTATTAAGTATGAAAAAGTGATAATCGAAAGACAACGTCATTCTCTTCACTTAAGGAGCGTTTCTCTCGCCTAAGACATGTTTTGAATTTCGATCTAGGGAACCGAAATTTGGCACAAAAGTAGCCCACGTGAAGATAATAAAAGTTTGGAATGCGATTTTGAGATTTCTCAAAAACTGCGGAGCCATCTTGGAAAATGGCATATTATCGCCCCTGCGACATGCACCTCCGACGCTAAACACCAGACGGGAGCGGATAACCGTCGGATCGCGATAACCCCTAAGGCAGGGTTGTTGGTGAAGGACCCAGGTAGATATCCCCACGGTAATTTAAAAACGAGGTCGAGTGTTGGAGCCACGTGAAAGGGTTGATTCTCCCCTTGAAATTAGGAGGAAATGCTAAATCTTAACGGATTTTAAACTTTGAATAGAAAATTCAGTTTTGTCGGGAAACTCACAATATCTTGTTAGAAGGTAGCTGCATCATTCGGCTACACGAAAACATGCAGGACGAGGCAAAAGCAAATCCGGAACCTTTGCTTTTCTAAGCGAATCCGCGAGCCCGCGTCCTTCTCGCACATTAATAAGCGCATCTCCCCCCCTAAACCGCCATTTCGTTTAAAGGAGGTCAAATGGTACTTCGGTCTAACCGGGATGTCGAAATTTGGGATACCGGTAGAGCCGGACGTCTCCTTTTACATGGTAAAATTTCGTAACGATCGAACGAAGCCAAGTATGAAAAAGTGATAATCGAAAGACAATGTTATTCTCGTCTCCTAAGGAGCGTTTCTCTCGCCTAAGCCATGTTTTCAATTTCAATCTAGGGAATCGAAATTGGGCACAAAGGTAGGCCACGTGAAGATAATAAAAGCTTCGAATGCGATTTTGAGACTTCTCAAAAACTGCGGCCGCCATCTTGGGAAATGACATATTATCGCCCCCACGACATGCACCTCCGACATTAAACACCAAACGGGAGCGGCTCTTGCCGTCGGATCGCGATAACCCCTAAAGCAGGGTTGTAGGAGAAGGACCCAGGTAGATATCCTCACGGTAAATTAAAAAGGAGGTCGAGTGTTGGAGTCACGGGAAAGGGTTGATTCTCCCCTTGAAATTAGGAGGACATGCTAAATCTTAACGGATTTTAAAGTTTGAATAGAAAATTCAGTTTTGTCGGGAAACTCACAATATCTTGTTAGAAGGTAGCTGCATCATTTGCTAAACGAAAACATGCAGGACGAGGCAAAAGCAAATCCGGAATCCTGGCTTTTCTAAGCGAATCCGCGAGCCCGCGTCCTTCTCGCACATTAATAAGCGCTTCTCGCCCCCTAAATCGCCATTTCGTTTAAAGGAGGTCAAATGGTACTTCGGTCTAACCGGGGATGTCGAAACTTGGGATACCGGTAGAGTCGGACATCTCCTTTTACATTGTCAAATTTCGTAACGATCCAATGACGCCAAGTATGAAAAAGTAATAATCGAAAGAGAATGTCATTCTCGTCTCCTAAGGAGCGTTTCTCTCGCCTAAGCCATGTTTTCAATTTCAATCTAGGGAATCGAAATTCGGCACAAAGGTAGCCCACGTGAAGATAATAAAAGCTTCGAATGCGATTTTGAGACTTTTCAAAAACTGCGGCCGCCATCTTGGGAAATGACATATTATCGCCCCCGCGACATGCACCTCCGACGCTAAACACCAAACGGAAGCGGCTCTTGCCGTCGGATCGTGATAACCCCTAAAGCAGGGTTGTAGGGGAAGGACCCAGGTAGATATCCTCACGGTAAATTAAAAACGAGGTCGAGTGTTGGAGTCACGGGAAAGAGTTGATTCTCCCCTTTAAATTAAAAGTAAATGCTAAATCTTACGGATTTTAAAGTTGGAATAGAAAATTCAGTTTTGTCGGAGTAGTGGGAAATACAATATTATAAACTCAGGAAAGGAAGAGCCCCCCTCAAGCAGGTTTGGCTACACTTAAAACTAGCTCAACATGCCCATATGAGCTTTTTGCTCAAGTGTGGAACCCTGTCTAATCCAAGATTTTTGTAAAAAAGCCCTCATGGATTCCATGAGAAAGGAAGAGCCCCCTAGGATTGATTTGCCTACACTTATAAAAGGCACTTCTGTGAGATTGTTGTCTATAATCCTGTCAAAAATATGCCCCTTTTGATATTTTTTTTGGCCACACTTAAAACTAAGCCAAGATACACCCATATACACACCCACACCCACCCACACACACACATATTTATTTCCGGTTTAAGTTCAATTGGATACCAGGTTCAAATTGTATATTAAAACAATGTAATATGCAGAGACCCTCTAGAATTGCTCCGTGACTCTCTCATTTCTTACATCATAAACATATGATTTTTCTCCTATGAGAATAACAATACATATAGTGTCATCAGGTAAAGCCTCATGGAATTCACAGATAATTTTAATATTTGTCCTGTCATTTACCACAACTTGTTTCCTTTTTGAAGTGTTAATTACAAACATGGGTCTCTGTGCCTTGAATTCATCTGGTGTGTAATACATGTCAGTATTGCCTGTAGTGACCCTTTTGAAGGATGTAAATGCTTCATATAATTTAAGGAAATCATTCTTGGACATGTCTAAATTGTAATTTTCTCTAGGAAAAACCTCATTTCTGTTATTTTTAAGATATATGTTCTTGATGTTGCAGCTATCAAATTTACTTGAATTTTTTTCCTGATTGTTGTGTCTTCCAGTCTGAAACAATACCACTACAAAATCAGGCATGTCATATTGAATACTGGAGAATGAATTTGTGGCATCAAATTCATAATAAAAACCAGTTGCGGGCTTCTGTACACATTGATATGTATAAAATTGCAGAGGAATCTGTGGATTTTTTATTATATCTGCTTTGTATTTAAGAGCATAACTGGCCTCGTATTCAACAACAGGGATTCTTAACTCCATAGTCTGAATAATGCATTTGCCTGCATCAGGTAGCGTATTAGGCAGAGCTTCTCCTGTGGGGTTTATTGCACTGTACCTCATCAAGGCATTATTATCATTGGCAGCTCTTCTAAATGTAATTCTTAACCCACCCTTCCACATAATATCTTTGAAATCTGAGAAGAATCCTGGCAATAGGCGCATGGGGAAGAGCACAGTGTGGTTCTTAGATAATATCTTATCACCAGCCTCAAATCCACCGATTTTGTAGTATGAAGCCTCGGTTTTGGATAATTTTAATGTGGCTAAAGCTGTGGAGGTAATGCCGGGATAAACCACTCTGTTTATAACAACGCCATGCTTTCTGATCTCAATTTCAGAGAACAGATGCGGCACAAAATTGTCCACCAATCTTATATTTGAATTTGCCGGATAATCTGTACCATCGAGCTTTACAACATCAAATTTGATGTATAGATCTGCTCTGTGAGGGTGTATAAATCCATCCCCCACATCAAGATCAACCTCAATCTCTGTGTTGGGTTGATTTAAATTTGCAAATGTCCTCCTGTTTGGGGGGAATGATTGTAGCTCATAACTCTCAATATTTTCCATTTTCTTCTTGTATGTATTTTTATTTAAATATTAATCTCTATGATTGCAGTTGTTGTGGCTCCAGCAAAATCAACTAATTCTTCTTTTTCATTAGTGACCATCAATTCAATATAATCTATTCTATTATGGCACACAGGAAAATATAATATTGGGGATGGATTGTAGATGATGGGTTCCATAAATTCAGAGTTAGGTTTGAATGTTGCAATGATGCCAGTTTGTTTGTGAGTGCCTATGCTATTTGATTTGGTGATCATACCCTCTGCTACATTACAGTGAATATTCAGAGTTTCTATGGCCAAAAATTTAGGTATATTCATAGCAGTGTGTTTGATGCCTGGTTCAAGTTTTGTGTTGTTCTCAAATCCTAACAGCTCTCCTATAGTACCCAGATCCACTGTTTCTGTAGCAGATACAATCTCTACTCTGTGAGTGACAGAATTTTGAGTTAATACAATACCTCTGGGTAATTGAGCATTTAGAGTGGACAGATTATACTGCCCTGGAGTGATGACAATTTTTTCATCCCCTACTGCAATTGTGTTGTTGTGGTGTGTAATATTAGGGATTAGGTACATGCCATAAAATGCCCTGAGAGCTATTGTTTTGGGATATACAATATCATCATGTAATTTGAGTTTCAATATTGAATTTTGGCTGGTGAGATGGAATACCCCCATGATGTTTTAAATACCACAAGGCTTTTTGAAAATCTTCAATTGATGGTTTATTTATTTGAGACATATATCTAAGAACAGATAAACACAAATGTCCGCAATTAACATCTTTGAAGTTTTGAACACGGGCATTATTGTAATAAAGATTAGCTGAATTTAGATATTTTATTAAATTTTCAGGTGGAACACCTCCAAATGAATCAAATACAAATGCCTTATTTTTTAAATATTTAAGATAACAGATCCAGTGAGTGCCCTGATTTTTGTACTCATCCAAATTAACAATGCCACACTCTTTGTTAAGTGGTTGTTCTGGTAAAGAATCAGACATGTACACACCTCTAAAATGTTTGATGCCCAGTGGCTTGATTAAAGCTTCAATATCTTGGTTTGTAAGCGGCTCTTGTTTTTTTTAAACTTATTCATGGCTCTCTAAACACCTTTGCCTTGTTTCTCCATTGCCAGGTTATGGCGCTTCTGCTCATCTAATTCTGCCCTATTTTTCTTGGCATCTATTACTGTTTTTGCTATGGCAGCTGATCCCCCCGCCAAGCTCCCCACAGCCCCGAGAGCAGCTAAGATGGCAGGGATGGTAAATATAAATCCACCCACATGTGATTTTTTCTTGATTGCTGTAATTTTTTTAATTGGGGGGTACTAAGTAACAATTTCATACCATGACCCTTGGCAATACAAGAATTTTTTTTCTTCCGCTGCTTTTTGGTCAAAAGACTGTCAATAGTTTTAAGAGATTTGAGACCTTCATAAGGTATTTGATACATAACACCCTTGGCCTTTATTGTAGGTTTATTATATACATATTCACAACCCCCACCCCAATTTTTGTTTGGTGCTCATAGCTATGGTGGTTCCCAATGCTGCTATTTTTTCACTCAAAGAAGCATCTTTGCTTACAAATCTGCCAAATGCAGCCTCTTCTAATTTCTTGTCTGCAACATGTCTCTTGTCAAGATCAGAATGTGTGTTGTATGCAATATCATGGTCTCTACAAGCAGCATCTAGGGGATTAACACCAGGATCACCTCTGTTTAATCTATGGTCTAGTTTTGTGCCTGGACCACAATACTGATAGCCTGGAATATGTAATTCAAATGGCAGCTTGTTTATAATGTCATTAACCAAGCCCCGACCCTCAGAAATATTCCAAAATTTGGGGGGTAAAGTATTAATTATTTTTATAAAATATCCAATCCCCTTAGTGTCATTCACTATAAAATTAGACAATTTTGTGCTTATCATGTCCATAATTCCAACCTTTTCATTGTAAAAATTGTGGTTCCCAGCACTTCCTCCCCAGCTATCACCAATAACCTATCTACAAGTTTCCTGACATCATCAACCCAGACAAATTCTTTAGGCAAGGTGTTGTATTGTTTGATTCCACTGCCAGTCTTGATTTGTGACCATATGGGCTTGATTAAATTATTGTATTTTGCCCCACTGCTTGAATTGACTCTTTTTTGTGTGGGATCATTGTTCTGGTATAGAGCATCTGATTTTATTAATATTTCTTTGTAATCCTCATAATCCTGATCTGTATAGCTGCCAGGCCTTTTCCTAGTCATCAATTCCCACAATCCAGGTGTTCCGAGATACTTAACAAAAGCACCTTTTTCTCCAAGTCGAGATTCTGAATATACAATTATATCATCTCCCATAAATGTTACTCTGAAATTGCCAATTCTATGTATGATGCTACCATCAAGCTCTGTGTCAGCATATAAGCCAAACACCTCTTCTTTATTGTCTTTAGGTGTGGTTAAATATTTTTGAGCAAGAAGACCCAATTCAATAGGATCCTGAGTAGCCTCAATTCTTCTAGGAGCAATAGGACTAGGTGTATGAATACTGGAAAGTTGGGTGAATGGATAATCTAATATGTTCCTAGCAGCTACAGGTAAAAGCTCTGTGAGCAAATATTCATTTTGCTCTGTAACAGTTTTGAAATTCTTACCTAAATTATTAATAGCATCAATTACAGGCTGTTCTGTTTGTTTGTGTTTTTCATAAATTCCTCGGTTCTCTGATTTCCATCCCTTAAATCTTTTTACAAGATAATCTCTTAACTTAAGATCATCAATTATTGGCCTTTTCATGTTTATTTATGTTTCAATGTCTAGAAAAATGTTAATTTTATTTCTGTATTTGCCAGTATTAGGTGTTCTTGTCATATCAATTGTGACAAACCCATAACTGTCCTGGTTCCAGCACCTGCTGCAAAACTTGGAAAAATCATTGTAGCTCAGGTCCCCACATACATATTCATCATGTATGTGTTTGAGGTTGGTATGGTCTTGATGAAACACACATATAAAATTGCTGTTGTCTCGGATCAGTTTCTTGGGTATTTTTGAAAAAGTCTGTGCCAGGTAGAAGCAATCAATGTTTTTGTGCCGGCCCTGTGTAAAAAAATTTCTAACCTTGTTTTGATTATCCAATATAATGTCATCAAACACAACAACAGAATTATCGAGACATTCATGAAGTGGCTTAACATCTGGTTCAAAAGTGGCAATATCCAATCCATCATATAGCTTCATCAGCTGCTGATATTTTAATTGTTCCAAGCTCTTAGAGAAGATATACAAGTGCCTGTTTTTCCAGTCTAACCAGTTGGGTGCCAATAAAAAATTATCAACCATTAGTGTAGTTTTACCACAAGCAGATGGCCCAACAATAAGACACCTAATATTATCAGGCAGCAAGTTGCCATTTCTCTTATTCTGCTGTTCAGGTTCTGGCAGCCTCTTTATAACATCCCAGTTGCTCATATTATTATTTTGTTTGCATCGATCCAGCTGTGTTCTGGAAGTCCTAGCCATTTGACAAATAATTTGTTGCCTTTTCTGCGGATAATTTTTTCTATGAGATATGTGTCAGGCTGTTTAGTTTTGCTGAGCTCTTGTTCATAAAACCTGCCTTTGAGAATTTCTCCTCGGTGATCCTTTATTATATATGTGTTAAGAGTCCCGGGTTTAACCTGAACCACTGTAAATAATTCAGTGCTCCAGTTTCTTGTAAAGCCTCTCTTGAATAAGTGCTTATATTTGCTGATTCTTACTTGATCCCCAATCTTGTATTTGGCCTTTCTTGTTGTTGGCTGATATTTAGGATAATAAACAGTGCTGATCAATTTTTGCTCATCAGATGAAGTTACTTCAGAGGGTTTCATGTTGATTGTAGAATGGACAGAATTATTATATTTATGTAGAAGTTCTGGAAGAATATTAATCCATTTATAATTACCTTGAAGTGTGAATTGTTTATACATAAGATTTTTTAAGGTTCTGTTGAATCTCTCTACAATTGAGGCTTTGAGATCACTGTAACTCGAATAATGTTTTATTGCCTGGCTTTTAATAAATTGTTGAAACACAGAATTATAAAATTCTTTGCCATTATCTGTTTGCAAATAGCGCGGGGATCTTCCACTCTGATTGATAGTTGTTCTAAAAGCTTCTGTAACACATGCCCCAGTCTTGGATTTGAGTGGCACAGCCCACGTAAATTTTGAAAATGTGTCTATTACAGTGAGTAGATACTTGTAGCCCTTGTTGATTTTGTCTAAGTTTTTTAACTGTCCACTTGCCATTTCAATCAAGTCGCTCTGCCATAAATCATCTATGCTTTTTGTGACTACTGGGAGTCTCTTAAAATTATGTCTGGCCTGTCTGTGTAATTCATCAACAATAATTTGTCTAGACATAATATGTAAACAAGAATATTGCAACTATGGGGTGTTCAGCAGCTGATACTGTAGGATTTTCTAAATATAATTTGTCTCCAATATGTATTTTAAATTCCAAAGAGCCATCATCTTCAGTATAGGCTGTTTCCAATGTATTGGGATCTGTAAAATCCTCCAATTCTACAATGGTGATTTTCACTTTGTTATCAGCATTTGTTATTGATAAGGTGGGGTAGTGGTGTGCCTGTGGTTGAAGCCAATATTTGATCTTGATTGGTCTCAATGTGCCCCCAACAAAAAATTGGTAATAAAATTGTGCAGGGGACAGCATATATATTTTGCCACCTGGTGTAAATGGAGAATCATATTCTTTGTTGGGGATGCTGTACAATTCAAGAATTACTGTATGTTTAGGATTTTCGATTATGCCTGTTATTTCCTTTTCTGCTGTGAGCAATCTGCTTGTTACAGATTCAAGGTGCTCATTGATGGTTCTAAAAACATCATAATGGCCTGGCTTGATTTTTATGTCCACAACAAGTTTTTTGTATTGTTGCACAATTTCTTGTAGCTGGGTGGCAAAAACAGACAGAGCATTTGCTTGATTGGATTCCATGGTCCCTAGCTGTTGCTTGATATTAGCTACAATTTGTTGCAAATTTTCAACAACTGCCAATTTTGAATTTTGAGCTGTAAGATCATGGACCTGTCTTCTGATATCCTCAAACAGGGCATGCAGTTCATTAATATGTTGATTGGTTGGAAGAGTGGCCACTGTCTGAATGAGATGTTTGATCTCAGCTTGGATATTTTTGATATCTTCTGATTTCAATATCCTATTCACTGCTCTCTTAATATTTTTAAGTTCCTGTGATGTGGGCAAATTTGATACTGTATTTTGCAAAAATTCAAGTGCCAATTTCACATTGTTTAATTCAGAAGCATCAGCCACATTTTGCATAGCATTTTGGAGCAGGGCTATATCAGCCTGAGAGGGTGTGGATTGTTGTAAAATTTCAAGTTTTGTTTGGATATCATCTATCAAGTGATGAAAATGAGACAGTTCAGATTCAGTGTTGAGGTTTTCAAGCTTTGTGATTTGTTGCTGGACACTGACAAGAGTATCTACAATCCCAGGCAATCTGGATTCTAGTACATTTGCCAAATCACTTTGCACTGCTGCTATTGTACCTTCAAGATGGGTTATGGAACTTTGAATTTTTCCAAAATCTTCATATGTTTCAAGTTGCAGCTTGATGTTTGCAACACTCCGAGTTATTGCATTCAAAGCATCAGAAGATGGCAAATTGTTCATAAAATTTTCAAGTGTCTCAATTTTTTCTTTAACCTCGGCTATGGCATTGTTCAGAGGGTCCAGATTAGGTATTTGGAGTGACTGAATCTGTTCCTTTAGAGTAGAAATCACGAGATCAAAATCTTCTTGTGATTTTATGCTTTTGACAATTGTTTGGAGCTGTGCCTGGACATTATTTATTTGCTCTTCCAATTGTTGTTTCAATTGCTCAGAATTGGTGGCCTGGGTCTTAAATTTGGCTTGAAGAGCTGCAACAGCTTCTTCTAAACTTTGAAAATTATCTAATGTGGCCAAATTAGTCTATTTCTGAAGCAACAATTTAAGTTCTGAGTCAATTTTAAGAAGAGGGTCCATGCATTGTGATTGCAAATTTGTAATTTCCAATTGAAGACTGGCATTGAGTGTTGTTTGTAAAGCTTGTAAATCACTTCTTAATTTCTTGACTCTGCCATCAAGCATCAAAATCTCATCACTGTGATCTTCATGTATTGTATGGCCAAAAATATCATTAGGCATTTTTGTTTTAGTAGTTATTTATTATAGAGTATCTGATTCTTAATTCTATAAAAAAAGTATAAGCTTATCATAGGATCCAGGGACCTCAATATATAAGCAGTCTCCAGCAGAAACAGTATAAACAGTGCCAGAAACCATGTTTGAGTGCTTAATTCTATAAATATTTTTCCCTATTGAAATCTTGACATCACCCTCAGGGGTTGTAATAAATTGCAATTGCCCACCTACAGGTAATTGGTAATGATTTAAATTATTGTTAAATATGTACAATATTTTGCCTGTTTCATCATCAACATCTGTAAGTATGCTGTTCAGATGAATAATTAACAAAGCATTTAGTTTAGACAGTATATCAGAAGAGGGTTGTGGTGTTGGCAGGTCCATAATAGCCCGTTTTTTGAACCCAAATAAGTTCATAGGCATGTTTATTTATTTCAAATCATGCTCTGTGCTTGTGCATTGTTTGCCATTTTTCAAATCACAATGACCCCATGGTAGAGTATGTATGCCACATGACAAAATGCATCTCTTATCATCATGTGGGTCCAGAGCCACTTTTCTTACAACATTTGAAGTCAATAAGTGATCCACACTCTGGATTCTGGATTCTGATGTTTTGATTAAATTCTGGGATTTGAGGCAATTTTTATAATCTTCAAATTTAAGCTCTTTTTCCACAGCTACTTTGCCAATACCCTTGGCCTTTTTAGCAGCAACACCACTACATGTTTTAAAACTGTACATCTTGGCACTTAACCCAGCAAATTCCACAATAACATCACCAAGTGTCTCATCTTTTAACTTGCCGGGCACCTTTTTGTTGTGGGGTTGAATATTCAAATGGCCTGGCAATTCACTGGTATCAAAATATTTAAACAATTCAGGCTGGGTCATATCTTTATAAACATCTTCTGTTTTAATATCAAGAATAAAACTATCCGTGTCCATGTACATCAATTTTATATTATCACCATAAAAAGGTTTCAACACATCATAATACAATATTAACATATGTAATTTGGCCAATTCCAATATTGCAGCCCCTACATAAATAGGTTTATCAAACTTAATCTTTGTTTTTTTCATGTTGAAAAGTGCCATATTTTCATCATAAATTCTTCTGTAATTGAAATTAGGCTTTGCAACCAATTTTTTGCTCAGGCTGGGGTCAGTAATTATTTTAACATCGGTATGTTTTCTGACATTTTCAATAGTTTTGCCATACACAGAATTAACCATCAATTTAAACAAAGATTTATCAAATTGGCTCTTTGCAGATGTTCGAAGCTCCGTGTTTGTATCAATATATGATTTCAACCATTCTGAGTGCCTGAACCTCAAAACTTTGCCAAGTTTGGTCACTTGAACACCATGTTTCATCAGGAACTGGAGGTTTTTGTAATATATGACATAGCCCTGTTTTGGATCCAGAGTCATCATGAGCTTCTTCTGTTTAGAGCCAGGTGAGCACTGAACCTCGGGAATTGGGGGCAGATCAGAAAATTTGTTGTGTAAATCATCTGGAATTGTCAGATCAATCTCTAAGAAGAGGCCATAGTCACTATCATCAAAGTCCTGAAGATCCTCAATATTGAAATCTTCAACCCATTCAAGCCCTGCATATGGCAGTTTATCCATCATAGCGTGACCATAGAGGCTGCTGGCATCTACATACAGTATATAATTTGATGGCCGTGCTGGATCATAATCAGGCATATATTTGTTATTTGCTCTGGCATATCTCTGAGAGTATTGCACCATGCCTCCTCTTATACCTTTCTCCATAAACAGATACATATTTTGATCTTGGATCAGATCCAATTGCATTTGAGTGTTCAAAAACATTGAAGACCATGCTAGGCCCGGGGCACTGTAAAAATATATTGGGTCCAGTCTATAATTTTGCATAGAAGATTTTCTGAATGCCTGCAATATATCAGCTAAGAGGGTCACATCAAGTTTCAAATATGCCATGTGATAATCACCAAATGTCTGGCATTTTAAATTGTTCCACATCAACTGGGCATGGTGATAATCTTCATCAGTGATTCCAGATCCTCTGATTTTGCGGTAAAACTCTTCTTGTGGTGGCAAAAAACACTCATCAAATTTAGAAAAATCTGTAACATAGTCATATGGATATACACCCTTCCGCCTAATTAATTTCAGGTCCTGATTTGGAAACAAGGCACATGTGATTTTGAATTGATCATCAGATAATTGAAGGCCAGTGTAGCCAGGCTAGCAGATAAAATTCTGTAAGAATCAAGAAATCTTATGTGAATAGGAACACCATTAACTTTAATTATTTTGTTATAGCAATATATTTCTCATCATTTTCAGCTAAAATATTTAAATTCTGCTTGTCAAACCCCTCATATCTGATCAGATGATGGAAATCATAATTGGATGCTCCATGGCAAAATATGGGGACAAATTTTGGTCTCTTGATCTTAATATTACAGCTATTACACAGGGCCATTTTGAATTTACCATCTGTATGAGAATGGTGTTTCACTTTGATATTTGTATCTGAAAATTCAGAATCACATACCGGGCATTTTTCTGCATTGTTGAAATCCTCAATCTGTTTCTCTGTTAAAGGCAACATGGGTTTTGATTTTAATAAGATTTTAGATGCTATGTCATGGCACTCATTTTCTATTCTATGTGCAAATATTTTGATGGCATCTGGCCCCATGTATGAATCTTTTTTGGTAACAACACCATCCTGTACAACCACATAATAAAAGCTGGAAGGTTCATGTAGCTGGTATGGTGTAATTGAAGATTCTTCAGGATCTGGATTGCAGAATGCAAGAGGTTTGAGGTTCGATTCAAAATCACAGACAATATATGCTGGGTGTTCCAACAAGGCTTCAAACTTTTTGAATTTTGCATTTTCACTTGGATTGGGCATCACCATATGAACAGGTTTATAATTGCCACAGTATTTCAGATGCTCAATTAACTTGTTTTTTGCAATTTCTGCATTTACTTCCCGAACCCCCTTCACTATTTTTTGACCATCAAATACACATAAACATCTTCTGCACAACTTGAATATTGTATTGGATTTGTCTAGTTGTGTTCTCACTAAAGCTTCAAGATTATGTATCAGAGTGTAATGATATTTGCCATCCTCTTCAATTAAGAGCAGATCAATCGGAACAGCAGAATCATCATCAAATGTACTGATTCTGAGAGGTTCTATCAAGCAATTGCCACGGCCAGTGGAACAAATAAATACATTAATAGATAATTGTTTATTATTGATATGCCTGGCTCTATTTTCAAATTTATCAATATTCTGAACAGACATTGGATATTCTAAACCCTCCATTGCTTCATCAAAATCATGTTCATGTTGTTTGTAATAAGTTATTCTCTGAGGATTCCTTGAAACTGGATACAAAGCAGCTAATATACACCACAAAAAGCATTTCTGGTCGGTATTTTCTATATTAACCACAGCTCTTTTGTTTTTAATATTTGCAGGTAATGGCAAATATGTAGATCCTTGTAATGGGCTGAATTCAGAAATATTAACATATAACTTGTGTGGAGATCCGCATAGGCTCCATCCAGACTCTTTTGCCGCAAATTCAGAGTGTTTAATATTTAATTGATCCATCAAACTGCTTATTATTTTGTCTGAATTTGTATTTGAATATACCGGTACAGTTTCTGTTTTGTGGGGCTGTGTAAATTTTGTGCCATTTGGTTTCTTATATTGAGTATACAATTTGAGGGACAGCTTATAAGAGCCATTTTGTGCATTAAGAATTGCCTGCAGATCAGGATTTATATTGTTCAAAAAATTGTTAATACCACATCTTGGCTCTGATACAAACCGATAATCCCTAAGTTGGGCATTAAAACTGCTATGGATGGGTGCATAGCGTGGCTGCTTTGCTGCTCTGGCATTAAGAGGTGCTTCATGCTTTCTTTTCAACCAGATGTAGATGCTTGTGGGGGCAATGTTGATGACTGTACAGAACAAGTGCCTTTATGTGTATATGTGAAGTATTGCATGCTGTATTTTCTATTGCATTTGGGGCATATTTTTGTGGGAGTTCTGTATTTGCCTGGGTTACAATTCCTTTGGTGTCTGGCCCAATTAGAGCTAAATATATTTTTATTGCATTGGTCACAATATTTTTGTTTTGGCATTTTTCTTGTTGTTTATTATATAAGATTTTCTGGGCTTCAATTCAAAACTTTATACTGAATAAAAAATATAAGTTGGGTTCAGCAGTGTGATTTGTGTGTGTGTGTGTATGTGTGTATGTATATATGTGTGCTAATATTTTTGGCTTTGGTATTTATATACAATTTCTTGGGGTTCAAATCAAAACTCTATACTGGATAAAAAATATCAGTTGGGTTCAGTGCAGACAAAAAAACTGCATAGCTCTATGTCAATTAGTTCTTGAGATTTTGTATTTAGGAACCACTTTGGCCCCCCTGCCAAAAATTGGCTTTTATTGTATCAGTGTATATTGTTTCTATGACCTTACTTGGGTTATTCCGCCAAATTATATGCTTCAAGTCTCTTATATTTTGGTGGAGCCTGTTCAGGTTCTGCCCCCCACTTGTGGGTTCCACTGCCGATCCAGCAATGGTGAAGAATCTGCACTGTGCCCTGGCTTATATAGATTTACAGAGCCAATAGAAACACTGCTTATTTAAACCAATCAGAATATAACACATAATCACATTATGTCATAAGCAACCAATCAGAAAACAACACGTATCTAATAATTTATTGGATAATAATTTGTTGCACAGCATGATGCAATATAAATAAACCAGAAATAGGCCACAACTTGGCCACAAGTGGACCGGAAGTAGTCAAACCGGAAGTGGACCGGAAGTGGACCGGAAGTGGGACCGGAAGTGGACCGGAAGTGGACCGGAAGTAGGCAGAAATGGGTAGAAATGGCCAAAAATAGACCGGAAATGGACCGGAAGTGGGCAGAAATGGGTAGAAATGGCCAAAAATAGACCGGAAGTAAATATGGGTGGGTATGGGTGTGTGTGTAGGTGGGTCTTATAAGCATCTTGGCCTAGTTTTAAGTGTGGCCATCAAAAGGGGCATATTTTTGACAAGTTTATCGACAACAATCTCACAGAAGTGCCTTTTATAAGTGTAGGCAAATCACTCCGAGGGGGCTCTTCCTTTCTCATGGAATCCATGAGGGCTTTTTTACAAAAATCTTGGATTAGACAGGGTTCCACACTTGAGCAAAAAGCTCATATGGGCATGTTGAGCTAGTTTTAAGTGTAGCCAAACCTGCTTGAGGGGGGCTCTTCCTTTCCTGAGTTTATAATATTGTATTTCCCACTACTTGTCGGGAAACTCACAATATCTTGTTAGAAGGTAGCTGCATCATTCGTCTACACTAAAACATGCATGACGAGGCAAAAGCAAATCCGGAATCTTGACTTTTCTAAGCGAATCCGCGAGCCCGCGTCCATCTCGCACATTAATAAGCGCTTCTCGCCCCCTAAACCGCCATTTCGTTTAAAGGAGGTCAAATGGTACTTCGGTCTAACCGGGGATGTCGAAACTTGGGATACCGGTAGAGCCGGACCTCTCCTTTTACATGGTAAACTTTCGTAACGATCGAACGAAGACAAGTATGAAAAAGTGATAATCGAAAGACAATGTCATTCTCGTCTCCTAAGCAGCGTTTCTCTCGCCTAAGCCATGTTTTGAATTTCGATCTAGGGAATCGAAGTTCGGCACATAGGTAGCCCACGTGAAGATAATAAAAGCTTCGAATGCGATTTTGAAATTTCTCAAAAACTGCGGCCGCCATCTTGGGAAATGACATATTATCGCCCCCGCGACATACACCTCCGACGCTAAACACCAAACGGAAGCGGCTCTTGACGTCGGATCGCGATAATTCCCAAAGCAGGGTTGTAGGGGAAGGACCCAGGTAGATATCCTCACGGTAAATTAAAAACGAGGTCGAGTGTTGGAGTCAAGGGAAAGGGTTGATTCTCCCCTTGAAATTAGGAGGAAATGCGAAATCTTAACGGATTTTAAAGTTTGAATACAAAATTAATCTTTGTCGGGAAACTCACAATATCTTGTTAGAGGGTAGCTGCATCATTCGTCTACAGTAAAACATGCATGACGAGGCAAAAGCAAATCTGGAATCTTGACTTTTCTAAGCGAATCAACGAGCCCGCGTCCTTCTCGCACCTTAATAAGCGTTTTTGGCCCCCTAACCCGCCATTTCGTTTAAAGGAGGTGAAATGGTACTTCAGTCTAACCGGGGATGTCGAAACTTGGGATACCGGTAGAGACGGACATCTCCTTTAAGATGGTAAAATTTCGTAATGATCGAATGATGTTAAGTATGAAAAAGTGATAATCGAAAGACAACGTCATTCTCTTCACTTAAGGAGCGTTTCTCTCGCCTAAGACATGTTTTCAATTTCGATCTAGGGAACCGAAATTCGGCACAAAAGTAGCCCACGTGAAGATAATAAAAGTTTGGAATGCGATTTTGAGATTTCTCAAAAAATGCGGAACCATCTTGGAAAATGGCATATTTTCGCTCCGCGACATGCACCTTCAACGCTAAACACCAAACGGGAGCGGCTCTTGCCGTCGGGTCTCGAAAAACCCTAACGCAGGGTTGTAGGGGAAGGACCCAGGTAGATATCTTCACGGTAAATTAAAAACGAGGTCGAGTGTTGGAGTCACGGGAAAGGGTTGATTCTCCCCATGAAATTAGGAGGAAATGCTAAATCATAACGGATTTTAAAGTTGGAATAGAAAATTAATTTTTTTCGGGAAACTCACAATATCTAGTTAGAAGGTAGCCGCATCATTCGTCTACACGAAAACATGCAGGACGAGGCAAAAGCAAATCCGGAATCTTTGCTTTTCTAAGCGAATCCGCGAGCCCGCGTCCTTTTCGCACATTAATAAGCGCTTCTCGCCCCTAAACCGCCTTTTCGTTAAAAGGCGGACGAGGTATACCTCGGTCTAACCCTGGAAGTCGAAACTTGGGACACCGGTAGAGCCGGACCTCTCCTTTTACATGGTAAAATTTCGTAACGATCGAATGACGCCAAGTATGAAAAAGTGATAATCGAAAGACAATATCATTCTCGTCTCCTAAGGAGCGTTTCTCTCGCCTAAGACATGTTTTCAATTTCGATCTAGGGAATCGAAATTCTGTACAAAGGTAGCCCACGTGAAGATAATAAAAGCTTCTAATGCGATTTTGAGATTTCTAAAAAACTGTGGCCGCCATCTTTGGAAATGGCATATTATCGCCCCTGCGACATGCACCTCCGACGCTAAACACCAGACGGGAGCGGATAACCGTCGGATCGCGATAACCCATAAGGCAGGGTTGTGGGTGAACTACCCAGGTAGATATCCTCACGTTAAATTAAAAACGAAGTCGAGTGTTGGAGTTACGGGAAAGGGTTGATTTTCCCCTTGAAATTAGGAGGAAATGCTAAATCTTAACGGATTTTAAAGTTTGAATAGAAAATTCAGTTTTGTCGGGAAACTCACAATATCTTGTTAGAAGGTAGCTGCATCATTCGCTAAACGAAAACATGCAGGACGAGGCAAAAGAAAATCCGGAATCTTTGGCTTTTCTAAGCGAATCCGCGAGCCCGCGTCCTTCTCGCACATTAATAAGCGCTTCTCGCCCCCTAAATCGCCATTTCGTTTAAAGGAGATCAAATGGTACTTCTGTCTGATTTGATTTGATTTGATTTAGTTTATTTTACTTCGCGTTTTGTGCCTCTTGGCTAATTTGCGAAGATGGGGATAAGTGATGAAATGATGAAATTGATGAATGGACATTCACAAACAACCAAGCCCGACCGGGATTCGAACCCGGGACCCTTGGCGTCGCAGCGCGTTGTGCTAACCACTCGGCCACAGGGTCGGGCCGGTACTTCTGTCTAACCGGGGATGTCGAAACTTGGGATACCGGTAGAGGCGGACATCTCCTTTTACATGGTCAAATTTCGTAACGATCGAATGACGCCAAGTATGAAAAAGTAATAATCGAAAGAGAATGTCATTCTCGTCTCCTAAGGAGCGTTTCTCTCGCCTAAGCCATGTTTTCAATTTCGATCTAGGGAATCGAAATTCGGCACAAAGGTAGCCCACGTGAAGATAATAAAAAGCTTCGAATGCGATTTTGAGATTTCTCAAAAACTGCGGCCGCCATATTGGGAAATGACACATTATCGCCCCCGCGACATGCACCTCCAACGCTAAACACCAAACGGAAGCGGCTCTTGCCCTCGGATCACGATAACCCCTAGAGCAGGGTTGTAGGAGAAGGACCCAGGCAGATATCCTCACGGTAAATTAAAAACGAGGTCGAGTGTTGGAGTCACGGGAAAGGGTTGATTCTCCCCTTGAAAGTAGGAGGAAATGCTAAATCTTAACGGATTTTTAAGTTTGAATAGAAAATTCAGTTTTGTCGGGAAACTCGCAATATCTTGTTAGAAGGTAGCTGCATCATTCGTCTACACGAAAACATGCAGGACGAGGCAAAAGCAAATCCGGAATCTTGACTTTTCTAAGCGAATCCGCGAGCCCGCGTCCTTCTCGCACCTTAATAAGCGCTTCTCGCCCCCTAAACCGCCATTTCGTTTATAGGAGGTCAAATGGTACCTCGGTCTAACCAGGGATGTCGGAACTTGGGATACCGGTAGAGGCGGACATCTCCTTTAAGATTTTAAAATTTCGTAACGATCGAATGATGTTAAGAATGAAAAAGTGATAATCGAAAGACAACGTCAATCTCGTCACCTAAGGAGCGTTTCTCTCGCCTAAGACATGTTTTCAATTTCGATCTAGGGAATCGAAATTCGGCACAAAAGTAGCCCACGTGAAGATAATAAAAGTTTGGAATGCGATTTTGAGATTTCTCAAGAACTGCGGAGCCATCTTGGAAAATGGCATATTATCGCACCCCCGACCTGCACTTCCGACGCTAAACACCAGACGGGAGCGGCTCTTGCCGTCGGATCGCGATAACCTCTAACGAAGGGTTGCAGGGGAAGGAACCAGGTAGATATCCTCACGGTAAATTAAAAACGAGGTCCAGTGTTGGAGTCATGGGAAAGGGTTGATTCTCCCCTTAAAATTAGGAGGAAATGCTAAATCTTAACGGATTTTAAAGTTTGAATAGAAAGTTCAGTTTTGTCGGGAAACTCACAACATATTGTTACAAGGTAGCTGCATCATTCGTCTACACTAAAATATGCAGGACGAGGAAAAAGCAAATTTCGAATCTTGACTTTTCTAAGCGAATCCGCGAGCCCGCGTCCTTCTCGCACCTTAATAGGTGCTTCTCGCCCCCTAAACCGCCATTTCGCTTAAAGGAGGACAAAAGGTACTTCGGTTTAACCGGGGATGTCGAAACGTGGGATACCGGTAGAGCCGGACTTCTCCTTTTACATGGTAAAATTTCGTAACGATCGAATGACGCAAAGTATGAAAAAGTGTTAATCGAAAGAGAATGTCACTCTCGTCTCCTAAGGAGCGTTTCTCTCACCTAAGCCATGTTTTCAATTTCGATCTAGGGAATCGAAATTCTGCACAAAGGTAGCCCCGTGAGTAGAGAAAAGTTTGGAATGCGATTTTGAGATTTCTCAATAATTGCGGCGCCATCTTGGAAAGCGGCATATTTTCGCCCCCGCGACCTGCACTTCCGACGCTAAACACCAGGCGGGAGCGGCTCCAGCCGTCTTATCGCGCTAACCCCTATCGCAGGTAAAGGACCCAGGTAGATATCCTGACGGTAAATTAAAAAGGAGGTGAGTGTTGAAGTAACGGGAAAAGGTTGATTCTCCCCTTTAATTAGGAGGAAATGCTATAAATTAACGGATTTTTAGGTTTGAATAGAAAATTCAGTTTTGGCGGGAAACTCGCAATATCTTGTTAAAAGGAAGCTCCATCATTCGTCAACACGAGAGCATGCAGGGGAGGCAAAAGTAAATCCGGAATCTTGGCTTTTCTAAGCAATTCCGCGAGGCAGCGTCCTTTTTGGACCTTAATAAGCGCTTCTCGCTTCCTAAACCGCCATATCGTTTAAAGGGGGTAAAGTGTACTTCGGTCTAACCTGAGAAGTCGAAACTTGGGATACCGGTAGAGCCGGACATCTCCTTTCAGATGGTAAAATTTCGTAACGATGGAATGAGGACAAGTATTAAAAAGTGATAATCGAAAGACAATGTCATTCTCCTCTCCTAAGGAGCGTTTCTCTCGCCTAAGACATGTTTTCAATTTCGATCTAGGGAATCGAAATTCGGAATAAAGGTAGCCCACGTGAAGGTAATAAAAGTTTCAAATGCGATTTTGAGATTTCTCAAAAACTGCGGCCGCCATCTTGAGAAATGGCATATTATCGCCCCCGCGACATGCACCTCCGACGCTAAACACCAGAAGGGAGCGGCTCTTGCCGTCGGATCGCGATAACCCCTAAAGCAGGGTTGTAGGGGAAGGACCCAGGTAGATATGCTCACGGTAAATTAAAAACGAGGTCGAGTGTTGGAGTAATGGGAAAGGGTTGATTCTCCCCTTGAAATTAGGAGGAAATGCTAAATCTTAACGGATTTTAAAGTTTAAATAGAAAATTCAGTTTTGTCGGAAAACTCACAATATTTTGTCAGAAGGTAGCAGAATCATTCGTCTACACGAAAACATGCAGGACGAGGCAAAAGCAAATCCGGAATCTTGACTTTTCTAAGCGAATCCGCGACACCGCGTCCTTCTCGCACCTTAATAAGCGCTTCTCGCCCCCTAAACCGCCATTTCGTTTAAAAGAGGTCAAATGGTACTTCGGTCAAACCGGGGATGTCGAAACTTGGGATACCGGGGAGTCGGACCTCTCCTTAACATGGTAAAATTTCGTAACGATCCAATGACAGCAAGTATGAAAAGTGATAATCGAAAGACAATGTCATTCTCGTCTCCTAAGGAGCGTTTCTCTCGCCTAAGCCATGTTTTCAATTTCGATCTAGGGAATCGAAATTCGGCACAAAGGTAGCCCACGTGAAGATAATAAAAGCTTCGAATGCGATTTTGAGATTTCTCAAAATCTGCGGCCGCCATCTTGGGAAATGGCATATTATCGCCCCCGCGACATGCACCTCCGACGCTAGACACGAAACGGGAGCGGCTCTTGCCGTCGGGTCGCGATAACCCATAACGCAGGGTTGTAGGGGAAGGACCGAAGTAGATATCCTCATGGTAATTTAAAAACGAGGTCGAGTGTTTGAGTCACGGGAAATGGTTGATTCTCCCCTTGAAATTAAAAGGAAATGCTAAATCTTAACGCATTTTAAAGTTTAAATAGAAAATTCAGTTTTGTCGGGAATCTCACAACATCTTGTTAGAAGGTAGCCGCATCATTCGTCTACACGAAAACATGCAGGACGAGGCAAAAGCAAATCTGGAATCTTGTCTTTTGTAAACGAATCCGCGAGCCCGGGTCCTTTTCGCACCTTAATAAGCGTTTCTCGCCCCCTAAACCGCCATTTCGTTAAAAGGCGGTTAAAGTGTACGTCGGTCTAACCCTGGAAGTCAAAACTTGGGATACCGGTAGACCCGGACCTCTCCTTTTAGATGGTAAAATTTCGTAACGATGGAATGAGGACAAGTATTAAAAAGTGATAATCGAAAGACAATGTCATTCTCCTCTCCTAAGGAGCTTTTCTCTCGCCTAAGCCATGTTTTCAATTTCGATCTAGGGAATCGAAATTCTGCACAAAGGTAGCCCCGTGAGTAGAGAAAAGTTTAAAATGCGATTTTGAGATTTCTCAAGAATTGCGGCGCCATCTTAGAAAACGGCATATTTTCGCCCCCGCGACCTGCACTTCCGACGCTAAACACCAGGCGGGAGCGGTTCCAGCCGTCGGATCGCGCTAACCCCTATCGCAGGTAAAGGACCCAGGTAGATATCCTGACGGTAAATTAAAAAGAAAGTCGAATGTTGGAGTCAGGGGAAATGGTTGATTCTCCCCTTGAAATGAGGAGGAAATGCTAAATCTTAACGAGTAGTTGTATTGACTGTATTACCAGCACGAAAAATGATGAGCCCCCCTCTGGCAGATTTGTCTATACTTAAAACTAGCTCAACATGAGCATATGAGCTTTTTGCTCAAGTGTGGAACCCTGTCTAATCCAAGATTTTTGTAAAAATGCCCTCGGGAATTTCCTGTGAAATGATGAGCCCCCTCAGATTGATTTGCCCATACTTACAAAAATTGCATCAGCCAGATTTTTGTCCATAAACTTGTCAAAAATTGATATTTTTTTTGGCTACACTTAAAATTAAGCTAAAACCCATACCCACCCACACATATTTACTTCCGGTTTAAGTTCAATTGGATACCAGGTTCAATTTGTTTATCTAATATTAAAATAATGTAATATGCAGAGCCCCTCTAGAATTGCTCTGTGACCCTCTTATTTCTTATATTATATGTTTGCATGTTTCAAGTGATTCTCCTCTGTGTTAGTGTTTGTTTAGATCAAAGTGATTAATGTGCACAATTCCCGACACGGTAGTATTGAATTTTTGCTTTGCATGTTTCAAGTAATTCTCCTCTGTGTCAGTGTGTACAATTCCCGACACGGTAGTATTGAATTTTTGCTTTGCATGTTTCAAGTGGTTCTCCTCTGCGTCAGTACTTACAGAAATTTCCGAGTAATGAAGCTTTGCGTGCAAACAAAATTGCATCAGCCAGTATTGTGAGAGTGGCTGAGGAGAACAGATGTGTTGTTACAGTGCTTCTCATACTTACAGGCCTGTTTGGTTTAATTCATATTAAATATATTTCTGGTATATTGAACAATATTTTGTCTGATATTTGTTACATCCAGCTTGTTTGTTGTATTTAGAGTCAGGCTTATATCTGTCCCAGCCTGTTATACAAAAATCAATACATAACACAGTGCTAGGTCATTGCCATTCTAGACATGCATGTCCGTGCAGGTATTTGCGGAAGGTCAGTGTGAATCAATATTTATTCTGTTTTTCCACTTGTAGGCTATTGGCTTTACAACCTGTCATAATAAGCATAGAGTTTTGATTTGAACCCCAAGAAATTTTATATAAATACCAAAGCTAAAAATATTAACACACACACACATACACACATACACAAGAAATATACAAAGCACACAGCTGAACCCAACTGATATGTTTTATTAAGCATAGAATTTTGATTTGAATCCCAGGAAATTGTATATAATAAACAACAACAAAAATGCCGAATCAAAAATATTGTAATCAATGCAATAAGAATATATCCAGCCCCAATTGGGCCAGACACCAAAGGAATTGTAACCCAGACAAATACAGAACTCCCACAAAAATATGCCCCAAATGTAATAGAAAATATAGCATGGAATATTTCACATATAAACATAAAGATACTTGCTCTGCACAGTCATTAATATTGCCCCCACAACCATCTACATCTGGTCTGAAAAGGAAGCATGAAGCACCTGTTAATGCTGGACCTGCAAAGCAGCCACGCTATGAACCCATCCATAGCAGTTTTAATAGCCAATTAAGGGATTATCGGTTTGTATCAGAGCCAAGATGTGGCATTAAGAATTTTTTGAACAGTATAAATCCTGATGTGCAGGCAATTCTAAATGCACAAAATGGCTCTTATAAGCTGTCCCTCAAATTGTTTACACAATATAAGAAGCCAAATGGCACAAAATTTACACAGCCCCACATAACAGAAACTGTACCGGTATATTCAAATGCAAATTCAGACAAAATAATAAGCAGTTTGATGGATCAATTGAATACTAAGCACTCTGAATTTGCGGCAAAATAGTCTGGATGGAGCCTATGCGGCTCTCCACACAAGTTATATGTTAATATTTCTGAATTCAGCCCATTACAAGGATCTACATATCTGCCATTACCTGCCAATATTAAAAACAAACAAGCCGTGGTCAATATAAAAAATAATGATGAGAAATGCTTTTTGTGGTGTATTTTAGCTGCTTTGTATCCAGTTTCAAGGAATCCTCAGAGAATAACTTATTACAAACAACATGAACACAAATTTGATGATGCAATGGAGGGTTTAGAATATCCAATGTCTGTTCAGAATATTGATAAATTTGAAAAAAAGGCCAGGCATATCAATGGCAAACAATTATCTATTAATGTATTTATTTGTTCCACTGGCCGTGGAAATTGCTTGATAGCACCTCTCAGAATTAGTACAATTGATGATGATTCTGCTGTCCCGATTGATCTGCTCTTAATTGAAGGGGATGGCATATATCATTACACTCTGATACATAATCTTGAAGCTTTAGTGAGAACACAACTAGACAAATCCAATACAATATTCAAGGGTTGCAGAAGATGCTTAACTGTATTTTATGGTCAAAAAATGGTGAAAGGGGTTCGTGAAGAGAGTGCAGAAATTGCAAAAAACAAGTTAATTGAACATTTAAAATACTGTAAAAATCATAAACCTGTTCATATGGTGATGCCAATGCCAAGTGAAAATGCAAAATTCAAAAATTTGAAGCCTTGTCGGAACACCCAGCATATATAGTCTGTGATTTTGAATCAAATCTCAAACCTCTTGCATTCTGCAATCCAGATCCTGAAGAATCTTCAATTACACCATACCAGTTACATGAACCTTCCAGCTTTTATTATGTGGTTGTACAGGATGGTGTTGTTAGTAAAAAAGATTCATACATGGGACCAGATGTCATCAAAAAATTTGCACATAGAATAGAAAATGAGTGCCATGACATAGCATCTAATATCTTATTAAAATCAAAACCCATGTTGCCTTTAACAGAGAAACAGATTGAAGATTTCAACAATGCAGAAAAATGCCCGGAATGTGATTCTGAATTTTCAGATACAAAAATCAAGGTGAAACACCATTCTCATACAGATGGTAAATTCAAAATGGCCCTGTGTAATAGCTGTAATATTAAGATCCATAGACCAAAATTTATCCCTATATTTTGCCATGGAGCATCCAATTATGATTTTCATCATTTGATCAGGTACGAGGGGTTTGACAAGCAGAATTTAAATATTTTAGCTGAAAATGATGAGAAATATATTGCTATTAGCAAAATAATTAAAGTTAATGGTGTTCCTATTCACATAAGATTTCTTGATTCTTACAGAATTTTATCTGCTAGCCTGGCTACACTGGCCACTCAATTATCTGATGATCAATTCAAAATCACATGTGCTATGTTTCCAAATCAGGACCTGAAATTAATTAGGCGGAAGGGTGTATACCCATATGTTTATGTTACAGGTTTTTCTAAATTTGATGAGTGTTCTCTGCCACCACAGCAAGAGTTCTACAGCAAACTCAGAGCATCTGGAATCACTGATGATGATTATCACCATGCCCAGTTGATGTGGAACAATTTAAAATGCCAGACATTTGGTGATTATCACAAGGCATATTTAAAACTTGATGTCACTCTCTTAGCTGATATACTTCAGGCATTTAGAAAATCTTCCATGGAAAATTATAAGCTGGATCCAATGTATTTTTACAGTGCACTAGGCCTAGCATGGTCTTCAATGTTTTTGAACACTAAAATACAGTTGGAACTCATCCAAGATCAAGTTATGTATCTGTTTATGGAACAATGTATAAGAGGAGGCATGGTGCAATGTTCTCAGAGATATGCCAGAGCAAATAACAAGTATATTCTCAATTATGATCCAGCACTGCCATCAAATTATATACTGTATGTAGATGCCAATAGCCTGTATGGTTATGCTATGATGGATAAATTACCATATGCAGGGCTTGAGTGGGTTGAAGATTTCAATATTGAAGATCTTAAGGATTTTTATGACAGTGACTATGGCCTGTTCTTAGAGGTTGATCTGACAATTCCTGATAATTTACACAACACATTTTCTGATCTGCCCCCAATTCCTGAGGTTCAGTGCTCACCTGGCTCTAAACAGAAGAAGCTCATGATGATTCTAGAGCCAAAACAGGGTTATGTCTTATATTATAAAAACCTCCAGTTCCTGATGCGTCATGTTGTTCAAGTAACCAAAGTTGGCAAAGTTTTGAGGTTCAGGCACTCAAGATGGTTGAAACCATATATTGATACAAACACAGAGCTTCGAACATCTGCAATGAGCCAATTTGATAAAACTTTGTTTAAATTGATGGTAAATTCAGTGTATGGCAAAACCATAGAAAATGTCAGAAAACATAGTGATGTTAAATTAATTACTGACCCCAGCCTGAGCAAAAAATTGATTGCAAAGCCTAATTTCAATTATAGAAGAATTTATGATGAGGGTATGGCACTTTTCAACATGAAAAAAGAAAGATTAAGTTTGATAAGCCTATTTATGTAGGGGCTGTGATATTGGAATTGGCCAAATTACACATGCTGGAGCTCTATTATGATGTGTTGAAGCCTTTTTATAAGAATCGTTTAAAACTGATGTACATGGACACAGATAGTTTTATCCTTGATATTCAGACAGAAGATGTTTATCAAGATATGTCACAGCCTGCATTGCTTGAATATTTTGATACCAGTGAACATAGAAAGATTCAACCCCACAACAAAAAGGTGCCTGGCAAGTTAAAAGATGAGACACTTGGTGATGTTATTGTGGCATTTGCTGGGTTAAGTGCCAAGATGTATAGTTTTAAAACATGTAGTGGTGTTGTTGCCAAAAACGCCAAAGGCATTGGCAGAGTAACTGTAGACAAAGAGCTCCAATTTGAGGATTACAAAAATTGTCTCAAATCATGTAGCACAATCAGAACATCAGAATGCAGAATTCAGAGTGTGGATCACTTGTTGACTACAAATGTTGTAAGAAAAGTGGCTCTGGACCCACATGATGATAAGAGATGCATTTTGTCATGTGGCATACATACTCTACCATGTGGTCATTGTGATTTGAAAAGTGGCAAACAATGCCCAATTACAGAGCATGATTTGAAATAAATAAACATGCCTATGAACTTATTTGGGTTCAAAAAACAGGCTATTATGGACCTGCCAACACCAGCACCCTCTTCTGATATAATATCTAAACTAAGTGGTTTGTTGATTATTCATCTGAACAGCATACTTACAGATGTTGATGATAAAACAGGTAAAACATTGTACATATTTAACAATAATTTAAATTATTACTAATTACCTGTAGGTGGTCAATTACAATTTATTACAACCCCCGAGGGTAATGCCAAGATTTCAATAGGCAAAAATATTTACAGGATAAAGCACTCAAACATGATTTCTGGCATTGTATATACTGTTTCTGCTGGTGACTGCTTATATATTGAGGTCCCAGGATCCTATGACAAGCTTATACCTTTTTTATAGAATTAAGAATTAGATATTCAATAATAAATAACCACTAAAACAAAATGCCTAATGATATATTTGGCCATACAAGGCATGAAGATCACAGTGATGAGATTCTGATGCTTGATGACAGAGTCAAAAAATTAAGAAGTGATTTACAAGCTTTACAAACCACACTCAATGCCAGTCTTCAACTAGAAATTACAAATTTACAATCACAATGCATGGACCCTCCTCTTAAAATTGACTCAGAACTCAAATTGCTGCTTCAAAAATATACTGACTTGGCTACATTGGATAATTTTCAAAGTTTAGAGGAGGCTGTAGCAGCTCTTCAAACCAAATTTAAGACCCAGGCCACCAACTCTGAGCAATTGAAACAACAATTGGAAGAGCAGATAAATAATGTCCAGACACAGCTCCAATTGTCAAAACCATAAAATCACAAGAAGATTTTGATCTAGTGATTTCCACTCTAAAAGAACAGATTCAGTCACTGGAGATTCCTAATCTGGACCCCTTGAACAATGCCATAGCCGAGGTTAAGAAAAAATTGAGACACTTGAAAATTTTATGAACAACTTGCCATCTTCTGATGCTTTGAGTGCAATAACTCGGAGTGTTGCCAACATTAAGCTGCAACTTGAAACATATGAAGATTTTGGAAAAATTCAAAGTTCCATAACCCATCTTGAGGGTACAATAGCAGCAGTGCAAAGTGATTTGACAAATGTCCAAGAATCTCTAGAATCCCGCTTGCCTGGTATTGTAGATACCCTTGTCAGTGTCCAGCAACAGATCACAAAACTTGAAAACCTCAACACTGAATCTGAGCTATCTCATTTTCATCACTTGATCGATGATATCCAAACAAAGCTTGAAATTTTACAACAATCAACACCTACTCAGGCAGACATAACCCTGCTCCAAAATGCTATGCAAAGTGTGGCTGATGCTTCTGAATTAAATAATGTAAAATTGGCACTTGAATATTTGCAGAATACTGTATCAAATCTGCCTACATCACAGGAACTTAAAAATATAAAGAGAGCAGTGAATCGCATATTGAAATCAGAAGATATCAAGAATATCCAGACAGAGATCAAACAACTTACTCAGACAGTGGCCACTCTACCAACTAATCAACATATTAATGAACTGGATGCCCTGTTTGAGGATATCAGAAGACAGGTCCATGATCTTACTGCTCAAAATTCAAAATTGGCAGTTGTTGATAATTTACAGCAAATTGTAGCTAATATCAAGCAACAGCTAGGAAGCATGGAATCCAACCAAGCAAATGCTCTGTCTGTTTTTGCCACCCAGCTACAAGAGATTGTGCAACAATACAAGAAACTTGTTGTGGACATAAAGATCATGCCAGGCCATGATGATGTTGTTAGGACTATGAATGAGCACCTTGAATCTGTAACAAGTAGATTGCTTACAGCAGAAAAATAAATAACCGGCATAATCGAGAATCCTAAATATACAGTAATTCTTGAATTGTACAGTATCCCCAACAAAGAATATGATTCACCATGTACACCAGGCGGCAAAATATATATGCTGTCCCCTGCACAATTTTATTACCAGTTTTTTGTTGGGGGCACACTTAGACCAATCAAGATCAAATATTGGCTTCAACCACAGTCACACCACTACCCTACCTTATCAATAACAAATGCTGATAACAAAGCAAAAATCACCAGTGTAGAGTTAGAGGATTTTACAGACCCCAATACATTAGATACATCTTATGCTGAAGATGATGGCTCTCTGGAATTTAATATACAAATAGGGGACAAATTATATTTAGAAAATCCTGTAGTATCAGCTGCTGACACCCTACAGTGGCAATATTCTTGTTTACATACTATGTCTAGACAAAATATTGTTGATGAATTACACAGACAAGCCAGACATAATTATAAGAGACTGCCAGTGGTTACAAAGGGCATAGATGATTTATGGCAGTGTGACTTAGTTGAGATGGCAAGTGGACAGCTGAAAAACTTAGACAAAATCAACAAGGGCTACAAGTATCTACCCACTGTCATAGATACATTTTCAAAATTTGCCGGGGCTGTGCCACTCAAATCCAAGACTGGAAAATGTGTTACAGAAGCCTTCAGGACAATCATCAATCAGAGTGGAAGATCACCGCGCTATTTGCAAACAGATAATGGCAAAGAATTCTATAATTCTGTGTTCCAACAATTTATTAAAAGCCAGTCAATACAACATTACTCGATTTACAGTGATCTCAAGGCCTCTATTGTTGAAAGATTTAACAAAACCCTAAAAAATCATATGTATAAACAATTTACACTTCAAGGTAATTATAAATGGCTTAATATTCTTCCAGAACTTCTACATAAATGTAACAACTCGGTCCATTCCACAATCAACATGAAACCCTCTGAGGTAACGTCATCTGATGAGCAAAAATTGATCAGCACTGTTTATTACCCTAGATACCAGCCAACAACAAGAAAAGCCAAATACAAGGTGGGTGATCAAGTAAGAATCAGCGAATATAAGCACATATTCAAAAGAGGCTTTACCAGAAACTGGAGCACTGAATTATTTACAGTGGTTCAAGTTAAACCTGGGACCCGATACACATATATAATAAAAGATCACCGAGGAGAAATTCTCAAAGGCAGGTTTTATGAAGAAGAACTCAGCAAAACTAAGCAGCCTGACACATATCTCATAGAAAAAATCATCCGCAGAAAAGGCAACAAGATACTGGTTAAATGGCTAGGACTCCCAGAACACAGCTGGATCGAGGCAGACAAAGTGATACTATGAACACATGGTTTGTTATAAAAAGGCTGCCTGAGCCTGAACAGCAGAATAAGAAAACTGGAATGCTGCTGCCTGATAATATTAGATGTCTTATTGTTGGGTCATCAGCTTGTGGTAAAACTAAACTAATGATTGATAATTTTTTATTGGCACCTAACTGGTTACATTGGGAAAACAGGCACTTGTATGTCTTCTCTAAGAGCTTAGAACAATTAAAATATCAGCAGCTGATGAAGCTATATGATGGACTGGATATTGCCACTTTTGAATCAGATGTTAAGCCACTCCATGAATGTCTCGATAATTCTGTTGTTGTGTTTGATGATATTATACTGGATAATCAAAACAAGGTTAGAAATTTTTTTACACACGGCCGACACAAAAACATTGATTGCTTCTACCTGGCACAGACTTTTTCAAAAATACCCAAACAGCTGATCCGAGACAACAGCAATTTTATATGATGTTTCATCAAGATCATACCAACCTCAAACACATACATGATGAATATGTAGGTGGGGACTTGAGCTACAATGATTTTTCTAAGTTTTGCAGTAGGTGCTGGAACCAGGACAGTTATGGGTTTGTCACAATTGATATGACAAGGAAACCCAATAGTAGCAAATACAGAAATAAAATCAACAATTTTCTAGACATTTAAAACATATATAAATAACCATGAAAAGGCCAATCATTGATGATCTTAAATTAAGAGATTATCTTGTAAAAAGATTTAGGGATGGAAATCAGAGAACCGAGGAATCTATGAAAAACACAAGCAAACAGAACAGCCTATTATTGATGCTATTAGTGAATTAGGTAAAATATCAAAACTGTTACATAGAAAAATCAAAATTTGATCACAGAGCTTGTACCTGTAGCTGCTAGGAACATATTAGATTATCCAATCACCCCACTTTCTAGTATTCATACACCTAGTCCTGTTCCTCCTCGAAGAATTGAAACTACTCAGGATCCTATTGAATTGGGTCATCTTGCTCAAAAATATTTAAGCACACCTAAAGACAACAAACATGAGGTTTTTGGCCTATATGCTGACACAGAGCGTGATGGTAGCATCATACATAGAATTGGCAATTTCAGAGTAACATTTATGGGAGATGATCTGATTGTATATTCAGAATCTCATCTTGGAGAAAGAGGTGCTTTTGTTAAATATCCTGGCACACCTGGATTGTGGGAACTGATGACTAGGAAGAGACCTGGCAGCTATACAGATCAAGATTATGAGCATTACAAAGAAATATTAATAAAATCAGATGCTCTATACCAGAACAATGATCCTACACAAAAAAGAGTCAAGTCTAGCAGTGGAGCAAAATACAACAACTTAATCAAGCCCATATTGTCACAGATCAAGACAGGTAGTGGAATCAAACAATACAACACCCTGCCTAAAGAATTTGTCTGGGTTGATGATGTCAGGAAACTTGTAGATAGATTGCTGGTGATAGCTGGGGAGGAAAATGCTGGCAACCACAATTTTTACAATGAAAAGGTTGGAATTATGGACATGATAAGCACCAAATTGTCTAATTTTATAGTGAATGACACTAAGGGCATTGGATATCTTATAAAAATTATTATTACTCGACCACCTAAATTTTGGAATATCTCTGAGAGTCGGGAGCTGGTTAATGACATCATAAACAAGCTGCCATTTGAACTACACATTCCAGGCTATCAGTATTGTGGTCCAGGCACAAAATTGGACCATAGATTAAACAGAGGGGACCCTGGTGTTAATCCCCTAGATGCTGCTTGTAGAGACCATGACATAGCATACAACACACATTCTGATCTTGATAGGCGACATGTTGCAGACAAGAAATTAGAAGAGGCTGCATTTGGTAGATTTGTAAGCAAAGATGCTTCTTTAAGTGAAAGAATAGCAGCATTGGGGACCACCATAGCTATGAACACCAAACAAAAACTGGGGTGGGGGTTGTGAATATATATATAATAAACCTAGGATGAAGGCCAAGGGTGTTATGTATCAGATACCTTATGCAGGTCTCAAATCTCTTAAAACTATTGATAGTCTTTTAACCAAAAAGCAGCGCAAGAAAAAAATTCTTATCTTGCCAAGGGCCATGGTATGAAATTATTACTTAGTACCCCTCAATTAAAAAAATTACAGCAATCTAGAAAAAAATTGCATACAGGTGGCTTCATATTTATTATCCCGGCCATATTAGCAGCTTTGGGGGCTGTTGGGAGCTTGGCTAGGGGATCAGCTGCTATAGCAAAAACAGTAATAGGTGCCAAAAAAATAAGGCAGAACTAGATGAATTGAAGCGCCATAATCTGGCCATAGAGAAACAAGGCAAAGGTGTTAAGAGAGCCATGAATAAGTTTAAAAAAAACAAGAGCCGCATACAAACAAAGATATTGAAGCTTTAATCAAGCCACTGGGCATCAAAAATTTTAGAGGTGTGTACATGTCTGATTCTTTACCAGAACAACCACTCAACAAAGAGTGTGGCATTGTTAATTTGGATAAGTACAAAAATCAGGGCACTCACTGGATCTGTTATCTTAAATATTTAAAAGATGAAGCATTTGTGTTTGATTCATTTGGAGGTGTTCCACCTGAAAATTTAGTAAAATATCTAAAATCAACTAATCTTTATTACAATAATGCCCGTGTTCAAAATTTCAATGATGTTAATTGTGGACATCTGTGTTTATCTGTTCTTAGATATCTGTCTCAAATAAATAAACCATCAATTGATGATTTTCAAAGAGCCCTGTGGTATTTAAAACATCATGGGGGTATTCCAACTCACCAGCCAAAATTCAATATTGAAACTTAGATTACATGATGATATAATGTATCCCAAAACAATAGCTCTCAGAGCATTTTATGGCATGTACTTGATCCCTAATATTACACACCACAACAACACAATTGCAGTTGGTGATCAAAAAATTGTTATCACTCCAGGGCATTATAATCTGTCCACTCTAAATGCTCAATTACCCAGAGGTATAGTATTAACTCAGAATTCTGTCACTCACAGAGTAGAGATTGTGTCTGCTACAGAAACAGTGGATCTGGGTACTATAGGAGAGCTGTTAGGCTTTGAGAACAACACACAACTTGAACCAGCCATCAAACACACTGCTATTAATATACCTAAATTCTTAGCCATAGAGACTCTGAATATTCACTGCAATGTGGCCGAGGGTATGATCACCAAATAAAATGGCATAGGCACTCACAAACAAACTGGCATCATTGCAACATTCAAACCTAACTCTGAATTTATGGAGCCCATCATATACACTCCATCCCCAACATTATATTTTTCTGTGTGCCATAATAGAATAGATTACATTGAGTTGATGGTCACTAATGAAAAAGAAGAATTAGTTGATTTTGCTGGAGCCACAACAACTGCTATCATAGAGATTAATATTTAAATAAAAATACATACAAGAAGAAAATGGAAAATATTGAGAGTTATGAGCTACAATCATTCCCCCCAAACAAGAGGACCTTTGCAAATTTAAATCAACCCAACACAGAGATTGAGATAGACCTTGATGTAGGGGATGGCTTTATACACCCCCACAGAGCAGATATATACATCAAATTTGATGTTGTAAAGCTCGATGGTACAGATTATCCGGCAAATTCAAATATAAGATTGGTAGACAATTTTGTGCCACATCTGTTCTCTGAAATTGAGATCAGAAAACATGGTGTTGTTATAAACAGAGTAGATTACCCTGGCATTACCTCTACAGCTTTGGCCACACTAAAATTATCCAAGACCGAGGCTTCTTACTACAAAATAGGTGGATTTGAGGCTGGTGATAAAATATTATCCAAGAGCCACACAGTGCTGTTTCCCATGCGCCTGTTGCCAGGATTCTTCTCAGATTACAAAGATATTATGTGGAAGGGTGGTTTAAGAATTACATTTAGAAGAGCTGCAAATGATAATAATGCTTTGATGAGGTACAGTACATTAAACTCTACAGGGGAAGCTCTGCCTAGTACATTACCTGATGAAGGCAAGTGCCTTATTCAGACTATGGAGCTAAGAATCCCGGTTGTTGAATATGAAGCCAGTTATGCTCTTAAATACAAAGCAGATATCCTAAAAAATCCACAGGTGCCTTTACAATTTTATACATATCAATGTGTGCAGAAGCCTGCCACTGGTACCTATTATGAATTTGATGCTACAAACTCATTCTCCAGTATACAATATGACATGCCAGATTTTGTGGTGGTACTGTTTCAGACTGGAAGACACAATAATCAGGAAAAAAAATTCAAGTAAATTTGATAGCTGCAACATCAAGAACATATACCTTAAAAATGGCAGAAATGAGGTGTTCCCCAGAGAAAATTATAATTTAAACATGTCCAAGGATGATTTCCTCAAATTATACGAGGCATTTACAGCATACAAAATGGTCACTACTGGCAATACTGACATGTATTACACACCAGATGAATTCAAAGCACAGAGACCCATGTTTGTCATCAACACCTCAAAAAGGAAACAAGTTGTGGTTAATGACAGGACAAACATTAAAATTATCTGTGAATTCCACGATACACTCCCTGATGACACCATATGTAGCGTTATTCTTATAGGTGAAAAATCATATATTTATGATGTAAGAAATTAGAGAGTCACAGAGCAATTCTAGAAGGCCTCTGCAAAATGCATTGTCTTAGTACTAGATATACAAGTTGAACCTGGTATCTAATTAAAATATTGAGCATATTCCAGGTAACATATTAACATAACAGCAACAAGTATTTAGGCATATATTACATTATATTATTGTGTAAGCAAAAGCTCTTATGAGCATATTTGGCTTAGTTTTAAGTGTAGCTATAATAATATCAAGAGGGGCATATTTTTGACAAGCTTATGGGACAACAATCTCACAGATGTAGCCTTTGTACACATGGCCGAATCAATCTGTTGAGGCTTCTTCATTTGTACACTAGAATTCTGGATTCTTGGGATTTCGACAGAGTGGCACGCTATAAACAATAAGATCATATGGGTACTTGACATAATTTTAAGTGTAGGCAAATCTATCTGTTGAGGGTTCTTCATTTATACACTAGGATTCAGGGTTCTTGGGATTTTGAGAGCATAGCACACCTGAGCAATTGGGGCATATGGGCATCTTGACATAGTTTTAAGTGTAGCCAAATCGGGCTGTTTAATCAAATGACCTCTTCATTTGTACGCTATGTGTGTCCTCATCCTATAGTATTTTACAATACTCTGACGGTAAATTAAAAGGAAGTTCGAGTGTTGGAGTCACGGGAAAAGGTTGATTCTCCTCTTGAAATTAGGAGGAAATGAAAATAGAAAATTCATTTATGGAGGGAAACTCACAATATCTTGTTAGAAGGTAGCTGCATCATTCGTCTACACGAAAACATGCAGGGCGAGGCAAAAGCAAATCCGAATCTTGACTTTTCTAAGCAAACACGCGAGCCCGCGTCCTTCTCGTACCTTAATAAGCGCTTCTCGCCCTCTAAACCGCCATTTCGTTAAAAGACGGTTAAAGGGTACTTCGGTCTAACCGGGGAAGGCGAAACTTGGGATACCGGTAGAAGCGTACCTCTCCTCTAAGAGTGTAAAATTTCTTAACGATCGAATGACGCCAAGTATGAAAAAGCGATAATCGAAAGACAGTGTCATTCTCGTCTTCTAAGGAGTCTTTCTCTCGCCTAAGCAATGTTTTCAATTTCGAACTAAGGAATCGAAATTCTGCACAAAGGTAGCGCACGTGACGAGAGAAAAGTTTGGAATGCGATTTTGAGATTTTTCAAGAACTGCGGCGCCATCTTGAAAAATGGCATATTTTCGTCCCCGCGACCTGTACTTCCGACGCTAAACACCAGGTGGGATCGGCTCCAGCCGTTGAATCGCGCTAACCCCAAACGCAGAGTTGTAGAGGAAAGACCCAGGTAGATATCATGACGGTAAATTATAAAGGAGGTGATTGTTGGAGTCACGGGAAAAGGTTGATTTTCCCCATGAAATTAGGAGGAAATGCTATATCTTAACGGATTTTTAGGTTTGAATAGAAAATTCAGTTTTGGCGGGAAACTCAAAATATCTTGTTAGATTGAAGCTTCATCATTCGTCTACACGAATACATGCCAGGCGAGGCAAAAGCAAATCCGGAATCTTGACTTTTCTAAGCAAATCCGCGAGCCCGCGTCCTTCTCGCCCCCTAAATAAGCGCTACTCGCCCCCTAAATCGCCATCTCGTAAAAAGGCTTTTACTGTATACCTCGGTCTAACCGGGGAAGTCGAGTATTGGGATACCGGTAGAGCCGTACCTCTCCTTTTAAATGGTAAAATTTCGTAACGATCGAATGACGCCAAGTATGAGAAAGTGATAATCGAAAGACAACGTCATTCTCTTCTCCTAAGGAGCGTTTCTCTCGCCTAAGCCATGTTTTCAATTTCGATCTAGGGAATCGAAATTTGGCATAAAGGTAGGCCACGGGAAGATAATAAAAGTTTCAAATGCGATTTTGAGATTTCTCAAAAACTACGGCCGCCATCTTGGAAAATGGCATATTTTCGCCCCCGCGACCTGCACTTCCGACGCTGAACACCAGGCTGGAGCGGATCCAGCCGTGGGATCGCGATAACCCCTTACGTAGAGTTGTAGGGAAGGACCCAGGTATATATCCTGACGGTAAATTAAAAAGGAGGTCGAGTGTTGGAGTCACGGGAAAAGGTTGATTCTCCCCTTGAAATTAGGAGGAAATGATAAATCTTAACGGATTTTAAAGTTTGAATAGAAAATTCAGTTTTGACAGGAAACTCACAATATGTTAGAAGGTAGCTGCATCATTCGTCTACACGAAAACATGCAGGACGAGGCAAAAGCAAATCCGCAATTTTGTCTTTTCTAAGCAAATCCGCGAGCCCGTGTCCTTTTCGCACCTTTATAAGCGCTTCTCGCCCCCTAAACCGCCATTTCGTTAAAGGCGGTTAAAGTGTACCTCGGTCTAACCGAGGAGGTCGAAACTTGGGATACAGGTAGAGCCGTACCTCTCCTTTTAAATTGTAAAATTTCGTAACGATGGAATGACGCCAAGTATGAAAAAGTGATAATCGAAAGACAATGTCAACCTCGTCTCCTAAGGAGCGTTTCTCTCGCCTAAGCCATGTCTTCAATTTCGATCTAGGGAATCGAAATTCAGCATAAAGCTAGCCCACGTGAAGAGAATAAAAGTTTCAAATGCGATTTTGAGATTTCTTAAGATCTACGTCCGCCATCTTGGAAATTGGCATATTTTTGCCCCCGCGACCGGCACCTCTGACGCTAAACACAAGACGGGAGCGGCTCTTGCTGTCGGATCGCTATAACCCGTAACGCACTGTTGTAGGGGAATGACCCAGGTAGATATCCTGACGGTAAATTAAAAATGAGGTCGAGTGTTGAAGTCACTTGAAAAGGTTGATTCTCCGCTTGAAATTTGTAGGAAATGCTAAATCTTAATGCATTTTAAAGTTTGAATAGAAAATTCTGTTTTGGCGGGAAACTCACAATATGTTAGAAGGTAGCTGCATCATTCGTCAACACGAAAACATGCAGGGCGAGGCAAAAGCAAATCCGGAATCTTGGCTTTTCTATGCAAATCCGCGAGCCCGTGTCTTTTCGAACCTTTAAAAGCGCTTCTCGCCCCCCTAAACCGCCATTTCGTTAAAGGCGGTTAAATTGTACCTCGGTCTAATCGAGGAATTCGAATTTTGGGATACCGGTTGAGCCGTACCTCTACTTTTAAATGGAAAAATTTCTTAAAGATGGAATGACGCCAAGTATGAAAAAGTGATAATCGAAAGACAAAGTCATACTCGTCTCCTAAGTAGCGTTTCTCTCGCCTAAGCCATGTCTTCAATTTCGATCTAGGGAATCGAAATTCAGCATAAAGCTATCCCACGTGAAGATAATATAAGTTTCAAATGCGATTTTGAGATTTCTCAAGAACTGCGGCCGCTATCTTGGAAATTGGCATATTTTTGCCCCCGCGACCTGCACCTCCGACGCTAAACACAAGACGGGAGCGGCTCTTGCTGTCGGATCGCTATAACCCGTAACGCAGTGTTGTAGGGGAATGACCCAGGTAGATATCCTGATGGTAAATTAAAAAGGAGGTCGGATGTTGGAGTCACGGGAAAAGGTTGATTCTCCGCTTGAAATTAGTAGGAAATGCTAAATCTTAACGGATTTTAAAGTTTGAATAGAAAATTCAGTTTTGGCGGGAAACTCACAATATGTTAGAAGGTAGCTGCATCATTCGTCTACACGAAAACATGCAGGGCGAGGCAAAAGCAAATCCGCAATCTTGCCTTTTCTAAGCAAATCCGCGAGCCCGCGTCCTTCTCGCACCTTAATAAGCGCTTCTCGCCCCGTAAACCGCCATTTCGTTTAAAGGAGGTCAAATTGTACTTCGGTCTAACCGGGGATGTCGAAACTTGGGATACCGGTAGAGCCGTACCTCTCCTTTTAAATGGTAAAATTTCGTAACTATGGAATGACGCCAAGTATGAAAAAGTGATAATCGAAAGACAATGTCATTCTCGTCTCCTAAGGAGAGTTTCTCTCGCGTAAGCCATTTTTCAATTTCGATCTAGGGAATCGAAATTCAGCACAAATGTAACCCACGTGAGGAGAGAAAAGTTTGGAATGCGGTTTTGAGATTTCTCAAGAACTGCGGCGCCATCTTGTAAAATGGCATATTTTCGCCCCCGCGACCTGCACTTCCGACGTTAAACACCAGGCGGGAGCGGTTACAGCCGTCGGATCGCGCTTACCCCTAACGCAGGGGAAGGACACAGGTAGATATCCTGACGAGTAGTGTAAAATACTATAGGATGAGGACACACATAACGTACGAATGACGAGGTCGTTTGATTAAACAGCCCGATTTGGCTACACTTAAAACTATGTCAAGATGCCCATATGCCCCAATTGCTCAGGTGTGCTTTGCTCTCAAAATCCCAAGAACCCTGAATCCTAGTGTATAAATGAAGAACCCTCAACAGATAGATTTGCCTACACTTAAAATTATGTCAAGTACCCATATGATCTTATTGTTTATAGCGTGCCACTCTGTCGAAATCCCAAGAATCCAGAATTCTAGTGTACAAATGAAGAAGCCTCAACAGGTTGATTCGGCCATGTGTACAAAGGCTACATCTGTGAGATATTTGTCCCATAAGCTTGTCGAAAATATGCCCATCTTGATATTATTATAGCTACACTTAAAACTAAGCCAAATAGCGTATGTATATATTGTAACGTACAATAATTTGCTATTGCCTCGCCCTGCATGTTTTCGTGTAGAGGAATGATGCAGCTACCTTCTAACAAGATATTTTGAGTTTCCCGCCGAAACTGAATTTTCTATTCAAACTTTAAAATCCTTTAAAATTTAGCATTTCCTCGTAATATCAAGGGGAGAATAAAACTTTTCCCGTAACTCCAACACTCGACCTCCTTTCTAATTTACCGTCAGGATATCTACCTGGGTCCTTCCCCTACAACCTTGCGTTATGGTTTATCGCGATCCGACAGCAAGAGCCGCTCCCGTTTGGTGTTTAGCGTCGGAGGTGCAGGTCGCGGGCGAAAATATGCCGTTTTCCAAGATTGCGTCGCAGTTCTTGAGAAATCTCAAAATCGCATTCCAAACGTTTCTCTACTCACGTGGGCTACCTTTGTGCAGAATTTTGATTTTTTAGATCGAAATTGAAAACATGGCTTAGGCGAGAGAAACACTCCTTAGGAGACGAGAATGACATTGTCTTTCGATTATCACTTTTTCATACTTGTCATTCGATCGTTGCGAAATTTTACCATCTTAAAGGAGAGTTCCGCCTCTACCGGTATCCCAAGTTTCCACTTCCCCGGTTAGACCGAAGTACACTTTAACCGCCTTTTAACGAAATGGCGGTTTAGGCGGCGAGAGGCGCTTATTAAGGTGCGAGAAGGACGCAGGCTCGCGGATTTCCTTAGAAAAGTAAAGATTCCGGGTTTGCTTTTGCCTCGCCCTGCATGTTTTCGTGTAGACGAATGATGCAGCTACCTTCTAACAAGATATTGTGAGTTTCCCTCCATAACTGAATTTTCTATTCAAACTTAAATATCCGTTAAGATTTAGCATTTCCTCCTAATTTCTCCGGGAGAATCAACATTTTACCCGTGACTCCAACACTCGACCTTCTTTTTAATTTACCGTCAGGATTTCTACCTGGGTCCTTTCGCTGCGATAGGGGTTAGCGCGTTCCGACAGCAAGTGCCGATCCCGTCTGGTGTTTAGCGTCGGAGGTGCAGGTCGCGGGGGCAAAAATATGCCAATTTTTATGTTGGCGGCTGCAGTTCTTGAGAAATCCCAAAATCGCATTCGAAACTTTCACTCTCTTCACGTGGGCTACCTTTGTGCAGAATTTCGATTCCCTAGATCGAAATTGAAAACATGGCTTAGGCGAGAGAAACGCTTCTTTGGAGACGAGAATGACATTGTCTTTCGATTATCACTTTTTATACTTGGCGTCATTCGATCGTTACGAAATTTTACCATCTCAAAGGAGAGGTCCGGCTCTACCGGTATCCCAAGTTTCTACTTACAGGGTTAGACCGAAGTATACCTTGACCGCCTTTTAACGAAAAGGCGGTTTAGGGGCGAGAAGCGCTTATTAAAGTGCGAGAAGGACGCGGGTTCGCTGATTCGCTTAGAAAAGTCAAAATTCCGGATTTGCTTTTGCCTCGTGCTGCATGTTTTTCGTGTAGACGAATGATGCAGCTACCTTCTAACAAGATATTGTGAGTTTCCCGCCAAAAATTAATTTTCTATTTAAACTTTAAAATCCGTTAAAATTAGGATTTCCTCATAATTTCAAGGGAAGAATCAACATTTTACCCGTGATTCCAACACTCGACCTTCTTTTTAATTTACCGTCAGGATATCTACATGGGTCCTTCCCCTGCGATAGGGGTTAGCGCGATCTGACGTCAAGAGCCGCTCCCACCTGGCGTTTAGCGTCGGAGGTGCAGGTCGCGTGGGCGAAAATATGACGTTTTCCAAAATGGCGCCGCAGTTCTTGAGAAATCTCAAAATCGCATTCCAAACTTTTATCTCTTCACGTGGGCTACCTTTATGCAGAATTTTGATTCCCTACATGGAAATTGAAAACATGGCTTAGGCGAGAGAAACACTCCTTAGGAGACGAGAATGACATTGTCTTTCGATTATCACTTTTTCATACTTGGCGTCATTCGATCGTTACGAAATTTTACCATTTAAAAGGAGAGGTCCGGCTCTACCGGTATCCCACGTTTCGACTTCCCCGGTTAGACCAAAGTTTTCAGTAAAAGTCTTTTAACGAAATGGCGGTTTAGGAGGCGAGAAGCGCTTATTAAGGTGCGAGAAGGACGCCGGCTCGCAGATTTTCTTAGAAAAGTCAAGATTCCGGATTTGCTTTTGCCTCACCCTGCATGTTTTCGTGTAGAAAAATGATGCAGCTACCATCCAACAAGATATTCTGAGTTTCACGCCAAAACTGAATTTTGTATTCAAACTTTAAAATCCGTTAAGATTTATAATTTCTTCCGAATTTTAAAGGGAGAATCAACCTTTTCCCGTGACTCAAACACTCACCTCCTTTTTAATTTACCGTCAGGATATCTACCTGGGTCTTTCCTTTACAACCCTGCGTTTGGGGTTAGTGCGATCATACGGCTGGAGCCGATCCCGCCTTTTGTTTAGCGTTGAAGGTGCAGGTCGCGGGGGCGAAAATATGCCATTTTCCAAGATGGCGCCGCAGTTCTTGAGGAATCTCAAAATCGCATTCCAAACTTTTTCTGTTCACTTTTGCTACCTTTGTGCACAATTTCGTTTCCCTAGATCGAAATTGAAAACATGGCTTAGGCGAGAGAAACGCTCCTTTGGAGACGAGAATGAAATTGTCTTTCGATTATCACTTTTCCATACTTGGCGTCATTCGATCGTTACGAAATTTTAACATCTAAAAGGGGAGATCCGGCTCTACCGGTATCCCAAGTTTCGACTTCCCTGGTTAGACAGAGGTACACTTTAACCGCCTTTTAACGAAATGGCGGTTTAGGGGGCGAGAAGCGCTTACTAAGTTGCGAGAAGGACGCGGGCTCGCGGATTTGCTTAGAAAAGTCAAGATTCCGGATTTGATTTTGCTTCGTCCTGCATGTTTTCGTGTAGATGAACGATGCAGCTACCTTCTAACAAGATAATATGAGTTTCCCCCCATAACTGAATTTTCTATTCAAACTTTAAAATCCGTTAAGATTAAGCATTTCAAGGGGAGAATCAACCTTTTCCCGTCTTTCCAACACTCACCTCCTTTTTAATTTACCGTCAGGATATCTACCTGGCTCTTTCCTTTACAACCCTGCGTTTGGGGTTAGCGCGATCCGACGGCTGGAGCCGATCCCGACTGGTGTTTTGCGTGAAGGTGCAGGTCGCGGGGGCGAAAATATGCCATTTTCCAAGATGGCGCCGCAGTTCTTGAGAAATCTCAAAATCGCGTTCCAAACTTTTTCTCTTGGCGTGGGCTACCTTTGTGCAGAATTTCGATTCCCTAGATCGAAATTGAAAACATGGCTTAGGCGAGAGAAACACTCCTTAAGAGACGAGAATGACATTGTCTTTCGATTATCACTTTTTCATACTTGGCGTCATTCGATCTTTACGAAATTTTACCATTTAAAAGGAGAGGTACGGCTCTACCGGTATCCCACGTTTCGACTTCCTCGGTTAGACCGAGGTACACTTTAACCGCCTTTAACGAAAAGGTGGTTTAGGGGGCGAGAAGCGCTTATTAAGGTGCGAGAAGGACTCGGGCTCGCGGATTTCCTTAGAAAATTCAAGATTTCGGATTTGCTTATGCCTCGCCCTGCATGTTTTCGTGTAGACGAATGATGCAGCTACCTTTAACAAGATATTGTGAGTTTCCCTCCATAACTGAAATTTCTATTCAAACTTAAAAATCAATGAAGTTTAGCATTTCCTCGTAATTTCAAGGGGAGAATCAACCATTTTCCGTGACTCCAACACTCACCTCCTTTTTAATTTACCGTCAGGATATCTACCTTGGTCCTTCCCCTGCAATAGGGGTTAGCGCGATCCGACGGTTGGAGCCGCTCCCGCTTGGTGTTTAGCGTCGAAAGTGCAGGTCTCGGGGGCGAAAGTTTGCCATTTTCCAAGATGGCGGCCGCAGTTTATGTGAAATCTCAAAATCGCGTTCCAAACTTTTTCTCTTCACGTGGGCTACCTTTGTGCAGAATTTCGATTCCCTAGATCGAAATTGAAAACATGGCCTAGGCGAGAGCAACGCTCCTTAGGAGAAGAGAATGACATTGTCTTTCGATTATCACTTTTTCATACTTTTGTAAAAATGCCCTCGGGAATTTCTCGGAAAGTATGAACCCCCCTCAAGCAGATTTGGCTATACTTACAAAAGTAGCATCAGCCAGATTTATGTCCATAAACTTGTCAAAAATTGATATTTTTTTTGGCTACACTTAAAATTAAGCAAAAACCCATACCCACCCACACATATTTACTTCCGGTTTAAGTTTAATTGGATACCAGCTTCAATTTGTTTATCTAATATTAAAACAATGCAATATGCAGAGCCCCTCTAGAATTGCTCCGTGACTCTCTCATTTCTTATATTATATGTTTGCATGTTTCAAGTGATTCTCCTCTGTGTTAGTGTTTGTTTAGATCAAAGTGATTAATGTGGACAATTCCCGACACGGTAGTATTGAACTTTTGCTTTGCATGTTTCAAGTAATTCTCCTCTGTGTCAGTGTGTACAATTCCCGACACGGTAGTATTGAATTTTTGCTTTGCATGTTTCAAGTGGTTCTCCTCTGCGTCAGTGCTTACAGAAATTCACGAGTAATGAAGCTTTGCGTGCAAACAAAATTGCATCAGCCAGTATTGTGAGAGTGGCTGAGGAGTACAGATGTGTTTTTACAGTGCTTCTCATACTTACAGGCCTGTTTGGTTTAATTCATATTAAATATATTTCTGGTATATTGAACAATAAAAAATCTGATATTTGTTACATCCAGCTTGTTTGTTGTATTTAGAGTCAGGCTTATATCTGTCCCAGCCTGTTATACAAAAATCAATACACAACACTCAGTGCTAGGTCATTGCCATTCTAGACATGCATGTCCGTGCAGGTATTTGTGCTAGGTCAGTGTGAATGAATATTTATTCTCTTTTTCCACTTGTAGGCTATTGGCTTTACAACCTGTCATAATAAGCATAGAGTTTTGATTTGAACCCCAGGAAATTTTATATAAATACCAAAGCTAAAAATATTAACACACACACATACACACACACACAAGAAATATACAAAGCACACAGCTGAACCCAACTGATATTTTTTATTAAGCATAGAATTTTGATTTGAATCCCAGGAAATTGTATATAATAAACAACAACAAAAATGCCGAATCAAAAATATTGTAATCAATGCAATAAAAATATATCCAGCCCCAATTGGGCCAAGCACCAAAAGATTTGTAACCCAGACAAATACAGAACTCCCACAAAAATATGCCCCAAATGCAATAGAAAATATAGCATGCAATACTTCACATATACACATAAAAATACTTGTTCTGCACAGTCATCAATATTGCCCCCACAACCATCTACATCTGGTCTGAAAAGGAAGCATGAAGCACCTGTTAATGCTGGAGCTGCAAAGCAGCCACGCTATGCACCACCTATCAATAGCAGTTTTAATGGCCAATTAAGGGATTATCGGTTTGTATCAGAGCCAAGATGTGGTATTAAGAATTTTTTGAACAGTATAAATCCTGATGTGCAGGCAATTCTAAATACACAAAATGGCTCTTATAAGCTGTCCCTCAAATTGTTTACTCAATATAAGAAGCCAAATGGCACAAAATTTACACAGCCCCACATAACAGAAACTGTACCGGTATATTCAAATGCAAATTCAGACAAAATAATAAGCAGTTTGATGGATCAATTGAATATTAAACACTCTGAATTTGCAGAAAAAGAGTCTGGATGGAGCCTATGCGGCTCTCCACACAAGTTATATGTTAATATTTCTGAATTCAGCCCATTACAAGGATCTACATATCTGCCATTACCTGCCAATATTAAAAACAAAACAGCCGTGGTTAATATAAAAAATAATGATGAGAAATGCTTTTTGTGGTGTATTTTAGCTGCTTTGTATCCAGTTTCAAGGCATCCTGAGAGAATAACTTATTACAAACAACATGAGCACGATTTTGATGAGGCAATGGAGGGTTTAGAATATCCAATGTCTGTTCAGAATATTGATAAATTTGAAAAAAGGGCCAGGGATATGAATGGCAAACAATTATCTATTAATGTATTTATTTGTTCCACTGGCCGTGGCAATTGCTTGATAGCACCTCTCAGAATCAGTACATTTGATGATGATTCTGCTGTTCCGATTGATCTGCTCTTAATTGAAGGGGATGGCACATATCATTACACTCTGATACATAATCTTGAAGCTTTAGTGAGAACACAACTAGACAAATCCAATAGAATATTTAATTTGTGCAGAAGATGTTTAACTGTATTTGATGGTCAAAAAATGGTGAATGGGGTTCAGGAAAAAAATGCAAAAATTGCTAAAAACAAGTTAATTGAGCATCTGAAATACTGTGGCAACTATAAACCTGTTCATATGGTGATGCCAATGCCAAGTGAAAATGCAGAATTCAATAAGTTTGAAGCCTTGTTGGAACACCCAGCATATATAGTCTGTGATTTTGAATCAAATCTCAAACCTCTTGCATTCTGCAATCCAGATCCTGAAGAATCTTCAATTACACCATACCAGCTACATGAACCTTCCAGCTTTTATTATGCGGTTGTACAGGATGGTGTTGTTAGTAAAAAAGATTCATACATGGGACCAGATGCCATCAAAAAATTTGCACATAGAATAGAAAATGAGTGCCATCACATAGCATCTAATATCTTATTAAAATCAAAACCCATTTTGTCTTTAACAGAGAAACAGATTGAAGATTTCAACAATGCAGAAAAATGCCCGGAATGTGATTCTGAATTTTCAGATACAAAAATCAAGGTGAAACACCATTCTCATACAGATGGTAAATTCAAAATGGCCCTGTGTAATAGCTGTAATATTAAGATCAAGAGACCAAAATTTGTCCCAATATTTTGCCATGGAGCATCCAATTATGATTTTCATCATTTGATCAGATATGAGGGGTTTGACAAGCAGAATTTAAATATTTTAGCTGAAAATGATGAAAAATATATATCTATTAGCAAAATAATTAAAGTTAATGGTGTTCCTATTCACATAAGATTTCTTGATTCTTACAGATTTTTATCGGCTAGCCTGGCTACACTGGCCACTCAATTATCTGATGATCAATTCAAAATCACATGTGCTTTGTTTCCAAATCAGGACCTGAAATTAATTAGGCGGAAGGGTGTATATCCATATGATTATGTTACAGATTTTTCTAAATTTGATGAGTGTTCTTTGCCACCACAGCAAGAGTTTTACAGCAAAATCAGAGGATCTGGAACAACTGATGATGATTATCACCATGCCCAATTGATGTGGAACAATTTAAAATGCCAGACACTTGGTGATTATCACATGGCATATTTAAAACTTGATGTAACCCTCTTAGCTGATATACTGCAGGCATTCAGAAAATCTTCCATGCAAAATTATGAGCTGGATCCAATATATTTTTACAGTGCCACGGGCCTAGCATGGTCTGCAATGTTTTTAAACACTAAAATGCATTTGGATCTTATCCAGGATTAAGATATGTACTTGTTTATGGAGCAATGTATAAGAGGAGGCATGGTGCAATGCTCTCAGAGATATGGCAGAGCTAATAACAAATATATTCCTGATTATGATCCAGCACGGCAATCAAATTATATATTGTATGTGGATGCAAACAGCCTGTATGGTTATGCCATGATGAAAAAATTGCCACATGCAGGGCTTGAATGGGTTGAACATTTCAATATTGAAGATCTTCAGGACTTTGATGACAGTGACTATGGCCTCTACTTAGAGGTTGATCTGACAATTCCTGATGATTTACACAACAAATTTTCTGATCTGCCCCCAATTCCTGAGGTTCAGTGCTCACCTGGCTCTAAACAGAAGAAATTGATGATGACACTGGAGCCAAAACAGGGTTATGTCATATATTACAAAAACCTCCAGTTCCTGATGCATCATGGTGTCCAAGTGACCAAACTTGGCAAAGTTTTGAGGTTCAGGCACTCAGAATGGTTGAAATCATATATTAATACAAACACAGAGCTTCGAACATCTGCAAAGAGCCAATTTGATAAGGCCTTGTTTAAATTGATGGTCAATTCTGTGTATGGCAAAACTATTGAAAATGTCAGAAAACATACCGATGTTAAAATAATTACTGACCCCAGCCTGAGCAAAAAATTGGTTGCAAAGCCTAATTTCAATTATAGAAGAATTTATGATGAAAATATGGCACTTTTCAACATGAAAAAAACAAAGATTAAGTTTGATAAACCTATTTATGTAGGGGCTGTGATATTGGAATTGGCCAAATTACACATGTTAAAATTGTATTATGATGTGCTGAAGCCTTTTTATGGTGATAGTGTAAAATTGATGTACATGGACACTGATAGTTTTGTTCTTGATATTCAAACAGAAGATGTTTATCAAGATATGTCCCAGCCTGCATTGCTTGAATATTTTGATACCAGTGAACATACAAAGATTCAACCCCACAACAAAAAGGTGCCTGGCAAGTTAAAAGATGAGACACTTGGTGATGTTATTGTGGCATTTGCTGGGTTAAGGGACAAGATGTACAGTTTTGAAACATGTAGTGGTGTTGTTGCCAAAAAAGCCAAGGGCATTGCCAGAGTAACTGTTGAAAAAGAGCTTGAATTTGAGGATTACAAAAATTGCCTCAAATCATGTAGCACAATCAGAACATCAGAATCCAGAATTCAGAGTGTGGATCACTTATTGACTAGCAATATTGTAAGAAAAGTGGCTCTGGACCCACATGATGATAATAGATGTATTTTATCATGTGGCATACATACTCTACCATGGGGTCATTGTGATTTGAAAAGTGCGTATCAATGCCCAAACACAGAGCATGATTTGAAATCAATAAACATGCCTATGAACTTATTTGGGTTTAAAAAACAAGGTATTATGGACCTGCAAACACCACAAGCCTCTCCTGATATAATATCTAAACTAAGTGGCTTGTTTATTATTCATCTGAACAGCATATTTACAGATATTGATGATGAAACAGGTAAAATATTGTACATATTTAACAATAATTTAAATCATTACCAATTACCTGTAGGTGGGCAATTGCAATTTATTACAACCCCTGAGGGTGATGTTAAAATTTCAGTAGGGAGAAATATTTACAGAATTAAGCACTCAAACATGGTTTCTGGCACTGTTTATACTGTTTCTGCTGGTGACTGCTTATATATTGAGGTCCCGGGATCATATGACAAGCTTATACCCTTTTTTATAGAATTAAGAATCAGATATTCAATAATAAATAACCCCTAAAACAAAATGCCTAATGATATTTTTGGCCATACAAGGCATGAAGATCACAGTGATGAGATTCTGATGCTTGATGTCAGAGTCAAGAAATTAAGAAGTGATTTACAAGCTTTACAAACCACACTCAATGCCAGCCTTCAATTAGAAATTACAAATTTGCAATCACAATACATGGACCCTCTTCTTAAAATTGATTCTGAACTCAAATTGCTGCTTCAGAAATATACTGATTTGGCTACATTGGATAATTTTCAAAGTTTAGCAGAAGCTGTTGCAGCTCTTCAAGCCAAATTTAAGACCCAGGCTAACAACTCTGAGCAATTGAAACAACAATTGGAAGAGCAAATAAATAATGGCCAGACACAGCTCCAAACAATTGTCAAAAGCATAAAATCACAAGAAGATTTTGATCTAGTGATTTCCACTCTAAAGGAACAGATTCAGTCACTCCAAATACCTAATCTGGATCCTCTGAACAATGCCATAGCCGAGGTTAAAGAAAAAATTGAGACACTTGAAAATTTTATGAACAACTTGCCATCTTCTGATGCTTTGAATGCAATAACTCGGAGTGTTGCAAATATTAAGCTGCAACTTGAAACATATGAAGATTTTGGAAAAATTCAAAGTTCCATAACCCATCTTGAAGGTACCATAGCAGCAGTGCAAAGTGATTTGGCAAATGTACTAGAATCCCGATTGCCCGGGATTGTAGATACCCTTGTTAGTGTCCAGCAACAAATCACAAAGCTTGAAAACCTCAACACTGAATCTGAACTATCTCATTTTCATCACTTGATAGATGATATCCAAACAAAACTTGAAATTTTACAACAATCCACACCCACTCAGGCAGATATAGCCCTGCTCCAAAATGCTATGCAAAATGTGGCTGATGCTTCTGAATTAAACAATGTGAAATTGGCACTTGAATTTTTACAAAATACAGTATCAAATCTGCCTACATCACAGGAACTTAAAAATATTAAGAGGGCAGTGAATCGCATATTGAAATCAGAAGATATCAAGAATATCCAGGCAGAGATCAAACATCTCACTCAGACAGTGGCCACTCTACCAACAAATCAACACATTAATGAACTGCATGCCCTGTTTGAGGATATCAGAAGACAGGTCCATGATCTTACTGCTCAAAATTCAAAATTGGCAGTTGTTGAAAATTTGCAACAAATTGTAGCTAATATCAAGCAACAGCTAGGGACCATGGAATCCAATCAAGCAAATGCTCTGTCTGTTTTTGCTACCCAGCTACAAGAGATTGTGCAACAATACAAGAAACTTGCTGTGGAGATAAGGATCAAGCCTGGGCACGATGAGATTGTTAGGACCATCAATGAGCACCTTGAATCTGTAACAAGTAGATTGCTCACAGCAGAAAAAGAAATAACAGGCATAATTGAGAATCCAAAACATTCAGTAATTCTTGAATTGTACAGCATCCCCAACAAAGAATATGATTCACCATTTACACCAGGCGGCAAAATATATATGCTGTCCCCTGCACAATTTTATTACCAGTTTTTTGTTGGGGGCACATTGAGACCAATCAAGATCAAATATTGGCTTCAGCCACAGGCACACCACTACCCTACCTTATCAATAACAAATGCTGATAACAAAGTAAAAATCACCCGTGTAGAATTAGAGGATTTTACAGATCCCAATACATTAGAAACAACATATGTTGAAGATGATGGCTCTTTGGAATTTAAAATACAAATAGGGGACAAATTATATTTAGAAAATCCTGTAGTATCAGCTGCTGAACACCCTATAGTTGCAATATTCTTGTTTACATATTATGTCTAGACAAATTATTGTTGATGAATTACACAGACAAGCCAGACATAATTTTAAGAGACTCCCAGTAGTCACAATGGGCATAGATGATTTATGGCAGAGCGACTTGATTGAAATAGCAAGTGGACAGCTGAAAAACTTAGACAAAATCAACAAGGGCTACAAGTATCTACTCACTGTAATAGACACATTTTCAAAATTTGCCTGGGCTGTGCCATTCAAATCCAAGATTGGGCATGTGTTACAGAAGCCATCAGAACAATCATCAATCAGAGTGGAAGATCACCGTGCTATTTGCAAACAGATAATGGCAAAGAATTTTATAGTTCAGTGTTTCAACAATTTATTAAAAGCCAGGCAATAAAACATTATTCGAGTTACAGTGATCTCAAGGCCTCAATTGTAGAGAGATTCAACAAAACCCTAAACAATCTTATGTATAAACAATTTACCCTCCAAGGTAATTATAAATGGATTAATATTCTTCCAGAACTTCTACATACATATAACAACTCGGTCCATTCCACAATCAACATGAAACCCTCTGAAGTAACTTCATCTGATGAGCAAAAATTGATCAGCACTGTTTATTATCCTAGATACCAGTAAACAACAAGAAAGGCCAAATACAAGATTGGTGATCAAGTAAGAATCAGCAAATATAGCCACTTTTGAACCAGATGTTAAGCCACTTCATGAATGTCTCGATAATTCTGTTGTTGTGTTTGATGACATTATACTGGATAATCAAAACAAGGTTAGAAATTTCTTTACACAGGGCCGGCACAAAAACATTGGTTGCTTCTACCTGGCACAGACTTTTTCAAAAATACCCAAGCAGCTGATCCGAGACAACAGCAATTTTATGTGTGTTTCATCAAGACCATACCAACCTCAAACACATACATGATGAATATGTAGGTGGGGACTTGAGCTACAATGATTTTTCTAAGTTTTGCAGCAAGTGCTGGAACCAGGACAGTTATGTGTTTGTCACAATTGATATGACAAGAACACCCAATAGTGGCAAATACAGAAATAAAATCAACAATTTTCTAGACATTGAAACATAAATAAATAACCATGAAAAGGCCAATTATTGATGATCTTAAATTAAGAGATTTTCTTGTAAAAAGATTTAAGGGATGGAAATCAGAGAACCGAGGAATTTATGAAAAAAAAAAAAAAACAGAACAGCCTCTAATTGATGCTATTGGTGAATTAGGTAAAAATATCAAAGCTGTTACAGAGCAAAATCAAAATTTGATCACAGAGCTTGTACCTGTAGCTGCAAGGAACATATTAGATTATCCATTCACCCCACTTTCTAGTATTCATACACCTAGTCCTATTGCTCCTAGAAGAATTGAAGCTACTCAGGATCCTATTGAATTGGGTCTTCTTGCTCAAAAATATTTAACCACACCTAAAGACAATAAAGATGAGGTATTTGGCTTATATGCTGACACAGAGCGTGATGGTGGCATCATACATAGAATTGGCAATTTCAGAGTAACATTTATGGGAGATGATCTGATTGTTTATTCAGAATCTCGTCTTGGAGAAAAAGGTGCTTTTGTTAAGTATCCCGGCACACCTGGATTGTGGGAACTGATGACTAGGAAGAGGGCTGGCAGCTATACAGATCAAGATTATGAATATTACAAAGAAATATTAATAAAATCAGATGCTCTATACCAGAACAATGATCTCACACAAAAAAGAGTCAAGTCGAGCAGTGGGGCAAAATACAACAATTTAATCAAGCCCATATGGTCACAAATCAAGACAGGTAGTGGAATCAAACAATACAACACCCTGCCTAAAGAATTTGTGTGGGTTGATGATGTCAGGAAACTTGTAAATAGGTTATTGGTGATAGCTGGGGAGGAAAATGCTGGGAACCACAATTTTTACAATGAAAAGGTTGGAATTATGGATATGTTAAGCACAAAATTGTCTAATTTTATAGTGAATGACACTAAGGGGATTGGATATCTTATAAAAATTATTAATACTCTACCACCTAAATTTTGGAATATTTCTGAGGGTCGGGGCCTATTTAATGACATTATAAACAAGCTGCCATTTGAACTTCACATTCCAGGCTATCAGTATTGTGGTCCAGGCAAAAAATTGAACCATAGATTAAACAGAGGGGACCCTGGTGTTAATCCCCTAGATGCTGCTTGTAGAGACCATGACATAGCATACAACACACATTCTGATCTTGACAAGAGACATGTTGCAGACAAGAAATTAGAAGAGGCTGCATTTGGTAGATTTGTAAGCAAAAATGCTTCTTTAAGTGAAAAAATAGCAGCATTGGGGACCACCATAGCTATGAACACCAAACAAAAACTGGGGTGGGGGTTGTGAATATGTATATAATAAACCTACAATGAAGGCCAAGGGTGTTATGTATCAAATACCTTATGCAGGTCTTAAATCTCTTGGGCCTATTGATAGCCTTTTGACCAAAAAGCAGCGCAAGAAAAAAAATTATTGTATTGCCAAGGGCCATGGTATGAAATTGTTGCTTAGTACCCCCCAATTAAAAAAATTACAGCAATCAAGAAAAAAAACACATGTGGGGGGATTTATATTTACCATCCCTGCCATCTTAGCTGCTCTCGGGGCTGTTGGGAGCTTGGCCGGGGGATCAGCCGCCATAGCAAAAACAGTAATAGATGCCAAGAATAATAGGGCAGAATTAGATGAGCAGAGGCGCCATAACCTGGCCATTGAGAAACAAGGCAAAGGTGTTAAGAGAGCCATGAATAAGTTTAAAAAAAACAAGAGCCGCTTACAAACCAAGATATTGAAGCTTTAATCAAGCCACTGGGCATCAAAAATTTTAGAGGTGTGTACATGTCTGATTCTTTACCAGAACAACCACTCAACAAAGAGTGTGGCATTGTTAATTTGGATAAGTACAAAAATCAGGGCACTCACTGGATCTGTTATCTTAAATATTTAAAAAATGAGGCATTTGTGTTTGATTCATTTGGAGGTGTTCCACCTGAAAATTTAATAAAATATCTAAATTCAGCTAATCTTTATTACAATAATGCCCGTGTTCAAAACTTCAAAGATGTTAATTGTGGACATTTGTGTTTATCTGTTCTTAGATATATGTCTCAAATAAATAAACCATCAATTGAAAATTTTCAAAAAGCCCTGTGGTATTTAAAACATCATGGGGGTATTCCATCTCACCAGCCAAAATTCAATATTGAAACTCAAATTACATGATGACATAGTGTATCCCAAAACAATAGCTCTCAGAGCATTTTATGGCATGTACTTAATCCCTAATATTACACACCACAACAACACAATTGCAGTAGGGGATCAAAAAATTGTCATCACTCCAGGGCAATATAATCTGTCCACTCTAAATGCTCAATTACCCAGAGGTGTAGTATTAACTCAAAATTCTGTTACTCACAGAGTAGAAATTGTATCTGCCACAGAAACAGTGGATCTGGGTACTATAGGAGAGCTGTTAGGCTTTGAGAACAACACAAAACTTGAACCGGCCATTAAACACACTGCTATGAATATACCCAAATTCTTAGCCATAGAGACTCTGAATATTCACTGTAATGTGGCAGAGGGTATGATCACCAAATCAAATGGCATAGGCACTCATAAACAAACCGGCATCATTGCAACATTCAAACCTAATTCTGAATTTATGGAGCCCATCATCTACAATCCATCCCCAACATTATATTTTCCTGTGTGTCATAACAGAATAGATTATATTGAATTGATGGTCACTAATGAAAAAGAAGAATTAGTTGATTTTGCTGGAGCCACAACAACTGCAATCATAGAGATTAATATTTAAATAAAAATACATACAAGAAAAAAATGGAAAATATTGAGAGTTATGAGCTACAATCATTCCCCCCAAACAGGAGGACATTTGCAAATTTAAATCAACCCAACACAGAGATTGAGGTTGATCTTGATGTGGGGGATGGCTTTATACAACCCCACAGAGCAGATTTATATATCATATTTGATGTTGTAAAGCTCGATGGAACAGATTATCCGGCAAATTCAAATATAAGATTAGTAGATAATTTTGTGCCCCATCTGTTCTCTGAAATTGAGATCAGAAAACATGGCGTTGTTATAAACAGAGTGGATTATCCCGGCATTACCTCCACAGCTTTGGCCACATTAAAATTATCCAAAACCGAGGCTTCTTACTACAAAATCGGTGGATTTGAGGCTGGTGATAAGATATTATCTAAAAACCACACAGTGCTGTTCCCCATGCGCCTATTGCCAGGATTCTTCTCAGATTACAAAGATATTATGTGGAAGGGTGGTTTAAGAATCACATTTAGAAGAGCTGCAAATGATAACAATGCTTTGATGAGGTACAGCACATTAAACTCTACAGGAGAAGCTCTGCCTAATAAACTACCTGATGAGGGCAAGTGCATTATTCAGACTATGGAGCTAAGAATCCCTGTTGTTGAGTATGAAGCCAGTTATGCTCTTAAATACAAAGCAGATATAATAAAAAATCCACAGATTCCTCTACAATTTTATACATATCAATGTGTACAGAAGCCCGCATCTGGTACCTATTATGAGTTTGATGCTACAAATTCATTCTCCAGTATACAATATGACATGCCTGATTTTGTGGTGGTATTGTTTCAGACTGGAAGACACAATAATTAGGAAAAAATTCAAGTAAATTTGATAACTGCAACATCAAGAACATATATCTTAAAAATGGCAGAAATGAGGTATTTCCTAGAGAAAATTACAATTTAGACATGTCCAAGGATGATTTCCTCAAATTATATGAGGCATTTACATCCTTCAAAAGAGTCACTACTGGCAATACTGACATGTATTACACACCAGATGAATTCAAAGCACAGAGACCCATGTTTGTAATTAACACTTCAAAAAGAAAACAAGTTGTGGTTAATGACAGGACAAATCTTAAAATTATCTGTGAATTCCATGAGGCATTACCTGATGACACCATATGTAGTGTTATTCTCATAGATGAAAAACCATATGTTTATGATGTAAGAAATGAGAGAGTCACGGAGCAATTCTAGAGGGGCTCTGCATATTGCATTGTTTTAATATTAGATAAACAAATTGAAGCTGGTATCCAATTAAACTTAAACCGGAAGTAAATATGTGTGGGTGGGTATGGCTGATGCAACTTTTGTAAGTGTAGCCAAATCTGCTTGAGGGGGGTTCATACTTTCCGAGAAATTCCCGAGAGCATTTTTACAAAAATCTTGTATTAGACAGGGTTCCACACTTGAGCAAAAAGCTCATATAGGCATGTTGAGCTTGTTTTAAGTATAGCCAAATCTGCTTGATGGGGGTTCATACTTTCCGGTCCTGGTTATAGCATTAAATATACTACTTAGGGGGCGAGAAGAGCTTATTAAGGTGCGAGAAGGACACGGGCTCGCGGGTTTGCTTAGAAAAGTCAAGATTACGGATTTGCTTTTGCTTCGTCCTGCATGTTTTCGTGTAGACGAATGATGCAGCTACATTCTAACAAGATATTGTGAGTTTCCCCCATAACTGAATTTTCTATTCAAACTTTAAAATCCGTTAAGGTTTAGCATTTCCTACTAATTTCATTGGGAGAATGAAACCTTTTCCCGTGTCTCCATCACTCACCTCCTTTTTAATTTACTTGAGGATATCTACCTGGGTCTTTCCTTTACAACCCTGCGGTTGGGGTTAGCCCGATCCGACGGCTGGAGCTGATCCGCCTGTTGTTTAGCGTTGAAGGTGCAGGTCGCGGTGGCGAAAACATGCCATTTTCCAAGATGGCGGCTGTAGTTTTTGAGAAATCTGAAAATCGCATTTGAAACTTTTATTATCTTCACGTGGGCTATCTTTATGCCGAATTTCGATTCCCTAGATCGAAATTGAAAACATGGCTTTGGCGAGAGAAACGCTCATTAGGAGACGAGAATGACATTGTCTTTCGATTATCACTATTTCATATTTGGCGCCATTCCATCGTTACGAAATTTTACCATTTAAAAGGAGAGGTACGGCTCTACCGGTATCCCAAGTTTCGACTTTTTCGGTTACACCAAGGTACACTTTAACCGCCTTTAACGAAATGGCGGTTTAGGGGGCGAGAAGCTTTTATAAAGGTGCGAAGAGGACACGGGCTCGCGGATTTGCTTAGAAAAGTCAAGATTGCGGATTTGCTTAGAAAAGTCAAGATTGCGGATTTGCTTTTGCCTCGCCCTGCATGTTTTCGTGTAGACGAATGATGCAGCTTCCTTCTAAAAAGATATTGCAAGTATCGCGCCAAAGCTGAATTCTCTATTCAAACCTAAAAATACTTTAAGATATAGCATTTTCTCTTAAATTCAAGGGGAGAATCAACCTTTTCCCATGACTCCAACACTCACCTCCTTTTTTATTTACCGTCAGGATATCTACCTGGGTCCTTAACCTGCTATAGGGGTTAGCGCGATCCGGCTTGGTGTTTAGCGTCGAAGGTGCAGGTCGCAGGTTCGAAAATTTGCCATTTTTCACGATGGCGTCGCAGTTCTTGAAAAATCTCAAAATCGCATTCAAAACTTTTTTCTGCACGTGGGCTACCATTGTGCAGAATATCGATTCCTTAGATCGAAATTGAAGACATGGCTTAGGCGAGAGAAACGCTCCTTAGGAGACAAGAATGACATTTTCTTTCGATTATCACTTTTTCATACTTGGCGTCATTCCATCTTTACAAAATTTTACCATTTAAAATTAGAGGTACGGCTCTACAGGTATCCCAAGATTCGACTTCCTCGGTTAGACCGAGGTACAATTTAACCGCCTTTAACGAAATTGCGGTTTAGAGGGCGAGAAGCGCTTTTAAAGGTGCGAAAAGACACGGGCTCGCGGATTTGCTTTGAAAAGTCAAGATTTCGGATTTGCTTTTGCCTTGCCCTGCATGTTTTCGTGTAGACGAATGATGCAGCTACCTTCTAACATATTGTGAATTTCCCGCCAAAACTGAACTTTCCATTCAAACTTTAAAATCCGTTAAGATTTAGCATTTCATACTAATTTCAAGCGGAGAATCAACCTTTTCCCGTGACTCCAACACTCGACCTCCTTTTTAATTTACTGTCAGGGTATCTACCTGGGTCTTTCCCTTACAACCCTGCGTTTGGGGTTAGCGCGATCCGACGGCTGGAGCCGATCCCGCCTGTTGTCTAGCGTTGAAGGTGCAGGTCGAGGGGCGAAAATATGACATTTTCCAAGATGGGGCCGCAGTTTTTGAGAAATCTCAAAATCGCATTCCAAACTTTTTCTCTTCACGTGGCCTACCTTTGTGCAGAATTTCGATTCCCTAGATGAAAATTGAAAACATGGCTTAGGCGAGAGAGACACTCCTTAGGAGACGAGATTGACATTGTCTTTCAATTATCACTTTTTCATACTTGGCCTAGTTCGATCGTTACGAGATTTTACCATTTAAAAGGAGAGGTACGGCTCTACTGGTATCCCAAGTTTCGACTTCCTCGGTTAGACCGAGGTACACTTTGACCGCCTCTTAACGAAATGGCGGTTTTAGGGGACGAGTAGCGCTTATTAAGGTGCGAGAAGGACGCGGGCTCGCGGATTTGCTTAGAAAAGCCAAGATTCCGGATTTGCTCTTGCCTCGTCCTGCATGTTTTCGTGTAGACGAATGATGCAGCTAACTTCTAACAAGATATTGTGAGTTTCCCGCCAAAAATTAATTTTCTATTCAAACTTAAAAATCCGTTAAGATTTAGCATTTCATACTAATTTCAAGGGGAGAATCAACTTATTCCTGTGACTCCAACACTCGACCTCCTTTTTAATTTACCGTCAGGATATCTAACTGGGTCCTTCCCCTACAACCATGCGTAAGGGGTTATCGCGATCCGACGACTGGATCCGCTCCGGCCTGGTGTTCAGCGTCGGAAGAGCACTTCGCGGGTTCAAAAATATGCCATTTTCCAAGATGGCGGCCGTAGTTTTTGAGAAATTTCAAAATCGCATTTGAAACTTTTATTATCTTCACGTGGTCTACCTTTATGCCGAATTTCGATTCCCTAGATCGAAATTGAAAAAATGGCTTAGGCGAGAGAAATGCTCCTTAGGAGAAGAGAATGACATTTTCTTTCGATTATCACTTTTTCATACTTGGCGTCATTCGATCGTCACGAAATTTTACCATTTAAAAGGAGAGGTACGGCTCTAACGGTATCCCAATACTCGACTTCCCCGGTTAGACCTAAGTATACAGTAAAAGCATTTTAACGAGATGGCGATTTAAGGGTCGAGAAGCGCGTATTAAGGGGCGAGAAGGACGCGGGTTCGCGGATTTGCTTGGAAAAGTCAAAATTCCGGATTTGCTTTTGCCTCGCCGTGCATGTATTCGTGTAGACGAATGATGCAGCTTCCTTCTAACAAGATATTTCAAGTTTCCCGCCAAAACTGAATTTTCTATTCAAACCTAAATATCCGTTAAGATATAGAATTTCCTCCTAATTTCAAGGGGAGAATCAACCTTTTCCCGTGACTCCAACAATCACCTCCTTTATAATTTACCGTCAAGATATCTACCTGGGTCTTTCCTCTACAACCCTACGTTTGGGGTTAGCGCTATCCAACAGCTGGAGCCGATCCCGAATGGTGCTTAACGTCGGAAGTGCAGATCGCGGGGACGAAAATATGCCATTTTCCAAGATGGTGCCGCAGATTTTGAGAAATCCTAAAATCGCATTCCAAACTTTTCTCTCCTCACGTGGGCTACCTTTGTGCAGAATTTCGATTCCCTAGTTCGAAATTGAAAACATGTCTTACGCGAGAGAAACGCTTATAAGGAGACGAGAATGACATTATCTTTCGATTATCACTTTTTCATACTTGGCATCATTCCATCGTTACGAAATTTTACCATTTAAAAGGAGATGTACGGCCCTACCTGTATCCCAAGTTTCGACTTCCTCGGTTAGACCGAGGTACACTTTAATCGCCTTAAACGAAATGGCGGTTTAGGGAGCGAGAAGCGCTTATAAAGGTGCTAAAAGGACACGGGCTCGCGGATTTGCTTAGAAAAGACAAGATTGCGGATTTGCTTTTGCCTCGCCCTGCATGTTTTCGTGTAGACGAATGATGCAGCTACCTTCTAACATATTGTGAATTTCCCGCCAAAACTGAATTTTCTATTCAAACTTTAAAATCCGTTAAGATTTAGCATTTCCTCCTAATTTCAAGGGGAGAATCAACCTTTTCCCGTGACTCCAACACTCGACCTCCTTTTTAATTTACCGTCAGGATATCTACCTGGGTCCTTCCTTACAACTCTGCGTAACGGGTTATCGGAATCCGACGGCTGGATCCGCTCCTGCTTGGCGTTCAGCGTCGGAAGTGCAAATCGCGGGGGCGAAAATATGCCTTTTTCCAAGATGGCGGATGTAGTTTTTGAGAAATCTCAAAATCACATTTGAAACTTTTATTATCTTCCCGTGGGCTACCTTGATGCCGAATTTCGATTTCCTAGATCGAAATTGAAAACATGGCTTAGGCGAGAGAAACGCTCCTTAGGAGACGAGAATGACATTGTCTTTCGATTATCACTTTTTCATACTTGGCCTCATTCCATCGTTACGAAATTTTACCATTTAAAAGGAGATGTACGGCTCTACCGGTATCCAAATTTAGACTTCCTCGGTTAGACCGAGGTACACTTTAACCGACTTTTAACGAAATGGCGGTTTAGGAGGCGAGAAGCGCTTATAAAGGTGTTAAAGGACACGGGCTCGCGGATTTGCTTAGAAAAGTCAAAATTGCGCATTTGCTTTTGCCTCGCCCTGCATGTTTTCGTGTAGACGAATGATGTAGCTACCTTCTAACATAATGTGAGTTTCCCGCCAAAACTGAATTTTCTATTCAAACCTAAAAATCCGTTAAGATATAGCATTTCCTCCTAATTTGAAGGGGAGAATCAACCTTTTTCCGTGACTCCAACACCCGACCTCCTTTTTAATTTACCGTCAGGATATCTACCTGGGTCCTTCCCTACAACTCTGCGTAACGGGTTATCGCAATCCGACGGCTGGATCCGCTCCAGCCTGGGGTTCAGCGTCGGAAGTGCAGGTCGCTTGGGCATAAATATGCCATTTTCCAAGATGGTTACGGTAGTTTTTGAGAAATCTCAAAATCGCATTTGAAACTTTTATTATCTTCCAGTGGGCTACATTTATGCCGAATTTCGATTCCCTATATCGAAATTGAAAACATGTCTTAGGCGAGAGAAACGCTCCTTAGGAGACTAGAATGACATTGTCTTTCGATTATCACTTTTTCATACTTGGCGTCATTCCATCGTTACGAAATTTTACCATTTAAAGGGAGAGGTACAGCTCTACCGGTATCCCAAGTTTCGACTTCCTCGGTTAGACCGAGGTACACTTTAACCGCCTTTTAACGAAATGGCTGTTTACGAGGCGAGAAGCGCTTATAAAGGTGCTAAAAGGACACGGGCTCGCGGATTTGCTTAGAAAAGTCAAAATTGCGCATTTGCTTTTGCCTCGCCCTGCATGTTTTCGTGTAGACGAATGATGCAGCTACCTTCTAACATATTGTGAGTTTCCCGCCAAAAATTAATTTTCTATTCAAACTTTAAAATCCGTTAAGATTTAGCATTTCCTCCTAATTTCAAAGGAAGAATCAACCTTTTCCCGTGACTCCAACACCCGACCTCCTTTTTAATTTACCGTCAGGATATCTACCTGGGTCCTTCCCTACAACTCTGCCTAACGGGTTATCGCAATCCGACGGCTGGAGCCGATCCCGCCTGGTGTTTAGCGTTGAAGGTGCAGGTCGAGGGGCGAAAATATGACATTTTCCAAGATGGGGCCGCAGTTCTTGAGAAATCTCAAAATCGCATTCCAAACTTTTTCTCTTCACTTGGCCTACCTTTGTGCAGAATTTTGATTCCCTAGATCAAAATTGAAAACATGGCTTAGGCGAGAGAAACACTCCTTAGGAGACGAGATTGACATTGTCTTTCGATTATCACTTTTTCATACTTGGCGTCATTCGATCGTTACGAAATTTTACCATTTAAAAGGAGAGGTACGGCTCTAACGGTATCCCAATACTCGACTTCCCCGGTTAGACCGAAGTATTTAAAAGGCGAGAAGCATTTATTAAGGTGCGAGAAGGACGTTGGTTCGCGGATTTGCTTAGAAAAGTCAAGATTCGGATTTGTTTTTGCCTCGCACTGCATGTTTTCGTGTAGACGAATGATGCAGCTACCTTCTAACAAGATATTGTGAGTTTCCCTCCATAACTGAATTTTCTATTCAAACTTAAAAATCCGTTAAGTATAGCATTTCCTCCTAATTTCAAGGGGAGAATCAATCTTTTCCCTTGACTCCAACACTCGACCTCCTTTTTAATTTACCGTCAGGGTATCTACCTGGGTCTTTCCCCTACAACCCTGCGTTTGGGGTTAGCGCGATCCGACGGCTGGAGCCGATCCCGCCTGGTGTTTAGCGTTGAAGGTGCAGGTCGAGGTGCGAAAATATGACATTTTCCAAGATGGCGCCGCAGTTCTTGAGAAATCTCAAAATCGCATTCCAAACTTTTTCTCTTCACGTGGCCTACCTTTGTGCAGAATTTCGATTCCCTAGATCAAAATTGAAAACATGGCTTATGCGAGAGAAACACTCCTTAGGAGACGAGATTGACATTGTCTTTCGATTATCACTTTTTCATACTTGGTGTACAACCGTTTTGTGTGTGTGGTAAATTGCTGGCAGCTTTTTGTAGGTATAATCATAAGAGCTTTTGCTTACACAATAATATAGTGTTGGTCCAAAAAACAGAACTATGTCAAAACAATTATAACAGCAGTTAGTGGCTGAGCTGGTGCTTTTATACCCAGACAACAGCAATAACTAGGCTCTGGTAATCCCCAATATAAAATAATTTTGCTCTATTATGCTGTTGTACAACACACTTTACCAGGTTTCAGATCTGGGAGCTATCAGTTGTATATCAACTAGCAGTAATTATTCTCAAAATCTCACGTGTGGAGATATTATTTTGCCACATGTATTTCAATCTTACACATTTTATCAGGACTCAAACCCGAGCCTCTTATTTACAAGGCAACAATATTAGCACTTTGCAATCAGGGAAGGCTTCATATTTTATCAGGACTCAAACCCAGAAGCCTCCTCTGATTGCAAAGTGCTAATAAAAACCATGGGGCTATGCACCACACTCTACTGGGTCTCAGAACCCAGGAGCTATGAGCTTTATATCAATGTACACATGGCGAAATCAATCTGAGGGGGGGCTCATCATTTCTAGACTAGAATTCAAGATTCCTGGGATTTTGACAGAAAAACACACTGTAAACAATAAGATCATATGGGAACTTGGCATAGTTTTAAGTGTAGGCAAATCTGTCTGTTGAGGCTTCTTCTTTTCTACACTAGAATTCAGAATTCTTGGGATTAAAAACATATCACACTTGAAGAATTGGGGCATATGCCCTTCTTGATATTGTTTTGAGTGTAGCCAAATCGGATTGTTCAATCAAATAACCTCTTCATTTCTACGCTATAAGTGAGTTTATAATATCATCAATCCCACTACTATTTCCATTCTACCATAAAATACACCTGGAAAAATAGGGAGACAGGAGGGTGTGTATTTTAGGGACAAAATATCATTGGACATACCCATAAAAACCATATGAAGATAAAATATATGGGTTTGAAAGATCGTTTATTGATTGTACTTCTGTTGAACTAGCTTTCTGTAAGGTGAGAGGTTGTATAGAACTTATCCTCTTTATGTTGTCGCCGAAGTATGCCGTGCAATTTCATATTCTGCCGTTGTCCTCGGCCTCCTTAGCGATTTTCTTAGAATCCTTAAATTTTGTATTGCATATGACATAGTTATAAACATAGTGAAGGACAACATGACTGCTGGTGCAACTGCAAACTTAAAATTAGAGAATGCAAGTAAAAGTATGCTACTACAAGCAGTGGCGTGAAAAGGAGTTTACAAAAGGTTGGGTTACGTATACTTTGTCTTGGCAGTCTGCCCTCATTTTGTCATATTTTCCTACCTTTGACATTTTTCTTTTAGGAATGCTGGGCCAAACGGGGGGTTATAACCAGTGGCGTAGCGTTATAGTACGCACGTACGCCCGGCGTTCCCAGATTTAAAATTTCAAAAATGCTTAAATGCTGTGATTATAAAGTAAAACGTGACTAATTTCATATATGTTTGACCTTCATGGCATTATAATGGCTATTTTTCGCGAACCGCTTGCAACGCTCCACTCTCAACACTCGTTCTAGCATCTCTTTTCAATGCCTTTCCCGGTCGGACTCCGAGCATGTTCGGCGTACAGGACTCCTATATTCCTTGCTGCCTTTATGGAAGGAAAGCTTCCATTTGTACAGCACGCGCGTAAATGGGCTCTCTTACGCCAGCGTACGAGAGGTCTACCGTGATTGGTTCATGTGACCCTTCCTGCCTTCTGAAGCAGACGACAGCGGCAGAATTCCTACCCGGTTCTTCGTTCTTCGCGCTCATGCAACTCATGCTATGTGATGCTACAATACGCAATATTGACTGACGTAACTTTACCAATCTCAAATATACTGCTTCTTAATGGCCACTGCATTGTATAATTTATCGCACGAACAGCGATGTGTATTAGAAACTAAAAGAACAACACAGATTTGTCAAATAAGTTGGTGAAGTCCTCGTGATAGAAATTCAGCCTATGGCTGCTCTACCACTTAACCCGCAAAACTATTATTTTCTTATTGTATTTTTTTGTTATTATCTAACTACTTAATATTGTGTGAATGGAAATGTTTAGCATTCATTTGAAAACTCTTAACATCGAATGGTCTCTGGAGAAAATTATTTTAAAATGTTTATCAGCATTCTCAAGATGCAATAAACAGTAGTCTGAATTACTAATCGGCACTGTTACGTCAGTAGAGTGTACGATATTTGGATCATCCACTCTGCTTTTCACAGTGCACCAAGACGACAGAGGTCCATGGTTCGAATCCCGGCGTGAGCACTGGTGTTCTTTGTCAGTGTCCCTTCATCAATATCATCACTCATATTTATATTCGCAATTAACCAAAAGTCGTAGAAAAGCGAAGTAAAATAAACCAAATCAATCAGTAGTTGGATCGCCCACAACAATGACGTCTACTGTTGTGCAGAGGCGCTTGTGATTCAGGTAGGTTTTTAATGACTTGCGTCATGCAGAAAGATATAAAAAAAGGTATAGAACACCAGAGTTCAAAACATCTGAGGCATAGTGAGGCATCTAATTTTCTACCTAAAACATGCAATGACGAAGTTTTATTGAAAACACAGCTTACTTCAGGCAAATAATACCTGTGGCGACTAATATCATAAGTAAATTATTAAGCAAGAAAGGGCCGACTCTTCCTTCGGACTTGGCGTTCCCACCCGAAATGTCCATGCTACGCCACTGGTTATAACCGCCACTAACCCCCCTTGGGCACGCCACTGACTGCAAGTTTAATTTGTGGAAGCAAACGTTATCTTTCTCCTTCCTTGATTTCTACTCTTCGCCGACCCTTCTCCAGACTCCCAGGAGCCATGCACTGACGCAGCTTGCAGAAGCATTCTTCCCAAACTTGTTTCTGTCCGACTCAAATGCTAGGGGGAATAAGGCATTGGATCGCATCGTTTCTCAACCTATGGGGCGCGACTCACAGCTGGGACCCGAGGGGGTGTTTGGTGGGTGGCGAAGTCGGACTTGAGAATTTATTTACTGTCTTACAAAACTATTACGTATAAAATTCTAATATATATTATTTCAATATTTTAACCCGTGTTGTACGTAGTGTAAGCTATACATTTCTGTTCATCGTAACCTAACCTCTTGAATTCAATGCGCCTTGCTGTTGGACGCGCTCTTCTTTTCTCAATTTATTGCTTCCTGCCCTTGCGCACAGTTTGATGATGGAAATAGACAATTTCGACTTTCATACAATACTGGTAAAATACCTTTAACCCAAATAACGTAGTTCAAGACACCACATTATTTGTTTATTTACCTAGTACCTACAGTACTGTGCGCCCATTTTACACCGATTACAAAAACGAAAACAAAGGAAGTTTGGCACAAAATATTTACACGTAGATTGTTATTTTACAAACACATACGAAGCATAAGGTGAGGTCAGGGCTCGAAATGGACCGTTGCCGACCGAAACGGCTTCCGGTTCGTGATTATCTGGAACCGTTCAGTTCCGTCTCGTCAGTTCAGTTTCTTAGATATTTAGACATGGCTACTCTTTAAGCATTGAAAACAATTGATTCACCTTGAAGGACGATAGTTTGGGAGTTAAGGATAACCATGTTCCAAAGCATTTTCTTCTTTGGTGAATAATATGAATAGCCGGTTTGAAGACTCAGGTATATTTTCGCATACAGTCCCATAAAATGCACATACATGGTATTTAGATAATTGTGAAGGTGTGTGAGATGTCAGGCAAACTTTGTAAGCGAAAGGATGTGTGGGTCAGTAGTTAAAAATCTTCGCACCTACAAAGAAACTCCACAACACATTGCCACGTCACTCAAAGTTTACGTGAATTATATCAAAGTTGTTCCAATATCTACAGCTGAATATGAACGCTGGTTCAGAGATTATATCTTTTCTTGGATCATAGAATAAGCTACATCGCTGTAAGTCAATTTCGATAATGTCCCCTTTTTTATCAGATATGAGCTCCAAATACGATTTTAAACCTTCGTTTTAAAAGTTATTCAAAGACAACAATGGTTATCGGGGATTACTTTAATGGAGGGTTTCCCGACTTTTCTGCTTTCATTTGTTTATTTTATAAAAATATCGGGGGCTGTAGCCCATTTAGCCCCCTCCTTGTGCGTACGCCGGTGGCCTGAAGTGACTACACCAAACAACAGAAAAGCTTAGTCAGGCTGCAGCAGATGGTACCTTATCAAACCATCGCTCAAATACGAACTCGTTAAGCCTCTCGCAACGGTTATTCGATTTGGACAAGACGGCGCCACGGAATCACGATGCGTAGCTTACAGTGTTCTCTGTTCCACCCTTCTTTCTCCCTCTTCTATCTGTCCTTATATTTTTCCCCCATGTGTTATATTATAGAATTAATAAATACATTTGTAATTCCCATACATTTACAGCGTAATTGCCCTTGCAATTTTGAGAAATCTTTACGTGATTCTGGGATTAGTCTTTCTGATTAGCCAAATTGGTTTCAAATTCACTTTATTCTCAAATGTCGGATTCAAATCACGGTTCAATGTGTCTCGCCAGGAATCGTACCTGGTACTATAATGCAGAAGGCCTTAGAAAGAGGGTTTCGCGGGCTAACAGCAGACGTCGCTCGCACACTATTGCCGATACTCTCATGTCGTCTGCTCCTCAGCCGAACAAACAGGCCGAGGTAGCAAGAGGCAGAGGTCATTCACCCTTCCAGAAGGGTGCAGCGAGTTAGCTGTGGCAACCGGGCTCGCTCATTCGCGGACCTGATTGGTTCTCGCAGACACACCCCCATATTGTTGTCTGCTGTAAGCCCGCGAAGCGAACTTTCAAAGGCCTTCTGCATTATAATTTTTTACAAGGCGTCGCGTCTTTCCCGACTGGAATTATGTTATATCGTAATAATACATAACAACCTTTTTAACAGACCCTCTATTCGTATCTCTGTCTAGTTGAAAGGATTTTGTAACGTAAAGGTAACTTCCCCGTGCATACTGCACCGTGCCACATTCAGGGGAACTGGGTTAGGGTTCCACACATTCTCGATCTCGCCCATTTTGGAGGTGTTGTGATCAGCACCAGCGCCGCCTTTAACCTGTATGTTTGCCTCCAGGTACACACTGATTTGAAGCTGGATAGCCCCCAGAGCCGCTTAATTTGGTGACAAGGCCGGAAAAAAATCCTACTTTAGATCACCCACACCGGGAATAGAACTCTTGTATCCCGCGTGGCAGTCAGACGCCAAACCGATTAGAGCCACTAATCGGGGTTAATTGGGACTGGATATAGAGTTGAAAATGGGGTCCGAATCACTGTACACTTCTCAACTTCTTATTTGACCGCCCCGAAAGAATTCTAAGTCCGAAAATCGTAAACTTAGCAACATTGCACTTCAGCGCCAGCTGAGAGTAGCCAACTTTGAATTCGTCATTCAACTAGACGAAAAACGCTGCGGTGAAAGGATTCCAATTTCGCACATTCCATGAACTTATAAACTATCAATCGCTAATATAATACACACTGAAACTGAAATAGTAAATTGAAATAAGAATAAGAATGAGAATCGTGCGAAATTGTAACAATTCTGCGTGCTCGACTTGATATCACATAGGTTTGAAACACTGAACAGGGGTTTTCTCCACCTGGAGTAAATCGCCATCAAGTTTGAGTAGAAAGAGGCAAATTTCTGAGGAGTTTATGCGACATTTTATTTACAATGGCCTGCACAATATCGAACAGATCTAAAATAAATCATTTATTTCACGACTTGTGGAGAAAACATGCTGGAACACAGGAAGATCGATTTTATCATAAACATCTACGTGTTTGTAAGGGAATGTTGTCATTAAGTTAACGTAGAGCAGTTGGTTAGACGCTGGTATCCATATTTTTCAACATACTTGAAAGGTCGCGGGTTCAAATCCCACCCTGTATTTTTTTTTTTTTTTATTTTTTTTTTTGTCTGTGTGTGTGTGTGCTAAACAGAGACAATTGATATTTCAACACTGTAAAATATCCGATGCACACTTCAAGGGATGTCTCTTCTGCACATTTTCTCCCTAAGAAGGTTAATGCTTATTCAGTTGCTTGCCAGGATTTAAGGTTAAAACTTTTTGTATTTTAGATATTCGTCATAAGCTGAGTTAACACACATTATGACTAATTTACATATAATATATATGCATTCAGGATGCTGTAGGTAATGGTATTTAATCCTGGGTTCGAATCCTGGTCAGGCATGGGTGTTCTTTGTAAGTGTTCCTTCATCAATTTCATCATCCCATCACCCATTCTCATCTTCGCGATGAACCAAAAACGTCACAAAGGCGAAGTAAATTAAACCAAATCATCAATCAAGTAATGGAATTTAAGATAAGTATTGTGTACGCTCTTCACTCCACAACGAAAATATTAATTATTTCAAAATACTAACACACAAACACACACAATTATAATAGGAAATAATCCACTACATTGATGTATTGAATTTTTGTAACGAACGGGAGAGTTTAATGTATTCAATTCGCTAAGATTGGTTATGTGATGTCGTTTATTTAGTAATGACTGTTCTTGTTCCCCTCACTTCGATCTTCCAATGCATCTAAATCTAATAATAAATCCCCAATAAACGTAAGTAAATACCTTTTGCGACCGAGGCCGATGCGATAAAAATCTACTGATAACTATTTATATATTACGTGACATCTAATAAATGGAAAACTTGAGAATGATCATTAATTCGGCACTGCTTTATATCCAAAATACTTGTCTAATTTCAACAAAATAATACTGTTATTTCAACAGAAAATATATCTAACGAACTTTCCACCAAATTCGCAATATTCAAAACAGCCACCCTCAGACTTGCTTATACGTTACTTGATTCTGCCATTCCACGTGGCACGTCATTCAGTAATATAATTGAAATGGTTTCCGAAAATTCTAAACGCTTCATCATTACTGCCACCTCCTGATATACACAGAGAGATCATCCAAGAACAGTATATATATATTTTACGTCCGATGCCATACTCCTTCCGAAAATAAAATTCGGCAGCATGAGGAATCGCAGTTACGACCACGCTTGCCAGTAACAAGCACGTTATCCGTCATCCCTTCAATCCCTGAAGATAAAAGAGCTCTCGAAACCTCGGAAGCCTATCCAGAAATAACCTCGTTGATATCCCGGTAAATCCTCTTCATCAAAGTTCGCATGAGTTTAGGCAAAATTTGAGCTAAAATACACTGCAAAATACCGGGCATTTGTGTAGAGAGGAACTTATCCACAATCTGTGGCAAAGAAATGTTTGGAGCACTGGCAGGTGGTTGTTGCCGCAACCATGTTAGGAAACTTTTTGTCTATTTCCTTGTAGAACAGTTGGTAAGACGTGTATTTTTTTTTTATCTAAAATGAAAGATCACAGGTTCAAATCCTAGCCGCTCAATTTCTTTTCTGTTGAAGTGAACACAGAAGTACGATATTTACTGAATACAAAAAATTTGAAATAATTAATCTTGAATATAACAGATTACTCTATGAAAAACAAATCGCATGATTACAACTCTAGAGTTTCAAGAGTATTCCTTACGCATACTTTCATTCGACGTCTTGTGTATATTTCTATAATAACATGAGGTTTTATATAAAGCAATGTGTCCCCAAAACTGTTTATTGTTCAATTTCCAACATGAACATTGAAACTTGAATGTTTCGGTGATGTTGCATTAAGACCCGAAGGAATCAATTTTATGAGTGGAATAGATTTATTATGTGAATAAATATGATGTTGCAATTATTGTTTTGGGGAGAAGATCGTTTAATTATTGTTTTTATTATTTTTTTTTGTGACAAAAACTTTACTAAGTATTACATAAAAAAAAACGTGAAAGCTGAGCCGGGTTTGAACCAATACCTCAAAGAGAAAAGATGAACGTAAGAAGATGTATGCTTGTCTGAAACGTTACAACTACGCTACAGATGTTCCGAACGTGTGTGCGTGTTTAGTAATACCAAATACTTTTACACATGGATGTAAAGAGCACTCGTTGTAGCACATTTGTCATAATTATTCTTTATTTATTTGTTAAATGAAAGTAATGTAATTGTAAATAATGGTTAAATTTATTTTATTATTCTTGACATCCTTTTCTGGTATGAATTCGTACGAAACTTTTCATGGCTGAATGTAATTGGAAGTCGTCTTTGAACCAACTGCAGCATCACGTGATTAACTATACCAATAGAAGACCTTATTTCCTTTGAACTACGCTCTAAACAGAGGCATGCAACATTTCTTTCTTCAACCTCGCGAAGAATGGAGCACTACAACAAATCCACAAGAGAAAGAGTGATCGGTTTGATCGAGGGAGCTGGATTGTCACCTGGTTTAGCTGGCGAGCAGTATGGCGTTCCAGCACGGACAGCAAGGAGGTGGTGGGCTCGATACGAAGAAACTGGTGAGGCATCACGGAAAAGACGCGAGAGCTGGGGCCGTGTTTCGACACCAGTGCAAGACGATCGGCTGATAGCGGAGTGTGAAGCCAATCCATTCCAGTCAGCCACTCAACTCAAGGCAAGGGCCGATTTTCCTGGTTGCCCACAGACAGTTCGGCGGAGGCTGGCTGCTTCTGGTTTACGGGCACGAAGGGCAGCAAAGAAGGAGGTCTTGACGGATGCACACAGAACTGATAGGCTAGCATTTGCTGAAGAAAATATTGATAGGATTTGGGATAGAGTAATCTTCTCAGACGAGAAAGTATTTTCTACTGCAAATGATGGTCCGGTTCTGGTCTACCGGCGTCAAGGACAACGATTTGATCCCCATTTTTTTGCTAACTCACGTCGGCGTGGACGCGTGAGCGTGCCTGTCTGGGGTTGGATATCTCTCGGTGGCGGAGGTGACCTACACCGCATAGAAGGACGTCTCAACGGGATACAGTATGTGCACATTTTGGAGCATGTTATGGTTCCTGGCGTGCGAGCTTTGTATCCCGAGGGAAATATTGACTTCCAGCAAGACCACTCCTCCATCCATGATTCAGCCATCGTTCAGCGTTGGTTTTCTGAACGAAACGACATACATCTAATTGACTGGCCACCCATGGGATGCGACATCAACCCAATTGAAAATATGTGGGCCGAGGTCGTTCGATGTTTGAAAGAAAGCTGGCCCGATCCACCACCTCGCAGAAGTGATGAACTATTTGACCACGTCAACAATGCCTGGAATGAAGTGTACACTTCGCACAGGTATATTCGACATCTTGTGCAATCCGTTCCTCGACGCCTGAGACATGTCATAGATGCAGGTGGCTACTGGACAAGATATTAAATAAATGTTCAATTTTCCCAAACAGTCCTTTTCAGGACTAACAAATTAAAAAAAAAATACACTCGTGTAAGAAATAATTTGGAACCTTTCATATATTATTGTCTTACAGGCCTCAATATAAATAAAAATATCCAGATGAAGTGAGGCTCGAACCCTAATCAAAGACACAAGTGGAACTGGAAATGAGTGCCTTTACCGGATGTGCCACAAAGCTACAACAGAATGAACTCCACAGCTAATACAATATCTTAATTTTTGTTTTCTATTCATGCATACACCTAATCTATCTGGAAAACGGTTTTCTTTTAAAGATTTAGATCACCTATTTTTAACCCTAAAGATCGTAAAGCATAACCATTCATTAGTTATTTCCTTGCTTTGTTGGGGATTTTCCTGTAACGAAGGCACTGATTTGCAGCTAAAATCGAGCTTCCCTTACCTGCTGATCTTACCGAATTTAACACATGTTCGTTTATCGTTTGTGCAACAATGGCCTTCTTAAATTATGTTACATTGCACCTCTGAGTGAGAGAGAGAGAGAGAGAGAGGAAGAAATTGTGTAGCTTGTGGAAAGCAGGCTAGAATTATATTCAACACTTCATAGAAAAATATATTGAGAAACTGGAAACTATGGAACGATGTTTTCGCGAAAGGAAAACTTATGTAAGAGGAAAGTGAACATGCAGATAGAGTAATTTTAATCACAATGCCGAGCTGGACACAGTAACGACGTTACAAGGAAACAACCTCTAGTTACCTTCAGTACAGAAACGTCTTGTCAATTTCTTAACTTATTATTATTGACTCATAATGTGTGTTAACACAACTTATGACGCACAGCTGAATGAATTTGATTGAATTTCTGACGAGTATTGACGAGCATATAGGGCCTTGGCCTATCTCCCGACTGCCAGTCTCCTTCCCACAATTCTACCTAGAGGTGTGAGTTCTTCAACTGGTATGAGGTGACGTGGGGTCAGCACGTCGAGCCCTCAGCCGTTATAGAAGATTTTTATGACCGGGTTACGCTACTCACTCGTAACTTCCAAGCAAAGAACATTCTATTTGTATCAGTGGTGTATGCTGGTTCTAACGAGTGGGTAATCTCCGACCTTTTGATCCTCAAACTCCAAAAGTTTCCGTGCAATTTATGTCAAGCTCCATATTGGATTTAGGAATATTGTGTCGGAATATTTGTCTTATTGCTACGATCACAATCAATTAATTCTCGTTATTGCAGTTTACTATACGTGTAGAATTTCAAATAATAAAACAAGACAGTATTATAAAGCTATAAAAAACAGCCTGTGAAATATAAAATGAAAGACGTGCACTAGTGAAATAAAAACCCGCAATATTAATTTAAGTGCAAAATTCAACTTACTCCAGGACCCGATCACTTGTGCCGTACCACATCCAAAGCACGCTGTTTGTCCAGTTCACGTCAATACGTGTCTTTGCGAAAGATTGCAGCTTAACAAAGGAAGTTATGTGACTTTTGGATTTTTCATGTTTGACACAAGTGTTGCAAAGATTACAGTATCAGCCACGCGTCCATACATTCTTTTCAGCCCCGAAAAGTAAGCACGGCCAACAAAAATGCAAAGCTTATTAACACTTATACTTCCTGTCAACCATGGTGTTTTGTCATAATTTGCTTGCGAATATGCCTCACATATTCCCGATTTTTGTCTTTGTGTGTAGAAATAAGTTCAAGCGATGACACTGGCCTACCTGTATTAACAATTTGCAACTTCTCCTGAAAAGATCTTGTTCCAAAAGGTTTCACCAGCAAATCTTGTATCACATCCATTACCCTTTAACACAGCACTATCACGACAAACACTAACACCTTAATAAATAATAAACACGAAGCCAACGACTACACGCATTCAGTTTCACGCGCCAAACTTCTGTTGTTGTGCTCCTGGCTCAGAAAGAAATTCCCTATGAATGATAAAAAAAATCCCTTTCCGAGCTCGAAATGACAGGTTTTTAAAATTTCGAATCATTGCAGGTCAGAGCCAGAATTTTATTTCGGGATGGGGATCATCCCTTATTAGCAGCCGCCACATAAAGTTGAAACAGTGGGGTTAGAAGTCCTGAAGATGAATCTCAGATTATTACAACGTATTATGCAAAGTGTTTAATCCTGCTAATGAAGTAAAATTAATTATCACTATATACTTTTTAAATTAGATATTTGTAGGATTTCGGGGGGGGGGGGTTTCAGCCCCCCCGAGTCCTCCACCTGGTTACGTGCCTGATGTGTTTTTTTCGTTTATGTTTAATTCGTTCATCTTCATCACTATTAATCTAAACAGGCGGAATATAGCAACTTAAATTAACTAATATATATAATTTATTTTTCATATCTTTCCCTTTAAAAAATATTCAGTTCCGTGAAAGAAGTATTCTCGCTGCTTTTGAAGATTAGAGAGGAGAAACAATCACTATTTTTGTAAATACAAGGATTGGGGGGAGTCAGCAAATAGGTGCTTTAATTTCTTAAGCTTTGAATTTTAATTCAGTTTGCTTCATCTTCAATATTTAAGTTTTTCCCTTTTGATAAATTTATGTTCAAGTAACAGAAATCAGCAAGACAGAAGCAAATGTAAAGTGAAAATTAGCGTAGAATTGGTTTGCCCATGTTATTCAGTTTTCCTGTTCTTCGCACTCTACCGGGTATGTTTTCCCTATTCAGCGGAGGGAATGGAGAGGCTCTGAAGGTTGAGAGTGCGACCGGTGGACTCCCACAAGAAGGAGCTTACCCTGGGCACGGAATCACCGCGCCTGAAAAGCAATGTTTCCTCCCCCTCTTTCCTTTCTCCTCCCTCCTCGCCAAGGGTTGCAAGGGAAGCGGGAGGAATGACATCAGGGTGAGATTCCCTGTAGACATTCCACCGGCTGGAGAAAGGTTCCCGGACATTCGGCGGCAAACGATTGGAAGTATTCGCGCGCTGGAAGCAAGGAAATGTATGCATCGAAATTGGTTTGGAAGAAAATTGGGAAGAAATGTGTATATATATACATTTTTTTTTTTAAAAAAAGAAATACAGCCGGGTCATCTGCTATTACCTAGATGACCCAGAGTATACGCCGCTGATTTGTATATGTTTCTCTATTGTTGTTTTAAGTCTACTTGCTGCACAGACAGACTATTCGGTACTGGATCTATATTTTAAACTAGAATCCGAAGCAACGTGCCTCCACCGGGTGTTGAGCCCGGGACCCCTTGATTACAACATCCTGTTTAAGAACAGATATTAATGACATATAAGTTCTTAAATACGCGTATGTGTTAACATAACTTATGACAGCTGAATGAAAGGATAAGTTTTTCCTACATCCTGCCAATCACTGAAAGTTTAAGAACATTAGTAGAAATATTACTTGAGGCATGCACAGTGGCAACGATTAGACGGGGGGGGGAACAGTTGCCCTCCCACTATGCTAAACCTTATCTCCCAAGGGAAACCCCCAGTTTTGACACCTTGCCCCATCAGTTTTGGAACTCAATCGCCGCCACTGAGTATGCATCGCATCAATATTTACAGTAATATCATATAATCTTATATTACGTTATTACAACACTTCGTATTCGGTAAATAAAAAAGAAAACATAATCAGGAAGGGGTGGGATTTGAACCTACGATGTTTCGATCTTGACGAAAACAGTAAAAAATGAAAAGTGTTGTCATCTAACCAACTACTCCAGGAGATTTCTAACGAAAACCTCAGTAAAGCACGTTGATCTCAGTTGAAGAAACCTTGTGCCGGAGTTTCGAACCATTTTTCGCCAATACCCAATTAAAAGACACACTTTGCAGAATCGTTTGGTGTTGTGCAAGGTATCTTTCATAAAAATTTCGTATAAAATCATCATGAATTTGCCTCCTTGCATTCAAATGTGACGGCAATTCTTTCCAAGTGGATGAGAACTTGTTCAGTGTTTCAAAATGCATATAAATTTACCTCTTTTCAAATTCAGAGCGAGGAATCTTGAAATATTTTCAACATTCGTATTTCTACTTAACATTTTTTTGTCTACTCATGTATTTTATTAGTGCTTTAGGGTATCTTTACTTTATGGAATGTGAAAGAATGAAAAAAAATTCACGAGCGTTTTCATTCAGGAAGAAGAAATGTTGCAAAGTTGGCTACTCTTAGTTGGCTCTGAAGCGCTATGCTGCCAAATTTACGAATTCCGGACTTTGAAATTTTTCAGGGCGGTCAAATAAGAAGTTGCGAAGTGTACCATAGGCATTCAGGACTCAGCATAAATCGTTTAACTTGGACACGATTTCAGATATCATGGACGGAATCATTAGTGACTGGGATGGATGTCACTTCAGTTTACCTTTCTACGTATTTCTTTAGGCCATGTTTGAGGCAACAGCCAACTGGTTCCATCAGCACTATGAGGTAGAGGCAAGGGACTCGAAAAAGCCTCTGACCAGTGACGTCGATTAGGGGGTCGAGGGTGTAGTTGCCCCCACCCACTTTTTCCAACTTTTATCCATACACTATGCTAAATCTTATGTACCAAGGGAAAGTAAATTGTCCTTGCCCCCACCCACACTTCTTGCACCTTGTCCCCTAATTTTGGAACCCAATCGCCGCCACTGCCTCTGGCAGTCGCTTCGGTTGGTTGAGTGGTCGACTCGCGATTTCGAAATTGTAATTTAAATTGATTGATTGATTGAGTTTATTTTACTTCGCGTTTTGTGCCTCTTGGCTAATTTGCGAAGATGGGGATGAGTGATGAAATGATGAAATTGATGAATGGACTTTCACAAACAACCAAGCCCGACCGGGATTCGAACCCGGGACCCTTGGCGTCGCAGCGCGATGTGCTAACCACTCGGCCACAGGGTCGGGCGAAATTGTAGTTTAAAGGTTCGAGTGTTGATCAGGACATGTTGGTTCATTTGTGAGTGAACTTCATATAAAAATCATTCATCATTATCGATACAATTTCTTTTTAATAGGTAGAAAATAAAAAAAATAATTAGAAAATAATATTAAATATATAACACAACATTAATAAGGTGAAACCGTTAATTGAATTTGATATTCAAAAGTACGTCATAACCTACTCCTGCTGACGTCACACTTCAAATCGCCGAAACAAGTATAATGGACCCACCTGTATATTACTACCTAACGACGCGCTGGATTGAAAACAAAAGAACAGCGAGGGATCCACAAGAACACGGCAACCGAAAAGGGAGTCCAAGTATAGATTGTATTTGGGTTTTTCTATTTTGGCGACACGTGAAAGTACGGATAATTGAACGGACATTCACAAATATCCATACCCAGGCCGGGATTCAAGCCCGGGTCCCCTGCCGTCGTAGCGCGATATTCTAACCACTCCGCCACGGGGGAGGTAGGGCTGCAAAGAAATGAATATTACACGAAAGAAGTTTCAAATGTAAGTTGCAACAGCATATTAAAGAGGAAATATTTTGTAAAGTTTGAAAAATATACAAAGTATGTTTCTAGTAAGCTAGGAAGAATAAAGGAATATGTGATACATTTTACTGTACACGAGTTACAACTGTCTATCAGAACAAATACACTCGTATTTTACAATGACATGCTGATGGGCAGAGATTCCAAAGAAAAATATCACTGAATCAACACAGAGACGCAAAGGACACATTGCTGCAATGTTACTACCTCATAACGTCACTCGAAGTTTCATAATCTTGTATATGAAAGGCTGAGAAGAGGTTGGTCTCAACCTTGCCTGCGCCGGCCCCGTGGCGGAGTGGTTAGCACATCGCGCTACAACGCCAGGGTTCCCGGGTTCGAATCCTGGCCTGGGCATGGATATTTGTGAGTGTCCATTCATCAATTTCATCACATCATCACTCATCCACATCTTCACAAATTAGCCAGAAGTGGCACAAGAAGCGAAGTAAAATAAATCAAATCATTCATTCCTTCATTCAACCTTGCCTGCTCCCTGCGGTTACCTATCGCAAGGATGAAGTGTTTCGAGGCAACAAGGTGGTAAAAAGGGTTCTTTATTATATCCCGCGTTTGAGACAGGGGATCGACATCCACACACGATATTTAAACGTGACTGTATGCTTGCTTTTGGCGCAGGTGGAACTCGTATTTCTCGTGCTTCACTGCAGTGAGAAAAATCCCGAAATAAGAAAGGAGCGGAGTCCGGTAAAAAAAAAAATCGCAAAAACGAAAGGCTAATTGTCTATGAACTTGGACGCAAAGAAGCACCCGCAGATTTCTTGGATGACGTTGAAGTAGAGGTCAGGTGACCAACAGTTATAATGATTGGGTGGTTACAAAGGATGAGATTTAGAAAAAGGTTTTCTTCTTCGCTCCACTCGCAAAACAAACATTTCTGTAAACTTCACATGAAGCTCATACTCTCTACTTTCAATTAAATATTTATTCAATTATGCACTATTCAATTAATATTGAATTTGTTTGAGATGAAAGATTCTGTTGAAATTTCCACTAAGAGACACGATTTTATTCTTGTAAATTTACTGTACTGGATCTCTGAGAAATTAACACTATCAAAAGGTAAAGTGCTCCCCTGTGCTTAGCACCACGTCATGAAGGCGTATAGGGGGTGTGGGGGTAACGCCCCACACTTTCTTGATCCGGTCATGAGTGCGGGTGATGTGATCAGTATCATGCCCCTGTCCCCTGTCATTCGACGCTGGGTGGGCGCCGGGGCCGCTTCCAACGTTAGAAAAGTTCCCGGATTTAAACCGGCCGGGGATCGAACCCGGAATCTTGAGCATGGTGGTCAGACGCGTTACCGACTGAGCCACCGCGGCCTTCTAAAATTAACACTATTGTCATTTTAAAAAGGAATGAAATAAGTGACTTTTTCCTTCGCTCTCTTTGTTGAAATATAGTACATTCGCAAAAGCCACGTGATGCGACCTCCTCCTTCCCCAAGCAAATAATTCCAACAGAGGTAAAATTTTAGTTAAGTGGGGAAGTGGCTAGCACATCGCGCTGCGATGCCAAGGGTCCAGGGTTCCACTCGGGCTTGGTTTTTGTGAATGTCCATTCATCAATTTCATCACATCGTCACTCATCCCCATCTTGGTCACGTCAGAGCTTGTAGCGGCTCCTGGCCAATGGGAGACCGCTGTGTATCGGAATGCTCTTTCTATAATACTCTATAATCCTTGGTCACAGTATTCCAGCTCCATCTGGCAAGACCGCGCCCAAAACTCGTTGTCTTTTGCCGAACTTTCTGTTTAAATGTGTGCATTCAAAGTAAAAATATAAAGAAACAACATACAAATACTTACGCAGGGATATTAGCATTGATACTCGTATATGCGTATAATACATTTTCCTATATACAAGACAACAGAGAGAACAATGAATGTACCTTTGGTAATGGTCCCCACCAGGAAACTTTGGGGAAGGACAAAACCTCGAGTTGAAGATATCGATTTCTTTCCTTTATGACAGTGGCGTAGCAGCCGCCCCCGCGATGCAGGGTGGCCCCAGAGGCATTGGTCTCTCTAAGCTCCTGAAATTTTATACAGTGTCGGTTATTTTTTTTAAAAAAAAAATACGAAATAGACAAAATGCACGTCAACAATGACAAAATTTGAACTCGAAATTCACTGTTGTGGGCACTAAATAGACCCGGTCTATGTTTTTCTTGTCGGTGAACGCCGCTCGGGATCAAGTGATGATAAAATTTGCTGACTGCACCAAACTTAACACTCCTAAGCAACTAGCAGGTATATATTTTTTACAATTATAATTCTAATACTGCCTACGTTGTTAGGTTAGGAGGGCAGGTTAAAGGCTCTTAGGCCTTAGCAGCTAATTTTTGCGACGTGTGCACGTTGCATTACATTATCTTCTCCCATCTTTCTTATCACTACTGTGTGCCTGTTATTTGACATTCTGATATTGTGTTCGGTTTTCTTAGAGCTTTTCTTTCAATCCTCGTTTTTATTGCATACAACAATGTGCATAATATTCTCAATGATGGACAACTTGCCTACTGCTGCATTTGGAAACTGGAAGTAACAAAATTAAAGTAATTGAATAAATCTAATTTTGTGTTGGTATAATTGTTATTTTTGCTTGTTCATCCCTAATCTTCGCGGAGTCTTGTCCAGACTTCGAGGTGCCAAGCGTTCTTCTCATGCCTGCTTCCCTCTGAAGCTCAAATGCTATGGAAGAATAAAGCTTTGAATTCAAAGCATATAGAAGGAAAACTTTTAATGTTAATTTTGCATTTAATTCTAATGATGTTAATACAAATAAATAAACTACATAAACATGTGTAGAATTATTTCAGATCAACAACTTACTGCTCCTGGATATTCAGGTAAAGAGCTAAAGATTTGTTGCAAGTCCGCTTTTTGAACAGATAAACTAATCGGGACTGGATGGGATCCAAACTATGTGCCTCCACCTGACATCCAATCCGGGACCACTTGCTTACAAAGGTTGATTATAAAGTGACAGCGTTCTTTGTCCACTATTAATATATGTACAGAAAAATGTCAGCACTGGGAAAAATACTATATTACTGGATTGTAAGAAGAAGTGTAAAATCATTGTAAAATTTAAGAGAAAAATAAGTTACGAGGATTTACGAATAATACAGCTGTCCTAAATGTTGTTAAAGTTTTGTGCTTAATAGGTTAGATGAATCAGGTGAGTTAAATTGACTTGAGCTTTATTTCAAACCCACTTTATATATAAATAGGCTAGTCATTGTGGACCTACAATTTAAAGTTAAATCATAACACTATGTGTCTCCATCGAACACAGGACCCTTGATTACAAGGCAAGGACGTTCCTCCTACACCATCGGGGAGGCCCTACAGATATAAAAGCCAAATTATAATTCATAACTCCAAGTTACTTAGGGACAAAAAAATACTACACTAACACGAAAAAATACCTAACTTCACAGAAGTTAATACTAGCATGTTCCTTTCTTTAACACGGAATTAGCATTAGTCGCAGCCAAAGATCTGCTGCTTATACGCTCTCCTCATAACAACCTTCAATAAAAAATTAAAACAGGAATGTTTCTCTTCGTCAAATACTGGACAGTCTGAAAAACAAAAATGCTAGACCTAAATTTTACTTCTAGACCGTCTATGTTTACGTGTAGAACGTAAGGGTAACGTTTCAGGGTTCGAATCCCAGAAAAGCATGCATTTGTACTTGTCTTTTGTTGCATCATGACAAGTCACTAACAGTTCTGGGTTGTAACGATTTCATTGACTTTCAGTTGGATAATTACAACCTAGAAGTGCCAGTGACTGTACAAATGGCCCCGTTCGATATTTCAACGGCAGAGTTCTTCTACTGCTTGCACAAGTGAGTGTTATCTTCTGCAGTAATCGTCAAGTCGTTCCCCTTCTTCCACTCATCGGGCTGCCAGAGTAGTGCGTAAGAATTATTTTGACCTGTATCTAATTTTCGCTCCAGGCTACAAGCAAGGTCTAACAAAATAATTAGTCATTGTCACGTGCTAGTTTCGATGAGACAATGAAAGTTGCTAGGAGGAATGGTTTCTTGGAATCGACGAGAGATTGCAGCAGGCTATATAAAGAGGAGCAAAGGAAATTATAAAAAACTTAGAGCGAAGAAGAGGGATTATATATATTATTGTAAATTGAGAAATATATAAAAGAATAGTTCAAATACTATAAAAGAAATAAATAGAATGGTGTATATAGTAAATTAAAATAATTAAGAATATGGCCGCATATGAAACGTTTAGGAAAGTTATTAGGTAAGCAAACGAATTCAGAAATCTATCTCTTTTTATTTTCCTGACGAGGAGAACATCGTCAGTGTTTTGGTTGTTTGTCCCCGGTGGCGCTGTTGTCAAATTAGACACCCCGAAGCACTTTTCGGTTGCGCTCTGTAGTAGTCGCACTGGGCCATTGGTAGCGCTTGTTATTAGCGATCCTGGTTATTCCTCTTTGGTCGTTAAAATAGGAGGCGGCGCTATTATCAGTTTAGTCGACCCTACCCTTTCCACAAGTATAGCTTGTATTGTTTGCCAAAGAAGCGGGGAAAGCGAGCGCATAAATAAGATTACGCTTTAAAAAAGGAAAGATAATAAATTAAAAGAAAAAAGGAAGAAAAAGCCTTTTCCATATTAAAAGAAGAAGAAGCCTTTTGATAATAGAAGAAGAAGAGGCTTTTTACATGTTAAAAGAAGAAGAAGCCTTTTGATAATAGAAGAAGAAGAAGCCTTTTTCATATTAAAAGAAGAAGAAGCCTTTTGATAATAGAAGAAGAAGAAGCTTTTTACATATTAAAAGAAGAAGAAGCCTTTTGATAATAAAAGAAGAATAAGCCTTTTCCATATTAAAAGAAGAAGAAGCCTTTTTGATAATAGAAGAAGAAGAAGCCTTACTATAATCAAAGAAGAAGAAGCCCTGTTGATAGTTAAAGAAGAAGAAGCCTTTTCCAATTACACACACACACACACACACACACACACACACACACACACACACACACACACACACACACACACACACACATACATACATACATACATATATATATATATATATATATATATATATATATATATATATATATATATATGTATGTATATATTATCTGTATTTTGTATAGTCTCAGAATATAGATCCCCATTTAACTATATCCTCTTGGCTATAAAACGCTTTCTTATTTGGAATTCTCAAATAAAGAACCTATCCTCCTGAGATTAAGATGTCTGTAGCCGTGCTAAATAACATTTAAGTACGTACCCACAAGGGGCGTAACATTAGTGGCGACCAACGTTACGGCTAGCAGAATTGTGACTGAGAAAGCAAAGAAAGAGGAAGCCAAGATGGAGAAAGAAAATAAGATAGAAGGCGAGAACAGAGAAATTATAATGGAGGAAATGGAAGACAGGAAGGAAATATTAAACTGCTGTGGAAAAGAGGGAAATAAGGAAGAAACTATCCTATGCAGCTCATGCAAAGAAATGAAACATTGGTTATGTGAGAAGATAAGAAGAGAAAAATACTTATTAATATGTGAAAGAGGAGATTATGTATGCAAAAATTGAAAGGAAGAAAGGATAAATGAAAAAGAAGAGAAGAAAAGGGAAAAAGAACAAGAAAAAATGAAGGAAAAACTAAAAAAGACGGAAGAGGTGAACATGATAGAAATGTTCCAGAAGTTATCGATGCAGATGGAAGAAAGTAGCAGAGAAGCAAAAGAGAATAATAGAGAATTAAAAACACAGATGGAAGAAAATAGCAGAAGATTAGAAAGAAAGTTTGATGAGAATAATAGAAAACTCGAAGAAAAGATAGATGAAAATAGCAGAGAAGCAAAAGAAAATAATAGAAGACTCGAAGAAAAGATAGATGAAAATAGTAGAGAATTAAGAGAAAATAGTAGAAAGTTAGAAGAAAAGTTAGAGGAAAGTAATAAAAAGATGGAAGAAAGGCTCGAGGAAAACAGCAGGAAATTGGAAGACTCGAGATCCGAAACTCATGAGATGTTCTTGAGACTGAATGAAACGTGTGAAGGAAATAGAAAGTCGCTGGAAAGCAAGATAGAAGAAACAACGTTGTTAATTGAGAGTACAAGTTTAGATATAAATAGAAGAATAGAAGAGGACGTTTCGAATCTCAGAGAGGAAAATAAACAAAGAAACGAAAATTTGGAGAGAAAGCTGGTTGAAAGTAAATCTCAAATAAAATTAACCGTTTCAAGAATTAAAAAAACGAAAGCAAGATAGAGGAAGCTAAGCTCATGATAGAGGATAGAAGAGTAGTTGTATCATATGCTATAAAAGTTGTTTACCTTGAAATTATGCAAATGAGGGTAGATATTTAACTGTGGACGATGGGGGAGGGTGTAGGCGAGTATGACGCAATCGTACGTGAGGTTACGTAAGTATCCGAAAGCGTAGGAGTTTGTAGATGAGCATAAGAAGCGATGACGTTGTTTGAAAAAAAAGCTTTCGCCCGAACAGGGATTCGAACCCTGGACCATTAAGTTAAAAGCCTAATGCTCTACCGCCTGAGCTATCCGGGCGACAGAGGTCCTACAAGATATGAGTAACACATGTGTGTGTGTGTGTGTGTGTGTGTGTGTGTGTGTGTGTGTGTGTCGTTGACGTAGGTGTTGTGAAAAAAGACAAAGGTGTAGATGTTATAGTTTATTGGTGAGTAATAGGTGTTACATAGGTTTCGCTGGCGGTGCTGATTCGTGTAGATCATGGTAAGGTCCGTGTTGCTGGCAGGCGATATCTGAAACGAGTGATAGAGAAGAATAAATAAGACGGAGTTATAAATGTGGAATGTGTTTTCGTTATTGAGGAGAAGGAAAGGCGAGTAAAATGTGAACTGAATAGGTAATGAGTGTTAGAGTATATACAGCCGGGAATGTGGTTGTTTAAGAGTGGGGGAACCCGTACAAGGTGAGTGAGATGTTTGTTTCGCAAGGCCGGCGAGTCTGGAGCCGGAGGCGTTTGTCGGTACAGCTTTGTAGTGCGTTGCGCGACGCTCGGGAATGTGGGTTAGTAAAAGTGGTTTGAATCGTCGTCGTCGGAGGGATAATGTCAAGGTGAGTGAGATGCCTGTAGGTGCGGCAAGGTTGTCCGGTGCGTGGTATGTAGTCAAAGTTGCGAGCATAACATGTAGATGGGAGTGCGTTCCGTGAATACGTAAGTGGTGTTGTCGGTACGTGTTTGGGTGAAGGTAATGTTTCGAGTTGTCCTTGGCGTAAGTGTATATATTGGGAGTGCAGAGTCGATGTGTGGTGTGATTTTGTTTGCAGCCATAGTAGCAGCAGATTTTTGGTCCTAGCAGTAACGACGAGTAGGTAAGTATGTGGTATTGCGGGAGAATGTGTTTGGTTCGAGTGGTACGTTAGAGTATGGTAATAATATAAATTTTTTGTATCGTTACAGGTTGGATTGAAGGTTTGTTTGTTTCGATTGATTGTGTTAGGTCAAACAAAATGTCGAACGACACGTTATATTGGCGTTTTTGTGTGGACGTGGAGATTGGTGGTAAAGGGGAGATGTTAATAACAATGGGTAAAAATGATGATGCCGATCCGTTTTCGATGGCGAAATGGTTTTACGGACCAAGCGATAAATGTAGGTTCGAAACGAATGTGGAAAATGAAAAAGTTCGTATGTGCGAGTCGTTCATGCTCCACAATAGATTACCTGCGTATAATCATTTTAGTTTCGTGACCGATGATGAGTCTGTGATTCGCGAGCTGTTACGGACCGGGGAATTAAGTGGTCCGTACTATATTCATGCTGCGGAAGACAATTTCAGGCAAAAGTGTGTTTGTATGGAGAGGGAGAGGGTGAACTTTGGGAAGGAAGTGTGGTCGTTAAAAAAATGTACCACGCAATATGAAATTAGGAAAGGTAATCCGATGAAATTAGATCTAGAGCATATAAGTATGCCGAAAGGTACTTTATATGCTACTTTGGAGGAGTTTGTTAGATGTAAAGTGGGTGAGCATACGATAGGAAGAGTGGGTGGTTTCCAAAATTGTTTTATTTTGGATACGGGTAAAATGTCGCGCTTAAAGGAAGCTATGGATGCGGCGCACGACGAATTTCTGTATGGGTGGAATGCGGTGTGGGGTTATTTAAGTCTGTTTCATGGTCGTCTGACACCGAGACACACAATAGGGGATATGTTCATGGGGGACATGCCGGATGATATGAATTTAGTTGAGTGTCATTATGTGGAAAAAGATAAATATTTACCGATATATAGTGTGTTCGGCAGTTTTTTTGACCAACATGTTCAATCGAAAGAGGGCTTGTACTCCTCATTTTTTCCTGGCAGTGAGAATAAACGTGTGAAATTAACATCTATGTTATCCTCATTGACAGAAAGAAAAGAGGAGACAGAAGAAGAAGAAGTGGTGTCGACGAAAAGTTCAGAGAATACGAAAGAAGGCGGAGAAGAAGAAGACGAAAAAAAGGAAGATTCAATTGTGACCGTGGAAGACTCGTCCAGCACCTCGTCCCCGTCACTGTTAGCATCAGATTTATTCGCCAAAGAATAAACAAAGTACAGAATATAGTATGGTGAGTGTGTGTTGCATTAGAGTATGTCTGAACAGTTTGTTACTTACCTTATGGAGAGGTTGGTGATCGTTTGCACACCAATGGTAAAGGATCCTCTTGTTTCATCGCTGCTGTATGCGCTGCTATTCCCGTTGGATATAATGCCATTACAGGTGATCGAGATATAGTAGAGGTTGCGGCGGGGATGTTGGCCCGCGGGACGAATGTGGAGGTCCGTGATAGATGAGGTGGAGGATGTTGTGATTGAGGTTGTGGAGGGGAAAGTGGGGGCGCTGAAGGTTGTAAATGGGGAGGTAGTGGTGGTGGTGGTGGTAGATTCAGAGGAACCCCGTCACTAGGAGTCGCTGCAAACGGCAAATAAATCATTTCAGCGCGACGTTCCAATACGCATGACGACTGCCAGATGACACGTCCGTCCACCTCAATAGTATCTCTCTGTAAGGTGTCCACGGTTCGAACCTGGACAGAAAACAAAATCACCATAAGTATGTGTGTGTGTGTGTGTGTGTGTGTGTGTGTGTGTGTGTGTGTTTTATGGCTGAAGTAGTGTGATTTGTTTTGTATTTACAGGGCCCATCACCAAGAGGAGGATCACAAAATTTCCCGGGGGAGTATTGCCTACCCTGCAAGAAAACACACCGAGGCGAGCCCTGCGAGCAAGACAGTAAGGATAGTAACGAGACGTCGTACTATTTGCAGTACATTGTGCGGAGGGAGCACACGAACGAATTTCTTCAGATACTAGAAGCGAACGCCATACGCATAGAAAAGGAGATACAAGGATTGATCGCCCTGTATACAACTATGCAGCAGATGCGGAAGGAAAGTCCGGAGATCGATGTTTTTTTTCAAAATGTGCTACAAGACCCTGTGAAATCCCATTGGACCCTACGAAGCAGCTATGACTTGTACAAATTTTTTCGTAATGAAAATTTTGTAGGTGTCGATAAAAACCTTGCGGCAAAGTACGATATGAAATAATAATAATGGTGATGGTGTCGAGTACTATAATGATGATGATGTGTTTGTACACAACAATAGGTGAATAAAAAATCACTGACCGAGATTTTGTTGTTGTTGTTGTTGTTCGAGAACTGGGGTTCTCCTATGAAATTAAGTTGTGATAGAAAAAGAATACTTACACCAGCGATAGTGTTTGGCAGCTGCGACGACGACGACGACGACGATGAAGAGTAACGTGTATCCATGATGGTTCTGTATGATTGTGAAAATATTTTGCAGAATAAATACCGGTGATTGTGGGTCAGCAGCAGCTGCAGAGTGGAATCGGGTAGAGAAAGTACCTAAGAGGAGAATTACCGAAAGTTGTCTTGATGTAGGTTTCGAGTATGTGTAGGTAATATATTATACGGTCGATTACATATGGTGACGTAATATGTTATGGGGTCAGAGTAGAGAGTGGCGGCGGCGGCGACGGCGAAAAAGAAAGAGAGAGAGAGAGAGGAAAAGTGGAACAAACATGTAGTAATGGTTGTGAAAATACAGAACAAGTTAGGTGTGTGGTTGTCGGGACGAGGATTCGAACCTGCGACCTTTGAATTCGAAGTCTGTCACGTAAACCACTCACCTAACTTGTCCGGTATGCATCCTTACATGTAATGTTTTGTATTTATCGTCGACCGTGGGAGACAGAATAGCGGCGGCGGCGGATAAGATATCGTGTTGTTACCTAGAGGTCCCACCGGGCGGCCGCCGGGTTCGATACTCTGTGGAGACAAAAAGAAAATGGTTCGATTCTAGATTAGCCTAGAGGCGGGTTCGATTCCCGCCGCCGCCGTCGCCGTCGCCGCTTGGATTCGAGAAGCACACTATAGCGTAAGGTGGATCCAGATGACGCATTGTTGTGTAAAAGAGGTCCCGGTTCGATACTCTGTGGAGACATAAAATAAAATGGTTCGATTCCCGATTAGCCTAGAGGAGGGGGGTTCGAATCCCGCCGCCGCCGCCGCCGCCGCTCGGACTTGGTTGACCGAGAAGCACACTATAGCGTAAGACGGGTCCATATGACGTGTTGTACATGAAGATAGTTCGATTCCCGATTAGCCTAGAGGAGGAGGAGGGTTCGATTCCCGTCGCCGCCGCTCGGACTTGGTTGATCAGAGTAGACTGTAGTAGTAGTAACCTATCGGGTAGATAGATAGATATGTTTCGTCAACAATAGGACACGATGTGTGTGTGTGTGTGTGTGTGTGTGTGTGTGTGTGTGTGTGTGTGTGTGTGTGACAAGGCCAAGCATGGCCTGCAGCCATGCCTGGCATTGTGCGGGGGGGCCCCCTTCGTTTCCGGACGACCGCCGCCTGCGAGGAGCAGGACGTGCTGGGCTAGCAGTAGTAGTAGTAGTGAGTTTCACGAGAGTGTATGGTATGGATACCGCCGCCGCTGTCTCCACGTCTCCGCTGGGTACCGAACTGCAACGTAGGCTAGGAAGTGCCGATCCAAATTCCGTGTGCGTCAACAGGAGATACCCGATGTTTCCGACCTACGCCGATTACCAGGGACGCCTGTCGACATACAGTCCACTTTGGCCCGAGTCGATAACCATTCGACCGGAGGAAATGGCGGACGCCGGATTCTTCTACAGTGGATTCGGGGACGTGGTTCGATGCTACTACTGTGGACTACGTCTGTATCAATGGCAGCGGGGCGAAAATCCATGGATAGAACACAGAAAATGGTATCCTCAGTGCATCTACCTTCGTCTGATGATCGCAGACGGTCTGTCTGCGGCGACGTCCACGGTCGTCGACGGCGCCGTCGCCGATGCGGAGCAACCTCCAGCTACAAAACTCTACAAAGGTATCTCTGGAGCAGCAGCATCAGCAACATCGGGAGCAGCAGCAGCCGATTCCTCGGACGTGGATGGGGAAGAAGAAGAAGAAGAAGAGGAGGAGAAAAAGTTGGACGCAACGGCCGTTATCGCCCCTGCGGTGAATGTGAACATGGAGGACAATCAACACTGTGTCATCTGTTATGTGCATCAGAGACAGATAGCTTACCTACCATGTGGTCATTTTCTGGTGTGTGCATCGTGTGCCGTGAAGACCACGGATTGTTGTGTTCTGTGCCGTGCACGTATTGCGGTTCTACAAAAAATATACATGTGAAATGAAAAAACGTAATAAATGTGTATTAAACTATTTATTTTTTCTTTGTTTGTAGTGTTAGTACGTACAAGCTTCATATACTAGAGAATACATATAGTGGTGTTAGTAGTAGTAGTAGTAGTAGTAGTAGTAGTAGTAGTAGTAGTAGTAGTTCTGGTAGTCTCCGGTTTCATTGGGCGTGCCAGTGTCGGTAGTAGGTCTTCAATATAGGGTGATACATGTGCATGAAGGTCTCCCATTGTCGTGCGTCCAGCAGCAGGATCTCGCCGCCATCCTGGAGGGTTACCGTGAAGTTGCGAGCACAATCCTGAATGATGATACTGAAGTCAGGTGTAAGTACACATTTTACGATACGTCGTTTGCTGCAATCTAGACGACGGTCGTGGAAAATGTCTGTAAGAAGTCCCATTGATTTGGTTAATTCTGTATATTTGTCCGTGCCGAGACTGATTCGGGAACCATCCTTCCGGAACACGATCCTAGTGTCATCCTTTTCGCCAACAACGGAAACCTCGAAGGCGTCATCCACGGTGAAGACAATTGCTCTGGGGTCGACGGCTACGGCGGCGGCGGCGGCCATTGTTGATGGTACTAGTAGTAGTAGTAGTAGTAGTAGTAGTGGGTGACGAGGGTTTTTCGAGCAGCAGCAGCAGCAGCAGCGACGGTCACAGGATCCCAAAAACAACTGGTGGGGTGGGTATTTCACTTTGGGTATTTATGTTTGAAGACATGAGGCCACGTGCGCACGAATGATGCGCAGTAGCCCAGCACTGAGAAGGTCGATCCTAGGACATACGAGTGGGTGGGGCACATGATGACGGCTGACGTTATGTTTTGCGACACAGTATCGCATGTACGCAGCAGCCTGTGGGTGTAACCCCTCGTAGTAACACATGTAGGCTGCCAGCGTGCGTCGTGCTCGTAGAAATCGTTTCAGTTCATCTTGTGTCAAGCAAAGTCGTTGGTCGCCCACTAGAAACACAAGAATGCGTTCTGAAAATAAATAGTCTGTATGGACGACCATCACGTGGTCGTCGCCGTCGCGGAGTACTCTTGTGTAACCGTCACCTGTTTGGAAAAATGTTATTATTTGGTTCCAGTTGATATTGAGCAGCAGGTCCCGGAAGATAGTCCAACAGAGGGGCACATCTCGTTCTGAGAAACGTAGCAGCACCGCCGGGAAACACTTCTCTAGTCCATTGGTATCGCCGTCGCCGCCGCCAAGTTCGTACCCTAGAATTATAATTTTAGTTGGAGACAGGTATTCTAGAGATTGCCGTAGGCAAATCAAATGCCCGCTGGTGGAGTTGGTGATCGTGGTGTCCGCCGCCGCCGGGAACGTCGTCGTCGTCGTCGTCGTTTCCATTATCGACGTCCGCGATGCGTTTTCTTTTTGTTCTTTGTCTTCTTCTTCTTCTTCTTCTTATGTCGAATGGTCGCTGTTGTGAGGTGTTTGTCGTCGTCGTCGTCGTCGTCGTCGTCGTCGTCGCCGCCGCCTTCGGTGTCGTCGTCGTCGTCGTCCAGGAAGATGATCTCCAGGTGAGCAGTGACAGGTACCGCCTTCAGTTTCTTAATGTCTGCAACAACAGGAACAAGAGAAACGATCGATGAGTCTACAGCATGATTGCATACATTGTATATTAGGGTTAATGGTACAGCTAGTCGGGGTGGGAGTAGAGGTAGGAGGAGTATGCGAAAAATATGCATCAAACATTTGAATCGCAATGTGATCGTTTCGAACATGGTCGTTTGTGAAGTGTACGTGAAAGGGTCGTTTGGGAACTCGCATACATTCGTGGCGTAGGTATATGCAGCAATATTGACCGCAGACGGTACTGAACAAATCTTGATACTGACGCGGATTGTACTCCCACGATATGCAGTTTCGATTCATGAACCGGGCAAAGGCTGGCTGAATAGGAATGTTTCCGTAGGAGTCGAAATATTTGCCGTACCCTTCCTTGTCGATGTACACGGCGACCCAATGTCCTCCGTTTTTGGTGGACGGATGAGTGTTAGCAACGAGGGCTGCTGGTTTTTTTGTAACTACCACGTCGGCAAGAATATCACTCGGGTAAACACCGTGGAAAACGTCTCCGGTCACAACATCTCCAGAGAGTACGTTGTGGATGTCGTACGTGTTCATCCGGAGTAGTTGTAAATGACGCCTCTCTCTTTTGAGACCTCCACCGAAGTATTATAGAGGAGGTATATCAAACACGTCATGGACCGTGTCAAGGGTGAATTGAATCTCGCTTCGATGCGTACCTCCCCTTTATCTGGTAAACTTCTGCATGACGGGTCATCGCATTGATCGGGTGTCAACTGGTAACATAACATGAAGTAACCGTTGGTAAACATTTCTCTGGTGATCATGTGCCCTTTGTCTGCATGATAAATATTTGTTCCTGTGAAGAGTGTATCGTATGCTCGTGTGATGCCTCCATAGTTTCCGGATGTAAAGTTCGGTTCCAGAGGCGCCGTCTGTTCCAGCTGGTCCTTGAGGTACAATGCAAAGTAGTTCAAGGATTCGGGTGTCAAGTAAAACGGGTTCGTGTCTCCGCTCCCCACGAAGGCGTTGTTTGGAACCATTGTGAATATCAGAAAGGTTGGAATTGTTCCGTTGGTGATGTTGTTTAGTGTCAGGGATTTTCCTCCGGCCGGAACGGTGTAGGTTTTCAACTCGGATCGTTTGAAAAAATATTTTGCGTTACTCTTCTCTAGCGCTCTACTGTGTGCCAACAGGTAGGTTGGGTGTAGTTTAAAATGTGGGATGTGTAGCGTTGCTCGCTTGATCTATATTGTTACCGGTGCATTTGGGGTGTCTCCCCACATGGTGAATTCGTTTTTCGCCTTGGTGAGCACAACCTTCAACTCGACGTTGTTCAGAAGGTACTTTTCTTGCTTGAAAAAATCCGCATGCAGGTTGGTGCTAAGTTCCACATGGTTCTGGAGTTCCGTGCTCTCCGTGGCGGAGGAATCTGCCCACTGAAACAACTCTCGTCTTTTTGCAAAACCCTCGTTTGTAGCAGCATTCGCTTCATTTTTTGTGTCCTTGTAGAAACATCTGGATGTGAGGTGAGTTTTCGCCGCATCCTCGCCGTAGCCGAGTACCGTCTCCAGAAAAGCCTTGTAGTGGTAGTTGGTGCTCGAAAAGGTAACCAGTTTGTCGTTCAGATAAACGGAGCACTGACAGAAGAGCGAATGTGCCAGATTGTTCACAACTCCCGACTGTTTTGTCGTAAGGTCGTTGTATTTCAATAGGGTACCGTCCAGTTTTGTCATTATCAGGTCTAAGTATAGTTTGGTCGTAGCCAGATCTCTGTAGGACTCGTCCGTCCCTTGACTCACAGATTCTATAACATTTTGATTTTCGATCGAGGCTATAGGGTGACAAATCTCTATGTAATTATCCACAATGCCTGTTTGAATACACGGCTCCTCGAAAATATCCAGTGACGATGCAACACCTTCCATTCTGTCTCTAGTAGGTGATTACGGCGAAAATATATCCTTATGTCCGTGTTGGCGACGACGACGACGCTGGGTTACTGTGGTGACCTTCTTCTTCTTTTTGGTGCTACGGGTGGTTGTCTTCTTTTTCTTCTTTATTACTTTGGGTGTCTTACGCCGACGACGACGCTCGTTACCTGTACTGACACGCACACGTTTGCACCCGACTTTCGACTGACCAACACGTTTTCGTTTCCTAGCATTTATACCGGATCCGGTCATGTTTTTTAATTTAGCTTCGGCTTTTGTCAGCAGGTTTGTCTTGCTTTCGTGTAGACGTTTCCGCACAATGTCTCGTACAGCTGCTCCGTCCGACGTAGCCACATCCGCTAATATATTCGCTCCGGTACGTAACGCCTCACGTCCTATTGTCTTGGCTCCGGACATCACAAGTGGTTTCACGGCGCGAAACAACCAAGGAAAAAACGACCCTAGGATCCCATGTCCGCGTTGATATCTCCGCCCCTGGTAATACGGTCCGATTCCACGACCTGTTTGCGCCTGCCGAATGTAGTAATCGACGATGGTATTGGTCATGATCGGGGTTCGTATCCAACTGTCTGGGGATCGATTGATGCACGTCTATTTATTTATCAATCGTATAGTCGACGACGTGGACGTTTACGGAATTCCAGTAAGACCATCGACGGCGAGCTGTTCCCGTGAAACGGTATAATCTCGTTCTTATCGTTTCGAAATTCTATTTCGATAGTTTCGAACGAATATCTCGTGAGTGGGTAATAGTGAACATTTCGAAAGTCATGCTGACCGGTGTTACCTGCGCCGGCGGCAAAATCGTGACATATGGTTCGAAGGAGTCGTGCTGTAGCATCCCCCACGATTTGATATGGGATCAAATCACAGTATACACATATCAGTTGCGTGTTGAATGGTGTGACCGTTGACGGCGTCGATGTGTCCTCCTCCTCCTTTTCCTCCTCTACGTTTTTCTTTTCTTCCATCGTGTACAGGACTTGTCGTAATGTGTTTGCCGTGTCGATCATCACGTCTTTCACTTCGTCCGTACTCAGGCTGTCGGGAATCAGGTTGTGGATGTTGGCTAGTAGTTCCTTCGTCGATGTGTACAGCTGCGGTGGTAGGTTCATGATCACGTCTCGACCCACTTTAATTCTGTTCGCTGTGGATAAAATTTTCACACTGTTGACGTTATGAGGAAAATCGTACGATTTTGGTCTAGAATACAAAATGCTGTTTTCGTTCGCCGCCGCAGCGACTGTGGCCACCAAGGTTTCTTTGGCAATAGGTAACACCGTAAATGTTCTACCGTCGTCGTCGTCGTCGCCGTCGCCGTCGCCGTCGCCGTCGCCCTCTGCTCTTTTATGTCTTTTTACCGGAGATTCCTCTTCTCCGTATACTCCTCCTCCAAAGATAGACTCGATATCGTTTATAAAACCATCCACGTATTTTCGTTTGTTTGGTTCCTTTTTCAAATCTCCGAACATAACCTGGGCAAATTCACCGACATTCGCGTACTGCATAACCGGAAACGTCAACGACCTCGTCTCATCCAACCGTACTACGTTGTCAAAATACAAAGGATATGTCACCTCCACCAATCCCACTTCCCAGTTTTCGTCCAATTCTATTGTTTCCGGTAACTTTGTTGTAAAATGTGATATTGTGTTTCTAGGGAAAATATCCATCGAACTGTTCGAGAAGAGGCGCACGTAAAATCTCTCTATCTTTTCCATTTTCTCCCTTCCTACTGTGGCGACACACGATGAACGTTTTCTGCAGGTACCCACGACGAAAATGTCGTAGGATACCCATGCCACTTCACTTTATATTCCAATCGTCCGTTTCGTTTCCGACGTTGCAATATTTTTTCGATCCTGTACTCTTTCTCCTCGGGAACAATGATCTTCTGTAGTTCTTCCGTGTAAAACGATCCGTCCAACACGTTACCTTGGAGATCTTCGACGAGATAAACTGGAACAGGTTTGCGCTGAATTCTTCTGTGTATTTTGAAATGTTCACGACTCCAATTCGGTACGTACCCCTTTTCGAAAGGTAATTTCACCTTACTCACTCGTACCGTATCTCCTGTACGAAATACTTTTTTGTCTTTCGCGTCGGCAACAAACGGCACTGGTTTCGTCGACGACGAACCCTTTTGTAAATTTTTCCATACCACATACTGTAACGTGGATGTTGCGTACGTAAGAAAGATAGTGAAAGTTATTTAGGAAAACGTGCAAAAGGTCCGGGATCAATTAACGTACGTTCGTAGAAACGAATAACAACAAACCAGTTACAAAAGTCACAAAAATGTTGAGGTTAATGGCAAGCGTTTTTCACTGCCGCCTCAGTCTCTATTGAGAACCAATGGGAAAAAAGGGGTGACACGCGTCCGAAGATACGGGACCCTCCCAAAAAACCTAAGCAAGACAAAAGGTATGCAATATGTTCAGAGAGTATCGTGGAAAATTTCACACTATACCGACCATTCAATTTAGGTATGTGTATATTCATGTACGGGAGTGTACACAGAACCCCCAAGAAATGCATGCATTATTAACCAATCAATTCGTCTTTTCATTTAACGTTGGTAAATCTTTCATTCTTTGTTAGCAAGCGAGGTTCCAATATCAAACACAATGAAAAAGAAAATAAAGTTCATTTGCGACCTTAAGTCAAAATTTATTGCGTTAATCTCGCAGCGAAGACTGATTAACGTCCCAACATGAAAAGATATACATCAAACAATTATTAACAAGAAGCCCGTTTTCTAAATCTCACAAGATTATATCAAAAATAGATCCAACAATTACTTCTCCCCTCGATTTACTCCACAGGTTTCATACATTAGGTCGTTACAGTTACGACAACAAGCAAGAATAAAATTCAACTCAACCGCGGAACCATGTAATATCAAATATCTTTAACCAGTTAAATTCTCAACAACAAGTTATAGTAAAAAACTCCTTTTCCTTCTAATAACAATTTATCCCCCTTTTACTTTGATGCTCCCTTCTTCCCTTATTTTAACATTTTTGTAACAAACAAACGTTATCTCTCATTGTATTCTATCGCCCCTCCTGAGACGCAATAGTAAATTGCCCAAATGTACGCCTTGCTTAATTAATATTAAGAAGTTAGAAATTCTCCTTTTACTTTTTTGTACACGAGGAACAGTGACATAGACGCGCTTGCCCAAGCAATTATGTGATTAATTCCATTTTGCATACTTCCAATAATTCGACGCTTACGTTCTCTTTCTTCCAATTATTCGAACTGTAGATTGAAAGTATTTGAACCCGACGCACTTCACTTTATTTGATATGTCACAAAAGAGGGATTTGACACAGTACATACCTCAATAGTCCATTCAAAACTGTTCCATCTGACCAATCAAACTCTGCCACCTGAGCATCGAATGGGATTTGGCTTCCTTCTCGTCCGGTCGTCTCTTCCTTCACATTGGCATGACGAAACTCCGCTTTTCCCTCAATCACGGTTCCGTAGACAGCTCCATAGAAGTAGTGACAACGTGAATCATGTAGAATACGCCGAACAGTCTGTTTTCACGTCAAACCGGACTCGGTACACGCAAATTAAATTCCTCTCAAAATGTAGTCCTTCCGCTACTTAACTCCAAATGCGAAATTGTGAGAACGAATCACTTTGATTGGTAGTACGAAGTACGGAGAGATAGTCCAAAACTATTGAGTGCAATTAGAATCCAAAAATGCAAGTCTCGTCCAGCGAGACACCGTTCCACACTAATCGCACGTCATGCTCCCATCTCTCTCGCTCGTTTCCTGCGAGTTAACACTGGCTGTTACGTGAAAGTCGGCCAGATCGGAACTGGTTCAGCTTACACGTTCGTAAATGCAGCACTGGGCAAAGATAGGTGGAGACACCTAGCGGCGACTGGCGCAACCAACAAACAAGCAAGACGCAAGGCGTACTACGAAGGAGAAATGTGAGGTCTTTTCTACGCGAAATATGACGTAATACTTCTTTATTACAAATCGCGCAGGAAAAAACGTCACAAACTCCCCCGACTAACAAATACAAAAAGAACAAAGATATATAATAATAATAACCATAATAATTTGGCAAGAAAGTCACATGAACTAACCAGACACAGATATACCATTTCGGGAGCATCTAATATATATGTAAGCAAATTCCCCTTAATCGAAGAAGAAATACCCAAATGCGTGTGTTTTTAAAGAACCATAAAGACACATAATAAATAGAGAACACACATACCATGTGAGAATATATGCAAACAAGAACCTAAAAAATATATATATATCCCACACAAATTGATGAAATTGAGACTAGATTGAATAATATCAAAAATATGCACAATGTTGGTAACCAATTTAAACACAATAGATAATAAGATGAATAAATACTCTATAAAAAATGATTGCGAACAAGGTGAGCATGAAAAATCGATTGCAATCGTATTAATGAAATGACCAAATTGGATGAAAAGTTAACATTACAAATAAGAATACTCTTAACCAGAGATATGAGTATATGTGCCATTAAAAAAGGCATTACATCAAAGTGAACATTCAAGTTTCACAATACACTCAATATAAAGATACCTGTTAAATAACACCTGTACGTAGAAAAAGAAAGTGCAAATAAACACTATAATGTGGAGAATTTCTCTAAAAACAGAGGAGACGTTTTACAATCAGGTTAGCACTCCAAGAGAGTAATATGGTGGTTGTTTTCCATTTTTGCGTCAAATAATGATTCCAGGCTGGCACACTCGATATTTATGTTTCCTCAATAAACATGAAAAATAAACAGAAAAAAGGGCGAATTAGAATAGAAGAATAGAAGAGAAGGAAAAAAAGGAATAGGGAAGAGGAGAGGAAACCTAAACAGAGGGGAATACAATGAGAAATGGGAGCACCAATTACAATTTGTGAGGAAAACAGTCATTCTACATATACATCAAAAATTGCAGTAAGTAATATGCAATGAGAAAATTATTTACCAATGAAATCATGATTGACATCTGACAAGAAAGCATTTGTCTCAAAAACACAATATACCACACATAAGCCAATTTACAACATGAAAAAAAATATTTAACAAAAAAAAAATCAAGTATATATCAAAATTGCATAACATATATATATATCTTCAATATTCTTAAGATTCTAAGTCAAATACAGGACCAAAATACAAAATCCAAAGTTGTGGTATTCCGTGCATTTCTTAGATGCGAGGAACTGGGTCATGAGAAGAGTGACGGGTGCTGGGGGGACGACGTCGGCAATGAGAAGCAGAGTGTCCAGGTCGGCGGCAAAAGTTACAGTAAAAAGAGTGGCGTGAATGTGAAGAACGCTGAGGGTTTTGATCCCGGGTGGTGGGGTACAAAAGTGAAACCATGTGCGAGTCTGATAACTCCACCTCTGATGAAGCCTCCTCGCGGAGATAATATGGTTTAATATGGGAAATGTGGACCTTCCGGAGGAAAACTTCAGTTTCCAGATCTACCAAGAGAACCGTTACGGGGCCCAAAATCTTAAAAACCTTAGCAGGACCTGCCCAACGTTGCTGGAGCTTTGCAGTGACTTTCTGAAAGGCATTACTTTGTGGGAAGGTTTTGTAGAGAACTAAATCCCCAACCTTAAAGGAGGAAGGTTGCCTTTTAGGGTCGTATCTATTACGTCTTTTCACCCATGCCTTCTGCAAATGACGGTAGGCTTGTGCCCAACATTTAGCACGATCTGCGGAAGGAGGACCAGCCAATTCCGAATCGGATGTAAATTCCCAAAAGAAGTTCATAGGTCCGTCAATGTCCCGTCCAAACAAAATCTGTGCTGGAGTAGTTTGTATACTATCCTGTACGGCAGTATTGAATGCAAACGAAATGGCATTTAAGTGAACATCCCATTTGGTATGATCGTCAGAATGATAGGCGATCAGAGAGGCCTTGAGATTACGGATAAAGCGTTCTGCCAGTGAAGGATTAGGATAGTAGGAGCTGGTATAGATATGTTTGACTCGAGACTCAAACAGAAAGGAATTGAAATAACGAGATCGAAAATATGATGCATTATCAGAAACCAATTCACATGGCGCCCCAAACACCAGAAACAAAGACCGAAGTTTTTCTACTATGTGGTTGGATGTGGGACCTCGAAGAGGATAAAGGGAAACCCACTTAGAAAATGCATCAACAACCACCAATATATATGTATGCCCTTTTGATGAACGTACCAAGGGACCAACAAGGTCAATGTACAGTCGCCGCCAAGGGTGCTTGATGATTTCAGATGACAAAAAACCAGGTGGTTTACGTATAGCCAATTTGGCTTTTTGACACGTATCACAAGATTTAACATATGTCTTGATATCCTGTTTACACGATGGCCACCAAAATATATTCATTATTTTCTTGGTACATTTTTGAACACCCAAGTGGGAACCTCCCACGGGAGTATCATGATAGTAACGGCAAATAAGATGTTGTAGGGCATGAGGAACGACAACTAATGAAGATTTAGAACGTGGAGGTTGCCAAACAAGTAAGTCGTTATAAAGAGCATAATGTGTGTATGATTGCCCCGTTTGTAATTTCTGAATAATGGGAAGTAAAGTAGAGTCTTTATGCTGAAGGTCAAGAATATCAGAATTACTAAAAGGGATAATTTGAAATTTGGGAGCAGCGCAAGCAAGAGAAGTGATGGGTTGGGGAGAAACCTGGAATTCATCAGGGGAATACATACGTGATAAGCAATCCGCAACAGGATTCAAACGAGAAGCAATGTGCTCAACAGAGTAAGAAAAGCGTGACAAGTAAAGCAACCAGCGACCAAATTTGCCGTATTGCTCAGGATGGCGTAAAAGCCATGAGAGTGCTTGGTTGTCCGTCTGAAGAGTGAAATGCTTCTCAGTTAAATATGTTTCAAACTTTTTGAACCCGTAAACAATGGCACAGCATTCAGCCTCGTATATAGATTGTCGACGTTCCAGGTCTGTCCGTTTTCGAGAGGCAAAAGCAATAGGACGCAAGGACCCATCTTGCATACGTTGGTTCAGGGTAGCACCAAGAGCTAATCCTGAAGCATCGCATTGCAGAACAAATTCCCGTGAAAAATCGGGCAAAGCTAAGACGGTATGTTTGAGAAAAACCTTTTTGAGATTATCAAATTGTTGTTGATCTTCATCAGACCACGTGAAGGGAAGACCCTTTTTCTTTTTATCAGTTAGGAAGGAGGTAAGGTCCGAATAGGATGGAATAAAACGCGAATAATAACCCAAGAATCCCAAAACGCGCTGAACAGCTTTGACGTTCCTAGGAGAGGGCATATCTTGAATTGCTGAAATACGATCTGGATCTAAAACAAGTTGTCCCTCACGTAAAATATATCCTAAATATTTAACCTCAGTTTGCATCCATTTGGATTTAACGGGATTGACAGTTAGGCCGGCCTCGCGAAATGCCTGCAAAACCAATTTGAGATGAATCAAATGAGTCTTTTCATCTGGACTAAAGATCAAGACATCATCAGCGTAATTGACCAGGAATTTATATTTAAAAGGACCCAATATTTTGTCCAAGGCACGAGTCAATAGTTGGGTACCAAGATTGATACCAAATGGAACCCTAGTATATCGGTATTGACCAAAAGAGGTGACAAATGCCGTTAAGTCTTTGCTAGGTTCATCTAGCCTTATCTGGTGAAAACTTTTGCAAAGATCCAAGCAGGAAAATACTTTAGCAGCTTGTAAATGTTGGAAAATCAAATCTATACGGCTTTGTGGAAAAGCGTCATAGGCTATAAGCCGGTTAAGATGCTTATAACTACAGACAAGGCGATGACCGCCGTCCTTCTTATCTACGAGGAAACAAGGGGATGCATAAGGGGAGGCGCACTCCTCTATGATGTTCTGGTCTAACAACTCCTGAATTTGCTGACGTAAAATGTTTGTTTGGGTGGGGTTTAATTGAAATGGTTTTGAGCGAAAAGGAACATTAGTAATTAGGGGAATAGAAACAGGTTCCAGCGTACAAGTACCAACACGTTCTGTGACAACATCCTCATAGTCCTGTAATAAACTAGTAATGCTGGTAGACAAGTTATTAGTTGGGGAGTGACTAACTTCCTCAGCAAGTCGTACCTGATGTTTCTTTGTCTGAGGTACCGCAGAGGTGAAAGGAATGGGATCATTTGAATAGGGAAATGAAACAACTAAATGGTCAAAGGAAATAGTACCCTTTGAATGGGAAAAGAAATCAGAGCCAAGAATGACGGGAAACGGTAAAGTTTCGGAAATCCAAAAGGTCCATTTCCAGGACAAGCCCTGTAATTTCAACGTCAAAATCACACGTGAATTAAGGTGGATAGACTGATTATTAACAGTTTGCAACGTACGTACATTATCTTGAAGAGTAGGTGGTATGGGACGTAAGGTAGCGAAAAATCCCCTCGCAATTAATGACACAGAGCTGCCAGAGTCGACCAAAAGACGACTCGGTGTAGAATTTAAGGTGGCATGTATGATAGGCATAACCTTGTCGATAATTGTCAAAGGGTGTTCTATATGGGGTGTAGTTGTAACTTCTGACGACAAATGTCGTTCTCTGTCAACAGGAGGAGACTCAATGTGCGATAAATTAGAATTTTTCTGTGAAACAACCTTAAAGGGTAAATCTTCAGAGATCTCTACCTTAGGCAAAGAAGAGGAAGAGGAAGAAGGGACAGGTAAGATTGGGAATGATTGAGGAAGACGAGAATCAATAGAATGTAACGTACATTCTTCCTGTTGTTGTTCAAGACGACGTAACTCTAAGGGCCATATCTCCCTAGATAAACACATAAAATTAGCGATAGAAGTCGGTCGATCAAAGCCCATTAAATGCAAACGTGTGCTCTCTTGTAAATTCAGTAACGTAAATTCCAATAGACCAGATTCAGACCAGTTGGTGGGTAACACATGATAAGCCTCGTAGATGTCATTCAAATAAGTGGAGAGGAATTCCCCACTTCGCTGAGGACGAAGAAGATGTTTATCTAATAACCCTTGCATCGTGGAATAAGGGACGAAGCGATACCATATGACACGTATAAACATGGGCCAGGGGAATTTCTCGTGAAGAGAATCATACCAAGTATCCCGAAGGAGTCCTTGCGTGGATGTAAATGCCATCAGCAGTAAAGATTCCAAATCAATGAGGTTTAGTTTGAAAATTTTATGGAGGTTCAACAAAAAATAAAACAACTTGTCAGGATCTGAACCATCCGTTGGTTGTAATACCCGTAAAAAATCAACAACGGTTGTGTATCTAATGTAATTTGTAATATAGGAATAATCGGGAGGCAACAAAAGTTCTCTGGGTGTATGTAAGTTTGGGGTCTGTAAAAAAGGTGAAGGTTGTATATGAACCGGGGGGAAGGGAAAAGAGGTCGACCCAACCCGAGGCAAATGGCCTTGAAAGGGAAGCGACATTATATTTGTTCCTCGATGAGGAAATCCAAAAGGTGTCAAAAAATATAGCCAAAACAAAAAGGGGACTAACAATATCCAAAATACAAAGTAAGTGCAATAATGCAACATCAAGATATACTGTAAAATATTGGAAATCAATAAACAAAAGTTCTTATGTATGAATCTGTAAAAAAAAATTTCAAAAGAATGTCTCAAAAAAAAGGGGGGGTTAAATCTATCGTCCGGAAAAAAAAGGTGGGGCTCCAAGGTTAACAAAAAAAAATTGTTAAGCACCAACAATGTATGGCCACAAGGGAATTTAGTGCACAAGAAAAAGGTATAAACGGAATGTTGGTATCACCAATACTACCAAAAATAGTAGTGTGAAGGGAAAAAAAATTTGTGGTATTTCTAGTATATAAATTAATAAAACCAGCTCTGATACCAGGAACTTTGTAACGTGGATGTTGCGTACGTAAGAAAGATAGTGAAAGTTATTTAGGAAAACGTGCAAAAGGTCCGGGATCAATTAACGTACGTTCGTAGAAACGAATAACAACAAACCAGTTACAAAAGTCACAAAAATGTTGAGGTTAATGGCAAGCGTTTTTTCACTGCCGCCTCAGTCTCTATTGAGAACCAATGGGAAAAAAGGGGTGACACGCGTCCGAAGATACGGGACCCTCCCAAAAAACCTAAGCAAGACAAAAGGTATGCAATATGTTCAGAGAGTATCGTGGAAAATTTCACACTATACCGACCATTCAATTTAGGTATGTGTATATTCATGTACGGGAGTGTACACAGAACCCCCAAGAAATGCATGCATTATTAACCAATCAATTCGTCTTTTCATTTAACGTTGGTAAATCTTTCATTCTTTGTTAGCAAGCGAGGTTCCAATATCAAACACAATGAAAAAGAAAATAAAGTTCATTTGCGACCTTAAGTCAAAATTTATTGCGTTAATCTCGCAGCGAAGACTGATTAACGTCCCAACATGAAAAGATATACATCAAACAATTATTAACAAGAAGCCCGTTTTCTAAATCTCACAAGATTATATCAAAAATAGATCCAACAATTACTTCTCCCCTCGATTTACTCCACAGGTTTCATACATTAGGTCGTTACAGTTACGACAACAAGCAAGAATAAAATTCAACTCAACCGCGGAACCATGTAATATCAAATATCTTTAACCAGTTAAATTCTCAACAACAAGTTATAGTAAAAAACTCCTTTTCCTTCTAATAACAATTTATCCCCCTTTTACTTTGATGCTCCCTTCTTCCCTTATTTTAACATTTTTGTAACAAACAAACGTTATCTCTCATTGTATTCTATCGCCCCTCCTGAGACGCAATAGTAAATTGCCCAAATGTACGCCTTGCTTAATTAATATTAAGAAGTTAGAAATTCTCCTTTTACTTTTTTGTACACGAGGAACAGTGACATAGACGCGCTTGCCCAAGCAATTATGTGATTAATTCCATTTTGCATACTTCCAATAATTCGACGCTTACGTTCTCTTTCTTCCAATTATTCGAACTGTAGATTGAAAGTATTTGAACCCGACGCACTTCACTTTATTTGATATGTCACAAAAGAGGGATTTGACACAGTACATACCTCAATAGTCCATTCAAAACTGTTCCATCTGACCAATCAAACTCTGCCACCTGAGCATCGAATGGGATTTGGCTTCCTTCTCGTCCGGTCGTCTCTTCCTTCACATTGGCATGACGAAACTCCGCTTTTCCCTCAATCACGGTTCCGTAGACAGCTCCATAGAAGTAGTGACAACGTGAATCATGTAGAATACGCCGAACAGTCTGTTTTCACGTCAAACCGGACTCGGTACACGCAAATTAAATTCCTCTCAAAATGTAGTCCTTCCGCTACTTAACTCCAAATGCGAAATTGTGAGAACGAATCACTTTGATTGGTAGTACGAAGTACGGAGAGATAGTCCAAAACTATTGAGTGCAATTAGAATCCAAAAATGCAAGTCTCGTCCAGCGAGACACCGTTCCACACTAATCGCACGTCATGCTCCCATCTCTCTCGCTCGTTTCCTGCGAGTTAACACTGGCTGTTACGTGAAAGTCGGCCAGATCGGAACTGGTTCAGCTTACACGTTCGTAAATGCAGCACTGGGCAAAGATAGGTGGAGACACCTAGCGGCGACTGGCGCAACCAACAAACAAGCAAGACGCAAGGCGTACTACGAAGGAGAAATGTGAGGTCTTTTCTACGCGAAATATGACGTAATACTTCTTTATTACAAATCGCGCAGGAAAAAACGTCACAATACACATTATGTTCGTTGACGTCGACAGGTTTCATACCTATACTTCTATGATACGATTCGTTGTAACCTCGAACTAATTTTTCCAGAACATCGATATACCTGTACGTTCCACGTGTGGTAAAATATTTCCACATACGTGTTTTTAATGTCCTGTTGAAACGTTCCACCACGCTTGCTTTCACGTCTGCGTTTCTAGGAATACGATGCTCGATACCCTCTCGTTTCAATAGTTTCTGGAATAGAACGTTGGTGAATTCTGTTCCCGCATCTGTCTGTAACACAGTTGGTTTCCGTTTACACTCTCGGAGAAGTTTACCTAATGATCGCGTTACCTCTACACCAGTTTTGTTTCTGAGGGGTACTGCAAACGCTTGCTTGGAAAACACATCAATTACAGTAAGTAAATATTTGTAACCTCGATTGTACCTTTTCAGATTTTGAAGATCGTTCAGGTCTGCTTCCCACAACTCATCAATGTTGGTCACGTTGTAGTTTACTCTCGGGTACTTTACACGTTTGGGTCTATGCAACGTGTACGTGTCCTGTTCCATCAACCATTCCTGGACCTGCTTCTTCGGTATCCTCTTGTCTACGGCCTTCCACAACTTGTCTGCAGTGGTGAACGATTCTCCCTTCTCCGGTGAATAATACGCTGCACCCAGGATCTTGTTTACATCCGTAACGGTTCCCATGCTACGTGTCTCGACCGTTTTCTGCTCGCTGTACCACGTGCACTTCGTAGTCGGGATTTGATAGGAGTACGTCTCGGTGATTTCTTCTTCTTTTTACCCTCCTCGCCTCCGTAGTAGTGGGAAATAGGATAAGGACCGGAAAGGAAGAGCTCTCTTCAGCAGATTTGTTTACACTTAAACCTAGCTCAACATGAGCATATGAGCTGTTTGCTCTAGTGTGGAACTCTGCCTAATCCAAGATTTTTGTAAAAATGCCTTCTCAGAAAGGAAGAGCTCCTCTCCAGCAGATTTGTTTACACTTAAACCTAGCTCAACATGAGCATTGCTCTAGTGTGGAACCCCCTCTAATCCAAGATTTTTGCTCAGAAAGGAAGAGCTCCTCTCCAGCAGATTTGTTTACACTTAAACCTAGCTCAACATGAGCATTGCTCTAGTGTGGAACCCCCTCTAATCCAAGATTTTTGCTCGGAAAGGAAGAGCTCCTTGCCCATACTTACAAAAATTGCATCAGCCAGTCCATAAACTTGTCAACACCTGAAATTATGCCAAGACACACACACACACACACCTATATGCACACGTATTTACTTCCAATTTAAGTTCAATTGGACCCTAGCCACTCTCACAACACTGACTGATGCAATGCTCGGAAATTTCTATAACTAGTGGCGCTGGGGAGAACATGTAAAACAAAAATCAATACCAGTGCCGCTAGTTACAGAAATTTCCGAGCATTGCATCAGTCAGTGTTGTGAGAGTGGCAGGGGAGAACAGATGTGTTGTTAACAGTGCTCCTCATACTTACAGACCTGTTTGGTTTAAATATTCATATTGAACAATATAAAATCTGATATTTGTTGTAATCCACTCTTATTTAGGGTCAGGCTTATATTTGCCCCAGCTTGTTATACAAAAATTAATGCATAACAAGGTCATTGCTATTCAAGATATGCATGTTCGTTCAGGCATTTGCGCTAGGTCAGTGTGAATCAATATTTTTCCACTTGTGGGCTATTGGCCTTACAACTTGTCATAATAGGCATAAAAATTTGATTTAAAAACCCAGGAAATTTTATATAAATACCAAAGCGAGAAATATTAACACACATACATACATACATACACACATACACACACACACACACAAAGCACAGTGCTGAACCCAACTGATCTAGTATAAAGTTTTGAATTGAAACCCTGGAAATTGTATATAATAAACAAACAACAAAAATGCCAAATCAAAAATATTGCAATCAGTGCAATAAAAATATATTTAGCTCTAATTGGGCCAGACACCAAAAGATTTGTGACCCAGACAAATACAGAACTCCCACGAAAATTTGCCCCAAATGCAATAGAAAATACAGCATGCAATACTTCACATATACACATAAAAATACTTGTTCTGCACAGCCATCAACATTGCCCTCACAACCATCTACATCTGGTCTGAAAAGGAAGCATGAAGCACCTCTTAATGCCAGAGCAGCAAAGCAGCCACGCTATGAACCTATCCATAGCAGTTTTAATGGCCAATTAAGAGATTACCGGTTTGTATCAGAGCCAAGATGTGGCATTGAGAATTTTTTGAACAGTAAAAAACCTGATGTACAGGCAATTCTAAATGCACAAAATGGCTCTTATAAGCTGTCCCTCAAATTGTATACACAATATAAGAAGCCAAACGGCACAAAATTTACACAGCCCCACATAACAGAAACTGTACCTGTATATTCAAATGCAAATTCAGACACAATAATAAGCAGGTTGATAGATCAATTGAACATTAAACACTCTGAATTTGAGGCAAGAGAGTCTGGATGGAGCCTATGCGGCTCTTTACACAAGTTATATGTTAATATTTCTGAATTCAGCCCATTACAAGGTTCTACATATTTGCCATTACCTGCTAATATTAAAAACATAAAAGCTGTGGTCAATATTAAAAATAATGATGAGAAATGCTTTTTGTGGTGTATATTAGCTGCTTTGTTTCCAGTTGTAAGGCATCCTGAGAGAATAACTTATTACAAACACCATGAACATGATTTTGGCGATGCAATGGAGGGTTTAGAATATCCAATGTCTGTACAGAATATTGATAAATTTGAAAAAAGAGCCAGGGATATGAACGGCAAACAATTATCTATTAATGTTTTTATTTGCTCCACTGGCCGTGATAATTGCTCAATAGAACCTCTCAGAATTAGTGCATTTGATGATGAATCTGCTATTCCGATTGATTTGCTCTTAATTGAAGGGGATGGCAAATATCATTACACTCTGATACATAATCTTGAAGCTTTAGTGAGAACACAACTAGACAAATCTAATAGAATATTCAAGTTGTGCAGAAGATGTTTACGTGTATTTGATGGTCAAAAAACAACAAAAAAAGTTCCTGAATGTAATACAGAAATTGCCAAAAACAAGTTAATTGAGCATCTGAAATACTGTGGCAATCATAAACCTGTTCATATGGTGATGCCCAATCCAAGTGAAAAAGCAACATTTAAAAAGTTTGAAGCCTTGTTGGAACACCCAGCATATATTGTCTGTGATTTTGAATCAAATCTCAAATCTCTTGCATTTTGTAGCCCAGATCCTGAAGAATCATCTATTACACCATACCAGCTACATGAACCTTCCAGCTTTTGTTATGTGATTGTACAGGATGGTGTTGTTACCAAAATAGATTCATACTTGGGGCCAGATGCCATCAAAAAATTTGCACATAGAATAGAAAATGAGTGCCGTGACATAGCATCTAATATTTTATTAAAATCAAAACCTATGTTGCCTTTAACAGAGGAACAGATTGAAGATTTCAACAATGCAGAAAAATGCCCGGTATGTGGTTCTGAATTTTCAGATACAAATATCAAAGTGAAACACCATTCTCATACAGATGGTCGATATAAACAGGCCCTGTGTAATAGCTGTAATATTAAGATCAAGAGACCAAGATTTGTCCCCATATTTTGTCATGGAGCATCCAATTATGATTTTCATCATTTGATCAGGTACGAGGGGTTTGAGAAGCAGAATTTAAATATTTTAGCTGAAAATGATGAGAAATATATATCTATTAGCAAAATAATTAAAGTTAATGGATTTTCTATTCAAATAAGATTTCTTGATTCTTACAGATTTTTATCTGAAAGCCTGGATACACTGGCCACTCAATTATCTGATGGTGAATTCAAAATCACACGTGCAGTGTTTTCAAATCAGGACCCGAAATTTATTAGGCGGAAGGGTGTGTATCCATATGATTATGTTACAGATTTTTCTAAATTTGATGAGTGTTCCCTGCCACCACAACATGAGTTTTACAGCAAAATCAGAGGATCTGGAATCACTGATGAAGATTATCACCGTGCCCAATTGGCGTGGAACAATTTCAAATGCAAGACATTTGGTGATTATCACATGGCATATTTGAAACTTGATGTGACCATCTCAGCAGATATAATGCAGGCATTCAGAAAATCTTGTATGCAAAATTATGGACTGGACCCAGTGTATTTTTTCAGTGCCCCGGGCCTAGCATGGTCTGCAATGTTTTTAAACACCAAAAAGCAATTGGATCTGATCCAAGATCAAGATATGTATCTGTTTATGGAGCAAGGTATAAGAGGAGGCATGGTACAATGTTCTCAGAGATATGCCAGAGCAAATAGCAAATATATGCCTGATTATAATCCAGCACTGCCATCAAATTATATAGTGTATGTAGATGCAAACAGCCTCTATGGTCATGCCATGATGCAAAAACTGCCATATGCAGGGCTTGAATGGGTCGAAGATTTCAATATTGAGGATCTTCAGGACTTTGATGACAGTGACTATGGCCTCTTCTTAGAGGTTGATCTGATAATTCCAGATCATTTACACAATAAATTTTCTGATCTGCCCCCAATTCCCGAGGTTCAGTGCTCACCTGGCTCTAAACAGAAGAAGCTCATGATGACACTGGAGACAAAACAGGATTATGTCATATATTACAAGAACCTCCAGTTCCTGATGAAACATGGTGTTCAAGTGACCAAACTTGGAAACGTTTTGAGGTTCAGGCACTCAAGATGGTTGAAACCATACATTGATACAAACACAAAGCTTCGAACATCTGCAAAGAGCGAATTTGATAAGACCTTGTTTAAATTGATGGTAAATTCTGTATATGGCAAAACAATTGAAAATGTCAGAAAACATACCAATGTTAAAATAATTACTGACCCCAGCCTGAGCAAAAAATTGGTTGCAAAGCCTAATTTCAATTACAGAAGAATTTATGATGAAGATATGGCACTTTTCAACATGAAAAAAACAAGAATTAAGTTTGATAAACCTATTTATGTAGGGGCTGCAATATTGGAATTGTCCAAATTACATATGTTAACATTGTATTATGATGTGTTGAAACCTTTTTATGGTGATAATGTAAAACTGATGTACATGGATACGGATAGTTTTATTCTTGATATTCAAACAGAAGATGTTTATCAAGATATGTCACAGCCTGAATTGTTTCAATACTTTGATACCAGTGAATTGCCAGACCATTTGAATATTCAACCCCACAACAAAAAAGTGCCCGGCAAATTAAAAGATGAGACACTTGGTGATGTTATTGTGGAATTTGCTGGGTTAAGTGCCAAGATGTACAGTTTTAAAACATGTAATGCTGTTGTCAAAAAAGCCAAGGGCATTGGCAAAGTAGCTGTGGAAAAAGAGCTTAAATTTGAAGATTATAAAAATTGCATCAAATCCCAGAGTTCAATCAGAACATCAGAATCCAGAATTCAGAGTGTGGATCACTTATTGACTTCAAATGTTGTAAGAAAAGTGGCTCTGGACCCACATGACGATAAGAGATGTATTTTATCATGTGGAATACATACTTTACCATGGGGGCATTGTGATTTGAAAAATGGGAATCAATGCACAAGCACAGAGCATGATTTGAAATAAATAAACATGCCTATGAACTTATTTGGGTTCAAAAAACGGACTGTTATGGACCTGCCAACACCACAAGCTTCTCCTGATATAATATCTAAACTGAGTGGCTTGTTAATTATTCATCTGAACAGCATATTTACAGATGTTGATGATGAAACAGGCAAAATATTGTACATATTTAACAATAATTTAAATCATTACCAATTACCTGTAGGTGGGCAATTACAATTTATTACAACCCCTGAGGGTGATGTTAAAATTTCAGTAGGGAGAAATATTTACAGAATTAAGCACTCAAACATGGTTTCTGGCACTGTTTATACTGTTTCTGCTGGTGACTGCTTATATATTGAGGTCCCTGGATCCTATGACAAGCTTATACCCTTTTTTATAGAATTAAGAATCAGGTATTCAATAATAAATAACTACTAAACAAAATGCCTAATGATATATTTGGCCATACAAGACATGAAGATCACAGTGATGAGATTCTGATGATTGATGTCAGAGTCAAGAAATTAAGAAGTGATTTACAAGCTTTACAAACTACACTCAATGCCAGTCTTCAATTAGAAATTACAAATTTACAATCACAATGCATGGACCCTCTTCTTAAAATTGATTCTGAACTTAAACTGCTGCTTCAGAAATATACTGACCTGGCGACATTGGATAATTTTCAAAGTTTGGAAGAAGCTGTAGCAGCTCTTCAAGCCAAATTTAAGACCCAGGCTAACAACTCTGAGCAATTGAAACAACAATTGGAAGAGCAAATAAATAATGGCCAGACACAGCTCCAAACAATTGTCAAAAGCATAAAATCACAAGAAGATTTTGATCTAGTGATTTCCACTCTAAAGGAACAGATTCAGTCACTCCAAATACCTAATCTTGACCCTCTGAACAATGCCATAGCCGAGGTTAAAGAAAAAATTAAGACACTTAAAAATTTTATGAACAATTTGCCATCTTTTGATGCTTTGAATGCAATAACTCGGAGTGTAGCAAATATTAAGCTGCAACTTGAAACATATGAAGATTTTGGAAAAATTCAAAGTTCCATAACCCATCTTGAAGGTACAATAGCAGCAGTGCAAAGTGATTTGGCAAATGTACTAGAATCCAGATTGCCTGGGATTGTAGATACCCTTGTCAGTGTCCAGCAACAAATCACAAAGCTTGAAAACCTCAACACTGAATCTGAACTGTCTCATTTTCATCACTTGATCGATGATATCCAAACAAAGCTTGAAATTTTACAACAATCCACACCCACTCAGGCAGATATAGCCCTGCTCCAAAATGCTATGCAAAATGTGGCTGATGCTTCTGAATTACACAATGTAAAATTGGCACTTGAATCTTTGCAAAATACAGTCTCAAATCTGCCTACATCACAGGAACTTAAAAATATTAAGAGGGCAGTGAATAGGATATTGAAATCAGAAGATATCAAGAATATCCAGGCAGAGATCAAACAACTCACTCAGACAGTGACCACTCTTCCAACCAATCAACATATTAATGAACTGCATGCCCTGTTTGAGGATATCAGAAGACAGGTCCATGATCTTACTGCTCAAAATTCAAAATTGGCAGTTGTTGAAAATTTGCAACAAATTGTAGCTAATATCAAGCAACAGCTAGGGACCATGGAATCCAATCAAGCAAATGCTCTGTCTGTTTTTGCCACCCAGCTTCAAGATATTGTGCAACAATACAAAAAACTTGCTGTTGACATAAGAATCAAGCCGGGGCACGATGAGATTGTTAGGACTATCAATGAGCACCTTGAATCTGTAACAAGCAGATTGCTTACAGCAGAAAAAGAAATAACAGGCATAATCGAGAATCCAAAACATTCAGTAATTCTTGAATTGTACAGCATCCCCAACAAAGAATATGATTCTCCATTTACACCAGGAGGCAAAATATATATGCTGTCCCCTGCACAATTTTATTACCAATTTTTTGTTGGGGGCACACTGAGACCAATCAAGATCAAATATTGGCTTCAGCCACAGGCACACCACTACCCTACCTTATCAATAACAAATGCTAACAACAAAGTGAAAATCACCAGTGTAGAATTGGAGGATTTTACAGATCCCAATACATTGGAAACATCTTATGTAGAAGATGATGGCTCTTTGGAATTTAAAATACAGATAGGGGACAAATTATATTTAGAAAATCCTGCAGTATCAGCTGCTGAACACCCCATAGTTGCAATATTCTTGTTTACATATTATGTCTAGACAAATTATTGTTGATGAATTACACAGACAAGCCCGACATAATTTTAAGAGACTCCCAGTAGTCACAAAAGGCATAGATGATTTATGGCAAAGCGACTTGATTGAAATGGCAAGTGGGCAGTTGAAAAACTTAGACAAGATCAACAAGGGCTACAAGTATCTACTCACTGTAATAGATACATTTTCAAAATTTGCCTGGGCTGTGCCACTCAAATCCAAGACTGGAAAATGTGTTACAGAAGCCCTCAGGACAATCATCAATCAGAGTGGAAGATCCCCGCGCTATTTGCAAACAGATAATGGCAAAGAATTTTATAATTCTGTGTTTCAACAATTTATTAAAAGCCAGGCAATAAAACATTATTCGAGTTACAGTGATCTCAAGGCCTCAATTGTAGAGAGATTCAACAGAACCTTAAAAAATCTTATGTATAAACAATTTACCCTCCAAGGTAATTATAAATGGATTAATATTCTTCCAGAACTTCTACATAAATATAACAACTCGGTCCATTCCACAATCAACATGAAACCCTCTGAAGTAATAAGCTCATCTGATGAGCAAAAATTGATCAGCACTGTTTATTATCCTAGATACCAGCCAACAACAAGAAAGGCCAGATACAGGGTAGGGGATCAAGTAAGAATAAGCAAATATAAGCATTTATTCAAGAGAGGCTTTACAAGAAACTGGAGCACAGAATTATTTACAGTGGTTCAAGTTAAACCCGGGACCCTTAACACTTATATAATAAAAGATCACCGAGGAGAAATTCTCAAAGGCCGGTTCTATGAACAAGAGCTCAGCAAAACTAAACAGCCTGACACATATCTCATTGAAAAAATTATCCGCAGAAAAGGCAACAAATTACTTGTCAAATGGCTGGGTCATCCGGAAAACAGCTGGATCGATGCAAACAAAGTGATAATATGAACACCTGGGATGTTATAAAGAGGCTGCCAGAACCTGAACAGCAGAATAAGAGAAATGGCAATTTGTTACCTGATAATATTAGGTGTCTTATTGTTGGGCCATCTGCTTGTGGTAAAACTACACTAATGGTTGATAATTTTTTATTGGCACCCAACTGGTTAGACTGGAAAAACAGGCACTTGTATATCTTCTCTAAGAGCTTGGAACAATTAAAATATCAGCAGCTGATGAAGCTATATGATAGACTAGATATTGCCACTTTTGAACCAGATGTTAAGCCACTTCATGACTGTCTCGATAATTCTGTTGTTGTGTTTGATGACATTATATTGGATAATCAAAACAAGGTTAGGAACTTTTTTACACAGGGCCGGCACAAAAACATTGATTGCTTCTACCTGGCACAGACTTTTTCAAAAATACCCAAGCAACTGATCCGAGACAACAGCAATTTTATATGTGTATTTCATCAAGACCATACCAACCTCAAACACATACATGATGAATATGTAGGTGGGGACTTGAGCTACAATGATTTTTCCAAGTTTTGCAGCAAGTGCTGGAACCAGGACAGTTATGGGTTTGTTACAATTGATATGACAAGAACACCTAATACTGGTAAATACAGAAATAAAATCAACAATTTTCTAGACGTAGAGACGTATATAAATAAACATGAAAAGGCCAATTATTGATGATCTTAAGTTAAGAGATTATCTTGTAAAAAGATTTAAGGGATGGAAATCAGAGAACCGTGGAATTTATGAAAAACACAAACAAACAGAACAGCCTGTAATTGATGCTATTAATAATTTAGGTAAGAATATCAAAACTGTTACAGAACAAAATCAAAATTTGCTCACAGAGCTTGTACCTGTAGCTGCAAGGAACATATTAGATTATCCACTCACCCCACTTTCCAGTATTCATACACCTAGTCCTATTGCTCCTAGAAGAATTGAGGCTAGTCAGGATCCTATTGAATTGGGTCTTCTTGCTCAAAAATATTTAACAACACCTAAAGACAATAAAGATGAGGTTTTTGGCTTATATGCCGACACAGAGCTTGATGGCAGCATCATTCATAGAATTGGCAATTTCAGAGTAACGTTTATGGGAGATGATATAATTGTATATTCAGAATCTCGTCTCGGAGAAAAAGGTGCTTTTGTTAAGTACACCGGCACACCTGGATTGTGGGAACTCATGACCAGGAAGAGACCTGGCAGCTATACAGATCAAGATTATGAGGATTACAAAGAAATATTAATAAAATCAGATGCTCTATACCAGAACAATAATCCCACACAAAAAAGAGTCAAGTCTAGCAGTGGGGCAAAATACAATAATTTAATCAAGCCCATATGGTCACAAATCAAGACTGGCAGTGGAATCAAACAATACAACACCCTGCCCAAAGAATTTGTGTGGGTTGATGATGTCAGGAAACTTGTAGATAGGCTATTGGTGATAGCTGGGGAGGAAAATGCTGGGAACCACAATTTTTACAATGAAAAAGTTGGAATTATGGACATGATAAGCACAAAATTGTCTAATTTTATAGTGAATGACACTAAGGGGATTGGATATCTCATAAAAATAATTAATACTCTACCACCTAAATTTTGGAATGTTTCTGAGGGTCGGGGCTTGGTTAATGACATCATAAACAAGCTGCCATTTGAACTACATATTCCAGGCTATCAATATTGTGGTCCCGGTACAAAACTGGACCATAGATTAAACAGAGGGGATCCTGGTGTTAATCCTTTAGATGCTGCTTGTAGAGATCATGACATAGCATACAACACACATTCTGATCTTGACAAGAGACATGTTGCAGACAAGAAATTAGAAGAGGCTGCATTTGGCAGATTTGTAAGCAAAGATGCTTCTTTGAGTGAAAAAATAGCAGCATTGGGAACCACCATAGCTATGAGCACCAAACAAAAATTGGGGTGGGGGTTGTGAATATGTATATAATAAACCTACAATGAAGGCCAAGGGTGTTATGTATCAAATACCTTATGCAGGTCTCAAATCTCTTAAAACTATTGACAGTCTCTTGACCAAAAAGCAGCGCAAGAAAAAAAATTCTTGTATTGCAAAAGGACATGGTATGAAATTGTTGCTTAGCACCCCCCAATTAAAAAAATTACAGCAATCAAGAAAAAAATCACATGTGGGGGGATTTATATTTACCATCCCTGCCATCTTAGCTGCTCTCGGGGCTGTTGGGAGCTTGGCTGGGGGTTCAGCCGCCATAGCAAAAACAGTAATAGATGCCAAGAAAAATAGGGCAGAATTAGATGAGCAGAGGCGCCATAACCTGGCCATGGAGAAACAAGGGAAAGGTGTTAAAAGAGCCATGAATAAGTTTAAAAAAAACAAGAGCCGCTTACAAACCAAGATATTGAAGCTTTAATCAGGCCCCTGGGCATCAAACATTTTAGAGGTGTGTACATGTCTGATTCTCTACCAGAACAACCACTCAACAAAGAGTGTGGCATTGTTAATTTGGATGAGTACAAAAATCAAGGCACTCACTGGATTTGTTATCTTAAATATGTAAAAAATAAGGCATTTGTGTTTGATTCATTTGGAGGTGTTCCACCTGAAAATTTAATAAAATATCTAAAATCAGCTAATCTTTATTACAATAATGCCCGTGTTCAAAACTTCAAAGATGTTAATTGTGGACATTTGTGTTTATCTGTTCTTAGATATATGTCTCAAATAAATAAACCATCAATTGAAGATTTTCAAAAAGCCTTGTGGTATCTGAAACATCATGGGGGTATTCCATCTCACCAGCCAAAATTCAATATTGAAACTTAGATTACATGATGATATTGTGTATCCCAAAACAATAGCTCTCAGAGCATTTTATGGCATGTACCTGATCCCCAATATTACACACCACAACAACACAATTGCAGTAGGGGATGAAAAAATTGTCATCACTCCAGGGCAGTATAATCTCTCCACTCTAAATGCTCAATTACCCAGAGGTGTAGTGTTAAGTCAAAATTCTGTCACTCACAGAGTAGAAATTGTATCTGCTACAGAAACAGTAGATCTGGGTACCATAGGAGAGCTGTTAGGATTTGAGAACAACACAAAACTTGAAGCAGGCATCAAACACACTGCTATGAATATACCTAAATTCTTAGCCATAGAGACTCTGAATATTCACTGTAATGTGGCTGAGGGTATGATCACCAAATCAAATGGCATAGGCTCTCACAAACAAACAGGCATCATTGCAACATTCAAACCTAATTCTGAATTCATGGAGCCTATCATCTACAATCCATCCCCAACATTATATTTTCCTGTGTGCCATAATAGAATAGATTATATTGAATTGATGGTCACTAATGAAAAAGAAGAATTAGTTGATTTTGCTGGAGCCACAACAACTGCAATCATAGAGATTAATATTTAAATAAAAATACATACAATGGAAAATATTGAGAGTTATGAGCTACAATCATTCCCTCCAAACAGGAGGACATTTGCAAATTTAAATCAACCCAACACAGAGATTGAGGTTGATCTTGATGTAGGGGATGGATTTATACACCCCCACAGAGCAGATCTATACATCAAATTTGATGTTGTAAAGCTCGATGGAACAGATTATCCGGCAAATTCAAATATAAGATTGGTAGATAATTTTGTGCCGCATCTATTCTCTGAAATTGAGATCAGAAAGCATGGCGTTGTTATAAACAGAGTGGATTATCCCGGCATTACCTCCACAGCTTTGGCTACATTAAAATTATCCAAAACCGAGGCTTCATACTACAAAATAGGAGGATTCGAGGCTGGTGATAAGATATTATCTAAAAACCACACTGTACTGTTCCCTATGCGCCTGTTGCCAGGATTCTTCTCGGATTACAAAGATATTATGTGGAAGGGTGGGTTAAGAATTACATTTAGAAGAGCTGCAAATGATAACAATGCCTTGATGAGGTACAGCACAATAAACTCTACAGGGGAAGCTCTGCCTAATACCCTACCAGATGCAGGCAAATGCATTATTCAGACTATGGAGCTAAGAATCCCTGTTGTTGAGTATGAGGCCAGCTATGGTCTTAAATACAAAGCAGATATAATAAAAAATCCACAGATTCCTCTGCAATTTTATACATATCAATGCGTACAGAAGCCCGCATCTGGTACATATTATGAGTTTGATGCTACAAATTCATTCTCCAGTATTCAATTTGACATGCCTGATTTTGTGGTAGTATTGTTTCAGACTGGAAGACACAACAATCAGGAAAAAAATTCAAGTAAATTTGATAGCTGCAACATCAAGAACATTTATCTTAAAAATGGCAGAAATGAGGTATTTCCTAGAGAAAATTATAATTTAGACATGTCCAAGGACGATTTCCTTAAATTATATGAAGCATTTACATCCTTCAAAAGAGTCACTACAGGCAATACTGACATGTACTACACACCAGATGAATTCAAAGCACAGAGACCCATGTTTGTAATTAACTCTTCAAAAAGAAAACAGGTTGTGGTGAATGACAGGACAAATATTAAAATTATCTGTGAATTCCATGAGGCTTTACCTGATGACACCATATGTAGTGTTATTCTCATAGGAGAAAAATCATATGTTTATGATGTAAGAAATGAGAGAGTCACGGAGCAATTCTAGAGGTTCTCTGCATATTACATTGTTTTAATATTGGACTGAGGCTGAGGTCCAATTGAACTTAAATTGGAAGTAAATACGTATGCATATAGGTGTGTATGTGTGTGTGTCTTGGCATAATTTCAGGTGCTAACAAGTTTATGGACTGGCTGATGCAATTTTTGTAAGTATGGGCAAGGAGCTCTTCCTTTCCGAGCAAAAATCTTGGATTAGAGGGGGTTCCACACTAGAGCAATGCTCATGTTGAGCTAGGTTTAAGTGTAAACAAATCTGCTGGAGAGGAGCTCTTCCTTTCTGAGCAAAAATCTTGGATTAGGCAGAGTTCCACACTAGAGCAATGCTCATGTTGAGCTAGGTTTAAGTGTAAACAAATCTGCTGGAGAGGAGCTCTTCCTTTCTGAGAAGGCATTTTTACAAAAATCTTGGATTAGGCAGAGTTCCACACTAGAGCAGACAGCTCATATGCTCATGTTGAGCTAGGTTTAAGTGTAAACAAATCTGCTGGAGAGGAGCTCTTCCTTTCGGGTCCTTATCCTATCATATTTCCCACTACTCTCCGTCGATGTCGTCGTCGTCCTCCTCGTCGTCGTCGTCCTCTTCTTCTTCTCCCGCTGTTGTCACACCTTCCTCTTTCACCAGACTACGTTCTACCCACGGCAATCCGCTAAATATTGTAGCACCTTCTTTATTTACGTTTCCAACCTTCTCGGACGGCGTCGTCGTCGTCGTCGTCGTCGTGAGTACCGGTATGGTCAAAGGCTCCTGCTTCCTACGTACCACACGTAGGTACTTGTCCAATGTCTGACGATACAATGACCATTTTTCGTGATCGTCCAAGTTTTTGGAATATAATATACGATGCATTTCCTGATCTAAACCCGTTAATTCAGCGTTGGCTGCGTTCCCTTTGATTTTTTCAAACTGCTCCGGGGACATCAGAATCAATTTTTTGTAATGCATTTTTCTACACCGCTCACCGATTCAACAATGTACCCAGTAAACCACTAATGACGCTACCTAAAAGAACGGGAAGAAACCCACCCTTCTGTACGAGAAGGCGTTTTCTCTGTTGTAACGGTACGCTCTTTGTTGCTAATTTTCGTAACACGTTCTTGTATTTTGCAAGTTTACGTTTTGTCGCCTTTGTGATTGGAACGTTGTTGTTTAATACGTTCAGACAACACTCGGACAACGTATTCACCAGTTTTGGATCGGCTTCCTTTAAAATAGCTCTTCGAAGTCTTGGTGGCGCCGAACGAAGTGTTTGGAACAGGCTTCTATTTGAGCGAATAAATTTGCTCATCGTGGTCGAAGGTCAGGCATCGATCAGGATCTGGAACGTGCACCACACAGTAACTAATACCGTTTTTCTTGTCGTCCTCGGACTGTGCAAACAATTCCGATCGTACACTAAGCGGTTCGGGTGTGTCCTGAGTGAAGTCCAGCAAACAATAACTGTACGGCACTCGCGTACATTCCTTAAATAGTTTTTCAAAGTTTTTCCACATCCCCGGGTAGATTTGACGTGCCAACGTTGAGATTTGCAGGTGGTCTCGGGGATTCTTAAATATAACCATGTAGTTAGCGTTCAAGGCTTTATCACGTGCTTTTGAACCTTTGGGGAATATATTTTGCGTTAGAAGTAACACACTCACGCAATTGTGATGCGACATTTTCGTAAACAAATCCGACACCCCGTTATTGTTGTACGCTTCCGTCATCATATCATCCAGGATCACCAGACACGGACTATGACTTGTAATCACATTGTAGTCAGGTATTCCGTTATAGTGTTCCACACCCTTTATATCCGGCGGATGAAAATTTGAACCTGTACACCAAAGAATTTTTGTAAAATCTCCTTCGATGGTATCCTTGCGGTTACGCAGCAAATGGGTTACAAATGTTGATTTTCCGCAACCACTCGGTCCGGCAACAATACAACGAAACGGTTGTTTCCATCTCAGTGCCATCGCATCTACTAATCTGGTCGTCCCACACGCGCCTTCATTTATGGTCTCAATCTTGGTACCCATGTGGTAGGGTGTCGAAAGTGTTATTTTTCAATCGCCTTTTTGTGTTCACAACCCGGTAGGTTTTCTCCTGCGGTTCGCTTACCAGAATAAACGGACGTTTTCTGGCGATTTTTTTCGGATATCGTACTGTAATCTGTCTTTTTTCTTCAAGTTTCATAACAAATTCCTTGATAACATCGAAATCAATTGTCATACTCGTACCATAGTCCAATGTTATTCCTTTCACTTTCACCACTCGACATTCCTTTTGTTTTTCCGGCGACCATACACTTAATGCGTAATTCTTCGGTCCACCAGCTACAAATTCACGAATGTAGGACCCCTCACCAAATTCCGCCAACTCGTCTGTCAAATCACCGAGATAATCTCCCAAACGTAATTTACCGCGGTTCGTGTCTGTCTCCCTGAATATCACACTATCCGTGTCGCAATACAAGATATCCTCCTGTAACGCGTCCAACAGCTTATATAGACGCAGTCTGGCAAATGTGGTCGTGTACGCTCCTATGGCAACGTTACCCTTTTTGTTGGTGGGTGTACATTCATCCAGGTAAGTCCAGTTTACAAACACTGTATCGTCGTTCACAAACAACAACTGTTTTACTTCGATACCCGGTTCACTTAATTTTTCAAACAAATCTCGTGGTTGTTTGATTATGGTCGTTTGGGGTTTGTTTGGATTTTCACAAAATTTACCCCACAATGAATTCAAACATAGTTTCGCCACTGCACGTAAACCAGGATTTTTTTCCACTTTTTCCTTTCGAAGTTCGATCCCTTCGTGTTCACGATAACGTCGAAGATACTCTTCTTTCTTTTTCTCATCCGTACACCACGTAGGCCAACCGCTACTCTCCTGTTTGATTTGAAGGAACGTGTCCACGTATTGAGCGAACAAACCACCAGTCTGGGTTCGAGGATCGTAAACACTCACTTTGTACTTCCACACCTCGTATACGTTCAGAATTTTGTACCCTTTTTCCACAGCAACACGAACTTCATCCAATACCCACGTTCCCACAATAGCTCGCTCCTCATCCGTATGCCGACACCCATCTTCTTTTCCTTCTAACTGATCGCACAATATTGCACATGTACGACACAAAGGAAACAACAGTTTTCCACCGGTCCTCAACGGTAACACAGGAATGTACAATCGTTTCGGTGGTAGTACCCGTACTTTTACAATCCCATCCATCTCCAACATATCCTCCGTAGTGGGTATATTCTCACCGAATAACACCTCCGGATGACCTACCGGGGCCTTGGCGAATTTATTCACCGTAGGATACAAGGATGTAATGTCGAAATATTTTATCTTCTCCTCGGAATCTGACGTCGATGAGTACATTTTGAACACTTCCACCCGACCTCCATATAGAGCATCCCGCACTCTCAACGGTAGACATTGGAACGTGGGGTGTTCTTCCAACTCGCTACTCAGTTCAGGGCGATCTTTTAATATCTGGAGAAACTCACACTCCCACATTTCGACTACTGTATAACCCAACTTACGAAATAGATCCGATATTCTCTGGGTTCGTTCATATCGTGCTCCCATTGTGTCCGCTGGATCGGACTGTATCTTCTTCGATACCGGACTGTTTCTTTCCTTGAAACAATTAGGACAACCGTGAAAGTAACACCCATGATACTGATAGATGGTCTTGGAGTCTGCGTCGTATCCATCCACAGGAATACCGTTCACAACTTTGTGCTCCCTTTCTTTCCCTGCATATTGTAATTCCACATGTTCTGTTTTCTCCACAAACATAAGCCATTTTATAGCATTTTTCGATTGGTTACCGAGCTGTCTGTAACCATCGTTGGGAATTATTCCCACTGTACTCGGTGGAAGAAAATGACGTCTGTACGTCAAAGAACAGGCAGATGCAATCGTGAAACATTCTACCAGAATATCCACTCCAGCTATGTCCAGAAAATGTTGTCTGAATTTCAACACACCGAGACGTAACACAGTCACATCCTGAATACAATATCTTCGACATTCGTATGCGTTGTCGTACAGTACACACCTATCGGCTTCTTGCTCATACCACTGGTAAAATTTCTCCCGTTGTTTCGAGGACATATGGTCTGGATCGAAATAACGATGGTGTGGAAATGGACCTCTGTAATTCCGATTTGCTTTTGTGTTGAAAAAATGTGGGTAGAATGCTTTTGTCTCTTGTAGTCCGAAGGTTTTCGAAAAATTTGACAACGGCATTTGCAAATAGTTTAACGAATCCAGAAAACACACCTTTTTATCTATACTCATGTACATTATCTTTGTCCCATCCATTATAACCTCCGGTGGTTCCACGTCGCGTTTCAACAACTCACCCAACACAAACATCCCATCATATGCTTTAAAATTGTGGGCGACTAAAACAATCTTCTTGAAATATGGTCGTTCGATACATACGTAATCCATAAACTCCTTTACTGGATTCTCCTCGAAACAATGCTGTCTTATTCCACACACGTTACAATTCTTTTTCATGTCACCGTCGTCCATACAAAACCTACACACCTGTTGGACCACACACAAACACGGTTCATGGATATACGTTGATGGACGACCAACAAACGGCGTACATTGTGTAGCTTCGAAATCGTAAAATACAAAGAGGTACCGTTTCAACGCGTTTCCTTCTCCCCGTCCTTGATGTCTTTCCATGTAACACAGGTGGTTAAATTCTTTTTGTTCCTTACACGTTTTACAATATCTGTATCCACATCAGTGTTTTCCCGTGTACGGATGCGTTTCGTCTAATAGTTGGAAACAACCAACACAACTTCTAATCTGACTACAAACCGTTCCCTTACCGTAACGTGTCGTCAAATGTTTTGCATAACAAATATCACTGTTAAAATTTCTGTTACATCTAGCACAACTCACGGTACGTTCCTTTTCGCACACAGGTTCTGACCGGCACTGAGGACACATACTCTTACAAATATGCCTTTCGTTCCGTGCGAATAGATAGCATTTTTCGCAAAAATACGGAATCGTAAATGCACCCACAGGATTTACAATCACATCGTAATGGTTCGTGTCCTGATTCAAAAGAAGGTAAATTGACTTTTTGGCATCGGGAACATTTTGTGCAAACACAACTTCCGGCTGTTCCAAACTGTTAAACACAAATATTTTGTATTCGTTACGAAAATACCGCTGGAACGCAGCCAACTGAATAAGACCCCCTCCTGTTTCAACCAGATCCACGTCTGCTTGTCGACATAAATCCAATGCACATTCCGTTAAGCAACCATCGCCATTGATGAACATCTGCTTATGTTGACGAAAATATTCAGCATCGCTTTCTTTATTTGCATACATTATGCCGATCACCAACGCCTTTGCAAGACATATCTTCGCATCCTTGGAACCACTCGCCTTTGTACTCTTCACCGTCACCACACTCCTTTTCAACTGCACATAACGTTCCTTCGATAACACACCCCTACTTGTATATTTTCTTCCATATCCTACAGGCATATCGATTACCGACACCTCCATCTCCAACAGATCCGTAGATAGAAACGTAGTATTTGATTGGAGCACTCGAGCAACCACATCCCATAATATATCAGGATGCATTTGACTCATTCGACGTAACGATAAACCAACAGGTTTGATACTTTCGTCTGTTACATTTCGCAACACAATACCAATCTTATCTGTTGCTTTATACTGTCCGACGATATGTGACACCACATGGTCCAAACCTTGGTGCACCCATTGTAACGCATCTGTTCCATCCGGTCCATTAAAACTAAACGTCATTGTTGTACATTCCGCATTGTATTTTTTTATACGACGAACGCCCACCTCTTTCAAATTCACATATTTATTGTACGGCACCTCAACACAACGATTTGTTTCCTCTTCTCCCACATCTTCTTCGTCTTCTCCATCTTCCAACCGCCTCAACCTCGATCGCGATGATGTACCTGCACCATCTTGATTTCCACCGGCAACTTCCACTCTCAGACGTTCCAATACACCCAATTTGCTACAAGGTTCCCCTTCACCCATTAATCGAATCACCTCCTGCAGTATCAAACGTTTCCTATCCACACTTCCAGTCGTTCCTATTCTCTCGTACTGGTCAAGTAAATAATCACACGCACTCAAATAACTACCTCGTGGTGCAACCATTGTCGTCACCAATCAAACCACCTTACCAACACAACAGTCGAACAAATATAAACGTTTCCCCAACACAACTGTACTTATATATTCTCTACCCAACCATGACGTCAACTCACCTTCACACAACCCCAACCGACGCAACAACAAAGGACTCAACTCCTTCTCCAAACTCAAAACACGATCACCTAAACGACAACGATCCGACGCTAACATTACTCTTGGCACCTCGTAGTACCTGGCGGCCTCGGAAAAACACACACGTTTCTGCATTCCATACACACTAAGCTTCTCCCATCACATCCTTCCTTTTTGTACCTGTTCACCTTGAGACAAGGACAACTACCTCCACCCTAACATTCCGTACCACACCCAGTTCACCTCGATCGATCACGTACTTGCATTTTGAAACTACCTCACTTTGTTTGAACAAGGACACCCACATTTCACCACAACGACATTTTATACATACTCACCTTGAAACATCTCTAATATTCCGTACCACACCCAGTTCACTTTGATCGACCATGTACTTACATTTTGAAACTACCTCACATTGAACAAGGACACCCACAACGACATTTTATACTTACTCACCTTGAAACACACACATACTTCCCTTTTCCTTATTATACTTACTCACCTTGAGAAACCACGGACCCATTCGTTTCCCCGGATACAATCTCTCAACTCCCGCATCACGTCACTTTTCACGCAGATATTCTGCAGAACGATGTAAAATTTACGTTTACCCTCTTGCCCTACAATCTCCGGATGGGTGCGCTGATAGTAATCAAATAGATGAGGCGTATTATCACGATCGCGAAAATAACTTCCAAGACGTTCCATCGTATGCTCCAAACACGTCGGACAATTTTCTTTCTCATACTCTCCCGAACAATAATCGGAATGATACGTCAAACATTCATGACCCAATTGATTTGCATACCCTTGGAAACAACCGCCACACATTACCCTATACATCGGTGTATAACCCTTCAGCGTATTCACCACGCACGTCTCATCTAAAACATCCGGAAAGCAACCGCAACTAGCCAGCATACAACCCGCCACATCCGCACCACACGATGTCCCTGCCACGTCGCTCATTTTGCGTAATAACACACTCCCGCTCTTTTACTTTAACTTTTATACCAATCTTACCACATCCCTCCTCTCCACAACCTGCTCACCTTCGATTCGTAGCCCTACCATTACGCATACTAACATTGCACCACAGCATGACTCTGTCGATACAACATTAGACTCCTCGTACGGGGTTCGAACCCCTACTACAACTCTATGTACACCCCCACCTCTTCCATCTACCTACAATCTCCTACGCTATCATTTACTCCCACCCCCTTCACCCACATTGCGTCATACTCGCCTACAACACTCGGTAACCTTCAATTATTAAATACCTACCCTCATTTGCATAATTTCAAGGTAAACAACTTTTATAGCCTATGATACAACTACTAGAAGTTTGGAAATGAGTAATAAAATCGAAAGGGAAGTTTTAAAACTCAGAGAAGAAAACTCGCATGGATTTCAATAAGATCAAGAAAAAACTCTGAGAATAGAAAAGGAGATTGTGGAAAATCGAACAAAAATGAATGCAGCAGATAAGAGAGGAAAGGAAATGGATAGAAAAATAAACGGAACAGTGTCCAAGATGGATAAAACAGAGAAGAGAATGGAAGAAGTGGAAAGAAGATTAGGGAATATATCAGTAAGTGAAAGGAACGCTAGAGGAAGAGACTTATGTCAAGAAAGAGATAAAAGAAGAAAGCTCTAGCGATGAGTCTACAACAGAAGAAGAAGGGAAAAAAGAATATGGGAAAAGATCTCACCAAAGGAGAAAGAGAAAGTGGAAGAGTAGTGAAGAAGGTAGCAACAATGAGAAATTTTTAGATACGCTAGAAGGAGAATACAAAGGTTGTGAAAGATATAAATCAAGGATACCTAGACCACAGGAATTACAGCATATGCCTAAATTTAATGGAAATATATCAGAGAAATGCCCAAGGAAATTCCTGAAGGAGCTTACCACGAGAATCCCAGATCACATGACTCTTAGTCTCATTGACACGTGTTTGGAACAGTCAGCAGCCGGGTGGTACCAATTAAACCAACACAAATTCGAAGACTTTCGAGAATTCAGTAGAAAGTTTTTAGATTACTATTGTAGTAAAGACATCAAGGAAAAGCAATTGGAAGCCCTAAAACGAAAACACATCGACTGGTCGAAAATTGAAAGTCTGGAGGAACGTACATGGGAAACCTTGAGATGCTTTAAGAATTTGAAAGAAGGATGCAGCGAAGAGGAATTAGTGAAACAAGTAATCCAAACGCTACCAGTAAGAATCCAAAGAGCTATAGCAACGGTGAAAATAAAGAAAGTGGATGACTTAATAGAATACCTAAGGACAGAAGATATGTTGAAGAAAACTCAAAACTCTTGGGATAGAGAGAGGAATGACAGGGATGGTAGACCTTATTCAAAGAGACGTTATGATGACGAAGATAATAGCAACAGGCAAAAGTTCCGAAGACAAGAGCTCGAGGTTAGAAATCTGGATTTGAGAGGTCAGGACCAGGATAGAGGAAGAGGAACCAACTTGAGAAATAGGAACGATTACGTCAGGAATCAAGAGTTTGTTGGAGATGGAAGATACGAGGGATATGATAGGACATATAGAGGCAGAAATAGATTCCAGAGTTATGGCAGAAGGGGAAGTCTTAGATGGAGAGAGGAAAGAGAAGAAAGACAACAGAATGGACGAGCATCCAATGATGAAACTGAAAGAAGAAATATATCTCAGGACGAAGAGAGAAACGAGGCAATGGAGCTAACAAGAAGCTATTGTACTGATGGAAGAAGGTTCCAAGAAAGATCGCACGGAGCAGAACATTTGGAGAACGCCCAGAATAATCGAGCGTCAAACATGTAATGCTCTTGCAGCAATCCCCAGGTGTGAGAGCTAATGAAAAGGAACATGAAATGAGGGGAGAAACAATAGAGAAACCCAGCGACCGTCTAGAATTATGTTTAGAAGGAGAACCAGACTTTGGAAGACTAAAACGTGGAAGAACGTTTTATGTTAACTCTAAAATAATAGAACTGGAAGTTAAATGTTTGGTAGATTGTGGAAGCGTAATGGAAGTCATGAGTTACGAATGCTGGAAGAAAATAAGATAAAAGTACCCTCAAGCTAGATTAGATACATGCGAGAAAGACAGGATTAGATTGGTCTTGGCAGCCGGCAAGGATGAATACAAGATACAGGGATCAATAAAAATCATGATGAATATTCAAGGTGTAAATTTCTCAGTAAATTTCTTAGTTGTGAAAGGATTACGGTATGAGATTATTTTAGGAGTGTCTTTCGTAGAAAAGTATGATGGGCACATTCATGTCAAGGAGAGAAGGCTAAATGTGGAATTGGAAGAGTCGTGTATTGTCTCATATTCCTATGGAGACAATATGTGACGAGTCGACAAAAGAAATGTGTGTTCGAAAACAAGGTCTTGTGGTTAACAAAAGGGACGTTATGTATAAAGAAGGTGAATACGACGAAGATAAACATAGAGAAATAAAGGAAAAAGGAAATGAACATGTGGCGTCCGTTAAAGAAATACAAGATAAAGTGAGCGAATGCATAGAAATCTCTGAAAAGGAGAGAAGAGAATTGAGAGATGTAGTTGTCAAGCATAGGCACTTATTTAGCCAGCGACCTGGACTCACGGATGTGTATTCATATGAAATAGAGTTCGACACAAATCAGCCCATAGTATCTAGGCAGTATTCTATACCGTTTACCAAGAGGAAAGCTGTTGAAGAAGAACTACAGAAATGGCTGGACTGGGATATTATAGAAGATTCAAACAGTATTCACATAAGCCCCATGCACGTAGTGGATAAGCCAAACGGAGGCGTGAGACCTGTTTTGGACCTGAGAGAGCTAAATAAGCTTGTATTACTACCACGAAATCAAGTAGAAAAAATCAATGAGTTGTTACATTCATTTGCGGGAAGCAAGTACTTCACATCTTTTGATTTAACGCTAGGATACTTCCAGGTGGAGATTGAAGAAAGGTCTAGAAAATACACAGCATGTAGGTATGGGTCCAAGCTAGGGATGGCCAAACGGATCCGGATCCGAAAAATCCGGATCCATTCTGATCCGGATCCGGATCCAAAAGTTACGGATCTGGATCCGGATTCGAAAGTTCCGGATCCGGATCCGAGAGTTACGGATCTGGATCCGGATCTGAAAATTCCGGATCCGGATCTGGGTCTGAAAGTTTCGGATCTGGATCCGGACCCGGATCCGGGTCCGAAAATTCCTAATTTTTTGGATCCGGATCCGAGAGTTTCGTATCTCAATCCCATTACAATATTACCACACCTCAAAAGGTATTATGATCTTCGATTACAAAGAAATTTTTCATTAGTTAGTCCAACAAGAATTTTTTCAAGTGTTGTTCCTAAAACACTTTGCTACGCATCGGCTGACACACACGTGCACAAAAATAATCTACTTGTTTAACATAAGTAGTGTAAACGTATTGTTTCTAAGTAACACTTTGTAGGTATGCATTTGTAGCCTCTTTTTTTTATCAATTGAATATCAGTTTTTGACATATTTTGACAATTTTTTGTCGATGTTTTAGCGTTTAGCGATGTTTTAGTAATTTTTTTTCCCACTCACACTTGGTAGGTATGCATTTATAGCCTCTTTTTTTATCAATTGAATATCAGTTTTTGACATATTTTGACAATTTTTTGTCGATGTTTTAGCGTTTAGCGATGTTTTAGTAAAATTTCCCTTTTTTCCCACTCACACTTGGTAGGTATATCACGATCTTACGTGATATAACTTAACCTATTTATTTTATTTCGTGCTAAACTACACGAGAGCCTCTACGTGCTTTGACCTACTTTAATTAGTAGTGCAGGTGGGACAGTTCACAAACCGAAAATGGGGCTCGGAGTGGGGCTCGGTGGGGCTCGCCTTAATGGTTTTCTCTTGTAAGGCATAAGCCTCATTTTCTCGCAGTGTTGCCAACACCTCACTCGATCACGATCTTACGGGATATAACTTAACCTATCTTAAGATTTTTTTTACGATCTTCAGTGATATAACTTAACCTATCATTTTTTTTATTTGCACACCGAACTGTAGTAGACCCAAATGGAGAGTTCACCAACCGAAAGTGGGGCTCGGTGGGGCTCGACTTAATGGTTTGCTCTTGTAAGACACAAGCTTTATTTTCTCTCAGTGTTGCCAACATCTTACTCGATCACGATCTTACGTGATATAACTTAACCTATCTTACGATTTTTTTACGATCTTCAGTGACCTATCATTTTTTTTATTTGCACACCGAACTAACTTACATTTTATTTTATATAACCTTGTTGATTTTTTTAGTATGTGTGGTTTTTTTTAGGAATTTTTTAAAACTGTTCCGTGACCCTCTCGTTCTTCACGTCATACGCGAAGGACTTCTCGGCGACCAGGATGACGCTGCACAAGGGATCGGCAGGCAGCGCATCGTGGAACTCGCAGACGACCTTGATGTTGGTTCGATCGTTAACCACCACCTGCTTCCGTTTCGTGGTATTGATGACGAACATGGGCCTGTGTGCTTTGAAATCGATTGGCGTGTAGTACATGTCCACGCTTCCCTCGGTCACGCGCTTGTAAGCAGAGAACGCTTCGAAAAGTTTGAGGTAATCATCTTTGGTCATGTCGAGGTTGTAATTCTCGCGCGGGCACACTTCGTTCCTGCCATTCTTCAGATAAACGTTCTTGATCTTGCAGTCGTCGAATTTGCTGGAATCTTTTTCCTGATTCTTGTCCCTCCCGGTCTGAAAGAGCACTACGACGAAATCTGGCATGTCGAACTGTATGTTGTTGAACTGCGTCGTGACGTCGAATTCCATGTGACTTCCCGACGCTATCTTCTACACGCACTGGTAACCGTGAAAGTGAATCGCCACCTGTGGACTTTTCAAGATCTCCGCTTTGTACTTGAGGGCGTAATTCGTTTCGTATTCCACCACCGGCATTCTCAACTCCATGCTCCGGATGACGCATTTGGCTGCTTCGGGTAAAGTGTTGGGCAGCGGCGTGGTGCCGTCCGGACCCAAAGTAGCGTATCGCATCAGTGCGTTGTTGTCGTTGGCCGCTCTTCGAAAGCTGATCCTCAGTCCTCCCTTCCACATGATCTCCTTGTAGTCCGAGAAGATTCCCGGAACCAGACGCATGGGAAAGAGCACCGTGTGACTTCTCGTAGATATTTTCGTCCCCGCTTCGAATCCTCCCGCCTGATAGTATGCTGCGTCCGTTTTGGATAATTTCAATGTTCCCACTGCCGTCGACGTGATGCCTGGATAATCGATTCTGTCGATGACGGTGTTGTGTTTCCTCACCTCCACCTGCGAGAACAGGTGAGGCACGAAGTTGTCCACGAGTATCAAATTTGCTGCTGCGGGGAACGCTTCTCCGCTTTCCTTCTTCACCACGTCGAATTGAAGGTAAAGGTCCACTCTGTGAGGATGAACGAACCCGTCGCCTACGTCCACGTCGTATTCGATCTCCCTTCCGGCCCAAATCGAATTGAGTCGCGTGTCTTTCCACGAACTCCAGGTAGGCCTTCGCCGTTGGCCACACGATGCTCGTGACGATCTGATCGACCGAGTCCGTCGTACGATATCCCGTGTCGAAGTATTCACCCCACGCTTTCTTCAGGATCGTGATCAGAAAATTTCTCTCTCGCACGTCTATGGCGGTACTCAGCCCTTTAAATTGCACCTCGTCGCTGTCGGCCAGCTGCACGACGTACTCTTTCTTGGTCAGCGCGAAAAAAAATTTCAGTACGAATTCGACCTTCACCCGCAAGTTCGGGAACCAACCGCTCGTGCAGGTGATCGATCAAGCTATCCTGATCGCGTTTATCCGTGAGGATGAAAAAGCGAATCCGTGTCCATGTACATCATGCGCGGTCGCGGGTTCGAGGGAAATTTTTCGACCACGTCGCGCGATTTCAGTAGGATGGTTCGAGACAGAAAAGTGACGATGGGGACGCGCAAGCGGGGTGTTCTTCGAAACGATCGAGCCACCAACGTTTTTCCGTACGGCCTGCGAATGTAAGGTTGGTTCACGTGAGCGCGAATTTCTTCGGGAATGTCTTTCAGTTCGTACATCTGACCGTACATGCTGTTCATCATCAATTTTGCCGTATTCTGTTTCGCGTCCATTTCGAGCAATTTTTGCCCGGCGGCAGTGGGTCTTGCAGTTCTTGGAATGCTTGATTTTTTACGCAAGGTCATGATCTTGCGGATGCACAGGGCGTTGAGCGTGTTGGTCGAAAAATACACGTGGAGATCCGCTTTCGTGCAGCCGGTTGGGGATTCGTGCTGCCGCGATAAACGTCCACTTCCGTACCTGGTGGTTCCGGTGTGGAATTCACGCCCTTCAACGTGAACTTGGAGTGGCGAGAGCCCCGCTGCGACCATGACGATCGGGTAGAGGGGACGTATGAAACCCGAGAAAATTCTATATAAAATAACATACCTGGAAATTATATTCACAGTAGATTGAATTTTTGATTTTTGTATTCCCCCGAGAAATTCTATATAAATAACATACCTAAAATTCTATTCACAGTATACATTGAATTTTTTGAGTTTTGTAATCCCTCCCAAGAAATTCTATATAAAATAACATACCTGAAAATTGTATCGCTATATATACTAGACTTTTTTTTTAATTTTTTTGTGATTTTGGATAAAGCATAATGGCATCCACCACCAGTTTCAATCGTAAAAATGATAAAACTGAATGTGTTACTTGTGGGAAGCTAATCTCAAGGAACAATTTATCGGTACACAGGGCAAGATGTAACGAAACAGGTTCGAGAATTAATCGTTCGTTACCTTCTAAGCATTGTGCTCGATGCGGAAAGGTGATCAGCATTGCACATTTAAGTAAACACCTCAAAATTTGCAAACCATCGACCGAACAAGGAACATTGAAAAGAAAAATCGATGATCCAGGAACCGAAGCTTCCACTTCCAAACAAGTTAAATTATCGGATGAACGCAAACCAATTAGATCTGCATTCAACCGTCATATTCAGGATTTCTCTTTTACTTCGGAACCAGGCTGCGACATTCTTAGTTTCTTGCGTGAAACGAAAACATCCGTGATAAATATTCTAAAAAAATAAATTGGAAAATAATTCCATAAAAGTATACGTTGATCTATTTTCCGAATACGAAAAAGTCGATGGTACAACAAGAGTCTTTTATCATCGAACAAAAAACCAGGCTCTTCATTTGGCGGACGTCGATAATTTGGACGAATTTTATTCCGATCTTTCAAATGAACTGGTTAAGAAACACGACGATTTCGAGGCTAAAGGGTCGGGATGGTCTCTGTGTGGTAGTCCTCACACGTTAACTGTTTACGTGAACCAATTCTCGCCTCTTCGCGCTTCCAGCTACGTTCCTCTTCCACCGAACATTCAACACAAGAGGGCTGTGTTAAATATACAGAACAGCGATAACAAGTGTTTCCTTTGGTGTGTGTTGGCGGAACTTCACCCGATTCATTGGTCAAATAATCCAGAACAGGTATATCATTACAAGCAGCATGAACCTGAACTCGAAAATGCAATGTCTGGCATCGAATACCCGATGACCATTTCTGATATATCAAAATTCGAAACACGAGCACGAGATGCAGAAGGAAAACGCTTAATCATCAACGTGTATTCCTATACGTTGGATAAACATGTCGTGCGTCCCGACAGGATAAGCGATGTCGACGATGACGATGCTCGTGTGATTAATCTTCTTCTAATTTCAAACGAGGATGTTCACCATTACTGTCTCATTGGTTCTCTATCACGCTTGGTCAGAAGTCAAACTACCAAGTATGAAAACAACATCGAAGTTTGCCCGAGATGTCTAACCACATTCAACGATATAAAATGAGTCGATTATCGAAAATACACTGGACGTCAGATTGCTATCGATAAACTTGCCGAACATAAAATTTATTGCGCCAACAACAGACCGGTTCGAATGTTGATGCCGGAAAAGAACGAAGTGGAAGAATTTAGGATGCACAAGGCATTATTGGAACATCCCGCAATCATCGTTGCGATATCGAGGCGTTCCTCAAACCACTCTCATACTGCGATCCGGATCCCGAAGTTTCTTCCACCACACCTTACCAGCTTCACGAACCAAACAGTTTCGGTTACGTTGTCGTGCGACAGGATAAAATAGATGAACCGTATGTATACCGAGGACCCGATGCAATCGAACGCTTCTTCGAAAAGATGGTCGAGGAGGTTTGGAGAATTGGATGCATGCTGCAAACATCGAAACCGATGCTTCCGTTATCTGCTATCGAACTTCAAAATTACTATGACACTGTCAAGTGTACTGTGTGTGATAACCACTTCACAGACGACAATCGTAAAGTGTTTCACCATTCGCATACGGACGGTCGCTTCATAAGCGGAATCTGTAATGCATGCAACCTCAAAATCCAAAAACCAAAATTCGTCCCCATATTCTTTCACAATGGTTCTAATTACGACTTTCCCTTAATTAGGAAACTCGGATACGACACTCAAAAAATAGATATTCTTGCTCAAAACGAAGAACGATACATCTCTATAAGTAAGAAAGTTATGATTCCTGAGACTAAAAATACCATCGAGATGAGGTTTCTGGATTCATACAGATTTCTCTCTGCCAGCCTGGACGCTCTTGCCAGCAAACTTTTAGACGAACAATTCAAAATTACAAAAGCTAGTTTTCCCAACGTAGACATAGAACTTGTTAGACGTAAAGGGATTTATCCTTACGAATATGTTAGTGATAATTATAAATTTAATGACGACGCTCTCCCACTTCCAAGAGAATTTTAAAGCAGACTCAGAGAGAAAGGAATCACGGACGAAGAATACCAACACGCGCAACTCATGTGGGAGAAATTAGAATGTAGGACACTCGGGGACTACCACGATGCCTACTTAAAATTAGACGTAACGATACTCGCGGATGTTTATCAAGCGTTCAGGAAAACGGCAACGAATATTTATAAATTAGATCCAGCGTATTTCTACAGCCTACCGGGATTAGCGTGGTCGGCAATGTTATTCCATACAAAGGTCAAGCTGGAACTGATATCGGACGTGGACATGTTACTTTTCATCGAGAGGGGGATTCGGAGCGGATGGTACAATGTGTACAGAGATATGCAAAAGCCAACAACGTGCACATGAAAGAAGATTATGATTCAAATCGAGCATCGAATTACATCTTCTACGCCGACGTTAATAATCTCTACGGACATGCCATGGTACAGAAACTTCCTTACGGGGGATTCGAATGGGCATCAATAGATATAGAAAATTTCGACGATAGTGAGTATGGCTTCTTCGCAGAGGTGGATATCGAAATCCCCGACCATTTACACGATCTGTTCAGCGATTTACCACCTGCATCCGAGTTCAAATCTTCGCCTCATTCTAATCAATGCAAGCTTTTATTGACTCTAGATGGGAAAAAGAGATACGTTGTTAATTACTCGAATCTCCGATTCTTGATCGGGAAGGGTGTTAAGGTAGCGAATATTAGAAGAGTCCTCAGGTTTAAACATTCCGAGTGGCTCAAACCGTACATTGAAACAAACACGCAACATAGGACAGTTGCCACTTCCGATTTAGACAAAGATTTTTTTTAAATTGATGAATAACGCGGTGTATGGCAAGACGATGGAAAACGTGCGGAATCATGTAGACGTGAAATTGGTTTCAGATAAAAATAAATGCATGAAGTGGGTGGCCGATCCTAGATTCAAGTCGAGAAAAATTTACAATGAGAATTTGGCACTTTTCAATCTAGATATAAAATTGATGAAATTCAGAAAACCAATTTACTTTGGGCAACGGTTCTCGACTTGTCGAAACTTTACATGTTCGAATTTCATTATGACGTGATGAAACCCTTCTTCAATGATAAGATATCACTTTTGTACACGGACACCGACAGCTTTGTTTACAGCATACAAACACCTAACCTCTATGAAGACATAAAAAATCCTTCCATGCTTGAGTATTTCGATACTTCTGCATATCCTCAACCCAACAGATTTGGGATTCCTTCCCTCAACAAAAAAGTCCTAGGTAAACTGAAAGATGAATGTAACGTGATATTATTGTCGAGTTCGAGGGTTTGCGTTCGAAAATTTATGCCATGAGAACAGAAAGTAGCGTCACGAAGAAAGCAAAAGGTGTGTGCAAGAATACGGTGGAGAACAAACTCACCTTCCACGATTACATCGATTGCCTTTACTCACAATCGACGATACTAAGTATAGAACAAAGAATCCAAAGCGTAGACCACGTGATTACAACAAACAAAGTTAGGAAAGTAGCATTAGATCCGCATGACGATAAAAGATGTATTTTGTCTTGTGGAATCCACACGTTGCCTTGGGGACACTATCGTTTAGAAATTAGTAAAAATTGTAGGCAATGCAAATGAAAAAAATAAAAACTAAAACTGTCTCACATACACAATAAATAAAAAGCAAGGACAATGAATCTCTTTGGTTTCAGAAAACAGATCAACATGGAGACTGTACACCGCCCGACAGATCTACCTTCCGTGTTAACTAAACTCAACGGTCTACTGATTATTCACCTCAACAGCATTTGGACAAAATTGGACGAGGACGTTGGCAAAAACTTTTACGTCTTTAACAACAATTTAAATTTCTACGAAATTCCCATCGACGGGAAACTTCGGATCACCGTGAATCCGGAGAACGCAGGCGAAATCAAAGTCTCCTCCGGCAAGAACATTTTTCGAATGAAGCACGACAAGGTACTTTCTAACATGGCGTACGATGTTTCAGCAGGCGATTGTTTATACGTGGAACTCCTCGGAGATTACGACACACTCATTCCTCTCTTCGTAGAATTACGAATCGTCTATCCTTTAATAAATAACCGTTAACAAAATGCCTAACGACATTTTCGGCCACACCAAGCGTGTAGACCACGCAGAAGAGATTCTCATGCTGGACGTTCGAGTTAAAAAGTTGAGGAGCGATTTGATCGTTTTGCAGGAGACCTTAAACAAAAGTTTAGAGTCGGAGATCGCTACGCTCCAAACGCAATGTCTCGATCCTACTCTGAAAATCGATTCCGAACTGAAAACACTCATAAAAAATTATGTTGACGTACCTTCTTACGACAACGTTCAAAATATACAGTTGAGCGTGGATTCGCTTCAAAATGATTTGCTCAAATTACAGCAATTTCAATCGAAAGAAGATTTGGAAAAATTGAAACTCGATATCGAAGAACGAACTTCCGCAATTGAAAAGAATTTCTCCGAACTTCAAACCGTCGTGAATGATATCGATGTAGAACGCTTGCATGTCGTCGTTTCCAAATTACAAGAAGAATTCACCAGCACGTTGGAAGAAATTAAATCCAAGTTACAGACTTTGGAAGATACCATGACGAACCTACCATCGTCAGACGAACTGCAGGTCATCGGTAATAGCGTTGCGAACATAAAAATTCAATTGGAGGCTTATCAAGATTTCGAACACATTCAAACCACCATCGCTACGCTTCAGGCGTCTCTGGAGTTGATCAACGAAGAAATTAGAAATATTCACGTTCAAGCGAACGCGTTGACGAGTATTCAAGACACGTTAAGCACGGTTCAGCAGAAGATCGAATATTTACAAAATTTGAACGTCGAATCGAACCTTCCTCATTTTCATCACGTACTCGACAACATACAGGGTGACTTGGAATCGTTACGGACGAGCGTGCCTTCGAAGGAAGATTTGGAAAAATTGAAAACGGCGGCGACGGCATTATCCGATTCGAGTGACATCAAAAGTTCATTGAGCGATCTCTAAAGTTCGGTGGCCAATCTCCCCACCTCCAAAGAATTACACGCTTTGAAAAGGAACATATCTCGAATGCTGAAACGACTAGAAACGGAAACGGCAAACGTGGAACAGATTCGAGATGAAATCACTTTTCTGGTGTGGACCTTGCCCACTTCGCAGAGCGTCGCGGATCTTCACACGCAGTTTACAGAGATGCGAAGCATCGTGAACGATCTTACCGAGTAAAGTTCGAAATTGAATCAAGTTGAGAACCTTCAGAACATGGTCGTCAACATCAGAGATCAAGTTGGAGTGCTGGAATCCACGCAGGAATCGACGCTGGCCTCTTTCGGTGCCAAGTTGCAAAAACTGAACGAAAACTACAAGCAGTTGAACGTGGAAGTGAAAATCAAACCGTCATTTTCTGCCGTAACGGATACCATAGTCGAGCATTTGTTGCCCATTGAAAATAAACTTGGACACGTTCACAGTAATCTGCTCAGCGTCGATATTAAATCGCCAAATTGTTCACCTTGGAAGCCATCGAAATCAACAGCGTACCCAATCAACAGAGAATCTCCACGTTCGTCGAAGGTAACAAACTGTACATGTTACATCCTTATCATCCGTATTGCAAGTTTCTCCTCGATGGCACGATTCAGATAAACGAATTTTCGTACTGGTCTCACGGCAGAAAAGCTAGCGTTCCCACCATGACGTTCATATTGAAACGTGGTGTCCAAAAAGCAGGAAACATTCCTCTGGCACGTTGGAACGAAACGCACAACATATATGAAATACACGAAGACGAAGATCTTACCGTTTTCGACGTGAGTGCCGGCGATAAGATGATCATTCAAAACACGAGCGAGGTGCCACCCTCTTTGAATCCCATCACGCTGGTGCTTCTCTTCAAACGTAATCTCTAAAAAATGTCTAGGCAAGCCATCGTCGAAGAATTGCATAAACCTGCACGCCGCAACTACGAACGTTTGGTGGTGGTAACCAAGGGCATCGATGACCTCTGGGAAAGTGACCTTGTGGAGATGAGTAGCGGCAAGTTAAAAAACGTACATAAATTGAACAAGGGCAACAAGTACCTCCTCACCGTCATAGACACATTTTCGAAATTCGCATGGGCTCTACCTTTGAAAGCCAAAACGGGAACATGCGTCACGGAAGCATTCAAATTAATTTTTCGCGAAAGCGGCAGACGACCTCGGTTTCTGCACACGGACAAGGGGAAGGAATTATACAATGCCACGTTCAGGCAGTTTATTCGGAAACACGACGTTCAACATTACTCGACCTTCAGTGACGTCAAAGCCAGCATCGTGGAAAGATTCAATCGGACTCTGAAATCGCGCATGTGGTCACGCTTTACGCTTCAGGGAAGCTACAAGTGGGTCACCATTCTTCCGGAACTCGTTAACGACTATAATCACACACGGCGCAGAACGATAGGCATGAAGCCAGCTGACGTTACGAGGTCCGACGAGCAGCGTTTAATTTCTACTGTTTACTGTCCAAAGTACACACCCACGACAAAAAAAGCTAAATACAAAATTGGAGACCAGGTGAGGATCAGTAAATTGAAGCGAACGTTCGACAAGGGTTTCACACGAAACTGGAGCACGGAACTTTTTACCGTGGTTCGAGTTTTACCCGGGAACCGTCACACGTATATAATAAAGGACAGTGGCGGTGAAATTTTATTGGGGCGCTTCTACGAGGAGGAACTCTCTAAAACTAAATACCCCGACACGTACCTTATCGAAAAAGTTTTGCGTAAGAGAGGTGACAAACTTTTGGTGAAATGGCTGGGACTTCCGGACACGAGTTGGATCGATTCGAACGAGGTGATTCTATGAGTGCGTGGAATGTCGTGAAGCGTCTACCTGATTCGGAAAGTCAAACGAAGAAAAGGAACGGCGAATTGCTCCCCGACAGCATACGGTGTCTGATCGTAGGACCTTCGGGGTGCGGAAAGACGACACTGTTCATTGATAATTTTATCCTCGCACCCAATTGGTTAGACTGGGAAAACAGACACCTCTACGTATTTTCGAAAAGTCTCGAACAACCGAAATACCAGCAACTTATGAAACTGTACGAGGGACTGAGCATTGCAACTTTCGCATCTGAAATCATTCCACTGGACGATTGTCTCGAGAATTCTGTTGTGGTGTTCGACGACATGATCCTTTAAAATCAAAACGAGATTCGTAATTTTTTCACTCGAGGTCGTCACAAAGGATTAGATTGTTTCTACCTGGCACAAACTTTTTCCAAGGTTCCGAAACAACTGCTACGCGATAATGCTAATTTTATTTGCTTGTTTCGACAAGACCACACCAATTTAAAACACGCACATGATGATTACGTAGGGGCTGAAATGAATTACAATCTATTTTCTAAATTCTGCTCTCACTGTTGGAACCAAGGTGATCTCGGATTCGTGACCATTGACATGACTCGAAAAGCAAACCATGGAAAGTATAGGAATAAAATAAACGTTTATCTAGACGTCTCAGATCCTAACAAGAGGAAAATTTCAGATTTGCAACAAGAAGAAGAAAATCCCAAAAAAATAAAAAAATAAAAATCAACGGTCGTGAGAATCTAAAAAATAAAATTTGATTTTTTTTTCAAACGTCTCAAGCGTATATATAAAATAACCATTACAACAAAAAGTGAGTGTTCGAAAAGTGGATAGTCTCAAGCGGGTGACGGCAAGAAAACTACGAGAACCGAACGTATAGGCTGAGAATTCGACGTTTCAGAAACGTTCCGACGTATATAGAAAAATGTCAAAACGTCAATTTCAAGAAGAGGACAATCTGAAGTTGCGGGGATATCTAGTGAAACGCATCAAAGGTTAGAAATCCGAGAATCGCGGATCCTACGAAGAGAAGGAGCGTCAGGATCAACCTGCGATCGATGCCATCAGCGGTCTAGGTAAAGATATTAAAAGTGTCACGGAACAAAATAAAAATTTGATCAACGAACTCGTACCACTTGCAGCTAAAAGTTAAACTGTACCCACGCCCATTTCGAGCATTCCTTCGACGCCGTTCGAACTGAAGGACGTACCGGCACGACGTCGAGCCATAGGTAGCACGTCGTCGTCTTCGGATAAGATCGAGTTGGGACCTTTGGCACGAGACTACCTGAGCACGGGGAAGTTTGACAAGGATGAAGTGTTCGGATTGTATCCGAGCATGGAAACCAACGATGGTGTCGTGTGGAAGATTGGGAAATCGAAAGTCACCTTCGAAGGCAACGACATTAAAGTTAATTTAGGCGAGAAGAATAGTTGGACCAGGTATCCAGGTACGGTGGGACTGTGGGAACTCGTTGCCAAAAGGCAGCCGAAAGATTACACCGACGAAGATTACCAGAGTTACAAGGAAATTCTAATCATGACGGATGCCATGTACCAGAACAACGATGCCTCGCAGAATAGGGTGAAATCGAGCAGCGGTGAGAAGTACAGGAATCTCATCAAACCGATTTGGAACGAGGTGAAGAGTGGAAGCGGCGTCAAACGCTACAACACGTTACCCAAAGAATTCGTTTGGGTGGACGACGTGAGGAAGCTCGTGGACCGATTGTTAGTGATAGCCGGCGAAGAGAATGCAGGCAATCGTAATTTCTACAACGAGAAGGTTGGCATCGTGGACATGATCAGCACGAAACTTTCCAACTTCATCGTGAACGACGACAAGGGCATAGGTTACCTGATCAAAATTGTCAACACGCTGCCTCCGAGATTCTGGAACGTGGCCGAAGGAAAGGGACTCGTGAACGACATCATCAACAAGTTACCTTTCGAGATGCATTTACCTGGCTACCAGTACTGCGGACCGGGTACCAAACTCGAGAAAAGATTGGAGAGAGGAGACAAGGGTGTGAATCCATTGGACGCGGCATGCAAAGATCACGACATCGCTTACAATATCACTCGCACCGATCTGGATGCACGTCACGAAGCAGACAAGAAATTGGAGCATGCCGCTTTCGAAAGATTCGTCAGCAGAGACGCTTCTTTGGGTGAAAGAGTTGCAGCATTGGGCACCACCATCGCCATGAACACGAAACAAAAATTGAAATGGGGTGTATAAATAAATAACATACAGTAAAAAAATAATAATAACAACACGTCTTGTATAACCGACTTACCGCCCGAACTGCTATGTAAAATATTCAAACACGCAGTAAACGGAGATGTAGGGAAACTTTTAATCATAGCAAGAACAACGCCGGAATTTCGTATCCCTTGTGAAATGGTTGTCAAGGATTATCTTCTGGAGATCAGTGGCATGAGGTGCGGTGATCTCGACACTCTTCTTTCGGCTGCAGGGGAAAAATTAAACGAGAGGATGGACGAAATTCACGAGGCGAGGCAGGGAAGAAGACGATACACGGATGATTGGCGCAAGTCTAAACAGGAGACCGAAGATATAATCACGCACATCATCACGTTTTCCGAAGCACGAACTTTCTTTCTCTGTGAAAAAATAATATATACGTGTCAAAACTTTATATATAAATAACACACATCTTGAAAAAATCTTCGGTATATAAATAACACACACATTGTGAAAAAAATTAAATTTCTATAACACACTGAAATTTCTCTTCGATATGACTGACCTCCAAGCATTAAAACAAATGCTAAATCCATCAGTCGAGTATGTAAAAATTCAGGAATTGGAAGTGGACAAACCTTACACGATAACTTCCGGTTCAATTGTTTCTACCGAATATGGTCCCAAGGTGCGTCTGTTGCTCAATGGACAATACAGTCTATTTTTACCAGATCGATACGCTATCATGTTATCCGACGAGAAGCTATCTATTTTAATCGAGAACAAAACTCAAATCGTGTACAAGGAGACAAAGGAACTTCTTGGTAAGAAAACGGAGCACTTAATAGAATTTGTGTAACGACTGCGCAGTATATAAAATAACATACCTCGAAAAAAAAAATTACACGAAACAAAAAAAAATCTCAGACCATTTATATATAAATAACATACCGTGAAAAAAAAAAACATGAAGCCCAAGGGTGTCGTGTACCAGATACCATATTCGAATCTGAAAACGCTGGGTGCCCTGGATGGGTTACTCACCAAGAAACAACGCGAGAAGAAACGTTCTTGCTTGACGAAAGGACACGGAATGAAATTACTTCTCAGCACACCTCAATTGAAAAGGTTTCAGCGTTCGCGGAAACAGCAAAAGATCGGAGGTTTCATATTCAGCATCCCGGCCATCCCGGCAGCATTGGGGCAGTAGTATAAAATATGATATTATAAACTCGAGAAATGATGAGCCCCCTCAGGCAGATTTGGCTACACTTAAAACTAGCTCAAGATGAGCATATGAGCTTATTGCTCAAGTGTGGTACTCTATCTAATCCAAGATTTTTGTAAAAATGCCCTCGGGAATTTCCTGTGAAATGATGAGGCCCCTCAGATTGATTTGCCTACACTTACAAAAGCCACATCTGTGAGATTGTTGTCCATAAGCTTGTTAAAAATATGCCCCTCTTGATATTTTTTTTGGATACACTTAAAATTAGGCCAAGATACACCCACCCACACCCACACCCACACATATTTATTTCCGGTCTATTTCCGGTCTATTTCCGGTCCATTTCAACGTATGTTGAAACGTTTATATAGGAACAATGGGCATTGATTGCCATTTTTATGTTAGAATTGATTATTGATTACAGATATGTTTTCAAGTTTATGAAGTTGTTAGCATAGAACATGTGGCATGGCAATGTTGCAGAGAGAAACAAGATTGTAACAAGAGAGACTGAAAAATACAGAAACATAAAATCAATAAAACATCTCATACATCCAGATTATTGCAGGTTGTCATATCTTATAGAGGTTTGTTCTGAATATTTTATTGATTATATGTCCCTATCTCTGACAGAGCTAAGCTGTTATTAGGTACAGGCTTCAAAAAATTATACCCAAGCAGATTTCAACTCTTGCCTCTTCCTACACACAGCCCCGAGCCCGGCTGATATTTCTACAGCACTGATGGGCAGGGATTTGGAACTGCATGTAAAACAAGACAGGAAATTATGAGAAGAGCCTATTATTTGTTAGAATTGATTATTATTGATTACAGATATGTTTTCAGAGCATAACATGTGGCAGTGATGGCAATGTTGCAGAGAGAAACAAGATTGTAACAAGAGAGCCTGAAAAATACAGAAACAATAAAACATCTCATACATCCAGATTGTTGCAGGTTGTCATATCTTATAGAGGTTTGTTCTGAATGTAATTATATTTGTAATCAATAATTATGAAGAAACACAGCAACATGTTAGATGGGGCAGGTTTTAAAATATAGTGCAGTAATAATCCCTATCTCTGACAGAGCTATGCTGTGATGCTAGGTACAGGCTTCAGAACCCAAGCAGATTTCAACTATGCCTCTTCCTACACACAGACCCGAGTATTTCTACAGCACTGATGGGTAGGGATTTGGAACTGCATGTAAAACAAGACAGAAGATGAGAAGAGCCTATTAATTGTTAGAATTGATTACTGACAAGAATAATTATTGATTACAGTATAATCATAGAACATGTGGCATTGAAGAGAGAAACAAGATTGTAACAAGAGAGCCTGAAAAATACAGAAACATTAAAGCATCTCTTACATCCAGATTGTTGCAGGTTGTCATATCTTATAGAGGTTTGTTCTGAATATGTACAGGCTTCAGAAAATTATACCCAAGCAGATTTCAAACAAATATCTTGCCTCTTCCTGCACACAGACCCGAACCTGGCTGCACTGATGGGCAGGGATTTGGAACTATATGTAAAACAAGACAGGAAATGAGAAGATCCTATTAATTGTTAGAATTGATTATTGACAGGAATAATTATTATTGATTACAGAACCATAGAACATGTGGCAGATATTATTATAGTGATGGCAATGTTGCAGAGAGAAACAAGATTGTAACAAGAGAGCCTGAAAAATACAGAAACATAAAATCTCATACATCCAGATTGTTGAAGGTTGTCATAACTTATAGAGGTTTGTTCTGAACAGGCTTCAGAAAATTATACCCAAACAGATTTCAAACAAATATATTGTCTTGTTCCTACACACAGATCCGAGCCTGGTTGATATTTCTACAGCACTGATGGGCAGGGATTTGGAACTGCATGTCAAACAAGACAGGAAATGAGAAGATCCTATTAATTGTTAGAATTGATTACTGTTATTGATTACAGATATGTTTTCAGGTTTATTATGAAGTTGTTAGATAGAACATGTGGCAGATATTATTATAGTAATGAGAGAAACAAGATTGTAACAAGAAATACAGAAGCATTAAAACATCTCATACATCCAGATTGTTGCAGGTTGTCATATCTTATAGAGGTTTGTTCTGAATATGTAGAGGCTTCATACCCAAGCAGGTTTTAACTCTTGCCTCTTCCTGCATACAGACCCGAGCCTGGCTGATATTTCTACAGCACTGATGAATAGGGATTTCTACAGCACTGATGGGTAGAGATGGAACTGCATTAAAACAAAACAGGGATGAGAAGAGGAGCCTATTAATTGTTAGAATTGATTACTTACAGATATGTTTTCAGGTTTAGATTATGAAGTTGATAGATAGAACATGTGGCAGATATTATTATAGTGATGCAGAGAGGTAATAAGAGAGCCTGAAAATATAGAAACATAAAATCAATAAAACATCTCATACATCCAGATTGTTGCAGGTTGTCATATCTTATAGAGGTTTGTTCTGAAAATATTTATTTAATTAAATTTATACTCAATATCCCTATCTCTGACAGAGGTACAGGCTTCAGAAAATTATACCCAAGCAGATTTCCTTGCCTCTTCCTGCATACAGACTCGAGCCTGGCTGATATTTCTACAGCACTGATGTAAAACAAGACAGAAGAAGAGAAGTAGCCTATTAATTGTTAGAATTGATTACTGACAAATTATTGATTACAGATATGTTTTCAGGTTAGAGCATATAATCATAGAACATGTGGCAGTGATGGCAATGTTGCAGAGAAAAACAAGATTGTAACAAGAGAGCCTGAAAAATACAGAAACAATAAAACATCTCATACATCCAGGTTGTCATATCTTATAGAGGTTTGTTCTGAATATTTTATTGATTATGAAGAAACACAGCAACATGTTAGATGGGACAGGTTTTAAAATATAGTGCAGTAATAATCCCTATCTCTGACAGAGCTATGCTGTGTTAGGTATATTCTTCATAAAATTATACCCAAGCAGATTTCCTTGCCTCTTCCTGCATACAGACCCGAGCCTGGCTGATATTTCTACAGCACTGATGGGTAGGGATGGAACTGCATGTAAAACAAGACAGGAAATTTGTTACACTGATGAGAAGAGCCTATTAAGAATTGATTACTGACAAATTATTGATTACAAATATGTTTTCAGGATTGATTATGAAGTTGTTAGCATAGAACATGTGGCAGATATTATTATTGCAGAGAGAAACAAGATTGTAACAAGACAGCCTGAAAAATGCAGAAACAATAAAACATCATACATCCAGATTGTTGCAGGTTGTCATATCTTATAGAGGTTAGTTCTGAATATTTTATTGATTATATATCCCTATCTCTGACAGAACTGTGCTGTGATGCTGTTATTAGGTACAGGCTTCAAAAAATTATACCCAGCAGATTTCCTTGCTTCTTCCTACACACAGACCCGAGCCTGGCTGATATTTCTACAGCACTGATAGATGGGCAGGGATTTGGAACTGCATGTGAAACAAGACAGGAAATTTGTTACACTGATGAGAAGATAGTGATGGCAATGTTGCAGAGAGAAACAAGATTGTAACAAGAGAGCCTGAAAAATACAGAAACATAAAATCAATAAAACATCTCATACATCCAGGTTATCATATCTTATAGATGTTTGTTCTGAATATTTTATTGATTATGAAATTATGAAGAAACACAGTAACATGCTAATAGTGCAGTAATAATACATACATACTCAATGTACCTATTTTTATTAGGTACAGGCTTCAAAGCAATTTCCTTGCCTCTTTCTTCACACAGACCCGAGCCTGGCTGATATTTCTACAGCATTGATGGATGGGCAGGGATTTGGAACTGCATGTGAAACAAGACAGGAAATTTGTTACACTGATGAGAAGATAGTGATGGCAATATTGCAGAGAGAGCCTGAAAAACATAAAATCAATCATACATCCAGGTTGTCATATCTTATAGAGGTTTGTTCTGAATATTTTATTGATTATGAAATTATGAAGAAACACAGCAACATGTTAATAGTGCAGTAATAATACATACTCAATGTCCCTATCTCTGACAGAGCTGTGCTGTGATGCTGTACAGGCTTCAGCCAAGCAGATTTTCTTGCCTCTTCCTACACACAGACCCGAGCCTGGCTGATGGGCAGGGATTTGGAACTGCATGTAAAACAAGACAGGAAATTTGTTACACTGATGAGAAGGCAATGTTGCAGAGAGAAACAATTGTAACAAGAGAGCCTGAAAAAATACAGAAACATAAAATCAATAAAACATCTCATACATCCAGGTTGTCATATCTTATAGAGGTTTGTTCTGAATATTTTATTGATTATGAAGAAATACACCAACATGTTAGATGGGGAAGGTTTTAAAATATAGTGCAGTAATAATACATCCCTATTTCTGACAGAACTATGCTGTGATGCTGTTATTAGATACAGGCTTCAAAAAATTATACCCAAGCAAATTTCCCTGCCTCTTCCTACACACAGCCCCGAGCCTGGCTGATATTTCTACAGCACTGATGGGCAGGGATTTGGAATTGCATGTAAAACAAGACAGGAAATTTGTTACACTTATGAGAAGAGCCTGAAAAATACAGAATCAATAAAACATCTCATACATCCAGATTGTCATATCTTATAGAGGTTTGTTCTGAATAATTTATTGATTATGAAAAAACACAGCAACATGTTAGATGGGGCAGGTTTTAAAATATAGTGCAGAAATAATACATACATACTCAATGTCCATATCTCTGACAGGGCTATGCTGTGATGCCATTATTAGGTACAGGCTTCAGGAAATTATACCCAAGCAGATTTCAAAATTTTATGTACCACTGCAGGTATCATGCCTCTTCCTGCATACAGACCAGAGCCTGGAAGATATTTCTACAGCCCTGCAGGGCAGAAACATACAACTGCTGTACCTGTCATACAAGACAAGAACAAAAATCTGTTTCACTGTAACCCCAAGAAATTTTATATAAATACCAAAGCCAAAAAATATTAACACACATACACACACACACACACACTAAATATACAAAACACTCTGCTGAACCCAACTGATATTTTTTTTATTAAGCATAGAATTTTGATTTGAACCCCAAGAAATTTTATATAATAAACATAACAAAATTCTAATATTTATTTTTGTTTAACAGGCACAACAAGTTCTGAGCACATAAGCAGTTTCTGAGGAATACAAGGCAGCAGCAGCAGCAAGCAATTAACTTATAGAAGGCAGTGTGCATCCTATCTAATTGCATGGATAATTTTGACACAGGATTTTTTGAGAGAAGATGTATTTCAAAATACATAAAATCTAAGTCACTTGTTGATGATTTAAAGCTTAGATTTTTTGGCCTGTTCGTGTATGACCTGTTTACAGTGCAAAATGAAACTGAAATGCAGTGGGTGCTTGCCAGTGACAGGCTATTCCAATGCCTCTATCTCAATTTTATCACCAAGTTTGAAAGGCTTGTATACAGCAGGTTCAGGAGAATTGTTGGATCCTTTGTTAATTTTTATACAGACAGGTGCCATTATGATTTAAGGTTGAAATTGTTTGACAATTATTGGTTCAACAATTGCTTTGAGTATTGTTTAGAGTATAGGATGCCCATGATTGCATCTCAGAGTTCAAATTGGAGACATTATAAATATTCAAATAAAATTATTAACAGGATATCTATAGATAAGAAGATTGAATATGTTACAACTGATAATGGGCATCTGTACAGTGGTGAAGATTTCAATCCAGAGTTTGTATCATATTCCAAGTGTATATGTTTGAATGAGCTTGTCATGTATTTTATAAGGCAAAAATTTAGAGATTGCACTTATGATTGTATTGTTGAGGCACTGGGGCAGAATAATTTGCATGACATATGCAACTGTGGGAGAGTTTTGTCCAGCCTCTCAGTGTGATTTCAGGCACAGGAATCTGGCAGTTGGGAATCAACTTGCAGCAGGCAGCCCTGATTATTTCAGCAGAGACTGCAATCAGGGTAAATAAATATTTGCTGCAAGTGTAAATTGCATGAATCATAATCAATAATTATGAAGAAACACAGCAACATGTTAGATGGGCAGGTTTAGTGCAGTAATAATACATACATGTCCCTATCTCTGACAGAGCTATGCTGTGATTAGGTACAGGCTTCAAAGCAGATTTCAACTACAAATATCTTGCCTCTTCCTGCATACAGACCCGAGCCTGGCTGATATTTCTACAGCACTGATGAGCAGGGATTTGGAACTGCAACAAGACAGGAAATTTGTTACACTGATGAGAAGAGCTTGTAACAAGAGAGCCTGAATAAAATCAATAAAACATCTCATACATCCAGATTGTTGCAGGTCTTATAGAGGTTTGTTCTAAATATTTTATTGATTTATAATCTTTCGGAGGTGTTCCACCTACAAATTTAGTTCGTTATCCGAAAACGAACCAACCTATATACTACAACGACGAACGCATTCACAATTTCGGAGACGTGAACTGCGGTCATCTCTGCCTCTTCATGCTCGCGTTTCTCTCTAAAATAAATAAGCCACAGGTGGAAGATTTCCAGAAAGCATTGTGGAACCTGAAACATCACGATGGGCGTGTTCCATCTCACGAGCGAATCTTCGATCTTGAAACTCACGCTGCACGACGACATCGTCTACCCTAAATCCGTAGCTCTGCGTGCATTCTACAGCATGTACCTCATACCTAACGTCACGCAGCACAACAACAAAATTAGCGTCGGAAGCGAACATATCGTCGTCACGCCAGGTCAATACAATCTTTCTACTTTGCAAGCTCAATTACCCAAAGGCACGTACCTTTCTCAAAATTCGGTCACGCACAAAGTGGAAATCGTGTCCGCGACGGAGACCGTGGACCTGGGCACCATAGGAGAACTTTTAGGTTTCGAAAACGACACCAAACTCGAAGCTGGAATCAAGCACGTAGCAACCAATATTCCTAAATTCTTGGCCATCGAAACTTTGAACGTACACTGCAACGTGGCGGAAGGCATTATCACGAAATCCTCGGACGGGTTGCTGGGAAGTCACAAGCAGTCGGGTATCATAGCCACGTTCAAACCCAGTTCCGAATTCATGGAACCGATCATCTACACACCCTCTTCGCCGATCTATTTTCCAGTATGTCGCAACCGCATAGACAACATAGAGTTAGTGGTGACGAACGAGAAAGGAGAGGTGGTGGATTTTGCAGGTGCCACGACGACTGCCGTCCTGGAGATCAACGTATAATAAATAACACACATAGTGGAAAAAAATGGAACAAATCGAAAGTTACGAATTGCAATCTTTCCCTCCCAACCGTCGCACGTTCGCAAATTTGAACGAAGCGAACAGGGAGATCGAATACGACGTGGACGTAGGCGACGGGTTCGTTCATCCTGACAGAGCGGACCTTTACCTTCAATTCGACGTGGTGAAGAAAGAAAGCGGAGACGCGTTCCCCGCAGCAGCAAATTTGATACTCGTGGACAACTTCGTGCCTCACCTGTTCTCGCAGGTGGAGGTGAGGAAACACAACACCGTCATCGACAGAATCGATTATCCAGGCATCACGTCGACGGCAGTGGGAACATTGAAATTATCCAAAACGGACGCAGCATATTATCAAGCGGGAGGATTCGAAGCGGGGACGAAAATATCGACGAGAAGTCACACGGTGCTCTTTCCCATGCTTCTGCTTCCGGGATTCTTCTCGGACTACAAGGAGATCATGTGGAAGGGAGGACTGAGAATCAGCTTTCGAAGAGCGGCCAACGACAACGACGCACTGATGCGATACGCTACTTAGGGTCCGGACGGCACCACGCCGCTGCCCAACACTTTACCCGAAGCAGCCAAGTGCGTCATCCGGAGCATGGAGTTGAGAATGCCGGTGGTGGAATACGAAACGAATTACGCCCTCAAGTACAAAGCGGAGATCTTGAAAAGTCCACAGGTGCCGATTCACTTTCACGGTTACCAGTGCGTGCAGAAGATAGCGTCGGGAAGTCACATGGAATTCGACGTCACGACGCAGTTCAACAACGTACAGTTCGACATGCCAGATTTCGTCGTAGTGCTCTTTCAGACCGGGAGGGACCAGAATCAGGAAAAAGATTCCAGCAAGTTCGACGATTGCAAAATCAAGAACGTTTATCTCAAGAATGGTAGGAACTAAGTGTTCCCGCGCGAGAATTACAACCTCGACATGACAAAAGATGATTACCTCAAACTTTACGAAGCGTACTCTGCTTACAAGCGCGTGACCGAGGGAAACGTCGACATGTACTACACACCCAGCGAAGTCAAAACCCACAGGCCGATGTTCGTCATCAATACCACGAAACGGAAGCAGGTGGTGGTCAACGATCGAACCAACATCAAGGTCGTCTGCGAGTTCCACGACGCGCTGCCTGCCGATACCGTGTGAAGCGTCATCCTGGTCGCCGAGAAGTCCTTCGCGTATGACGTGAAGAACGAGAGGGTCACGGAGCAGTTTTAAAAAAATCCTAAAAAAAAAAATACCACACATACTAAAAAAATCAACAAGGTTATATAAAATATAATGTAAGTTAGTTCGGTGTGCAAATAAAAAAAATTATAGGTCACTGAAGATCGTAAAAAAATCGTAAAATAGGTTGTTATATCACGTAAGATCGTGATCGAGTAAGATGTTGGCAACACTGCGAGAAAATAAGGCTTGTGTCTTACAAGAGCAAACCATTAAGTCGAGCCCCACCGAGCCCCACTTTCGGTTGGTGAACTCTCCATTTGGGTCTACTACAGTTCGGTGTGCAAATAAAAAAAATGATAGGTTAAGTTATATCACTGAAGATCGTAAAAAAAATCGTAAGATAGGTTAAGTTATATCACGTAAGATCGTGATCGAGTGAGGTGTTGGCAACACTGCGAGAAAATGAGGCTTATGCCTTACAAGAGAAAACCATTAAGGCGAGCCCCACCGAGCCCCACTCCGAGCCCCATTTTCGGTTTGTGAACTGTCCCACCTGCACTACTAATTAAAGTAGGTCAAAGCACGTAGAGGCTCTCGTGTAGTTTAGCACGAAATAAAATAAATAGGTTAAGTTATATCACGTAAGATCGTGATATACCTACCAAATGTGAGTGGGAAAAAAAGGGAAATTTTACTAAAACATCGCTAAACGCTAAAACATCGACAAAAAATTGTCAAAATATGTCAAAAACTGATATTCAATTGATAAAAAAAGAGGCTATAAATGCATACCTACCAAGTGTGAGTGGGAAAAAAGGGAAATTTTACTAAAACATCGCTAAACGCTAAAACATCGACAAAAAATTGTCAAAATATGTCAAAAACTGATATTCAATTGATAAAAAAAGAGGCTACAAATGCATACCTACAAAGTGTTACTTAGAAACAATACGTTTACACTACTAACATAAAATGTCAGAGGTTATTTTGTAAATGCCATTGAAACGAATATATATTCATTCGAATGTATTGGAAATGGAAACACACATAAATGTGAGACATTCCATTTCACAATGACACCTTTAACACATATAACAAAATAGAAATGTTATACAAAAGTTATGCAATTGTTCTACACTACAGTTTTACAAATTAAAATAAAACATTATAATATATGCAGTGTTATATAATTACAAAGTGTAAGACTAACAAGGGAGGTTATCTAAGTGTCCCCCTCCGATTTCCATGAAACTTGGCAGGTCTATAGTGGGGCCCAATGGAAGAAATACGCGTTTTTTGTTTCAGCTAAAAACTGTTTTAGGGGGCAAAACCCCCTCAAATGTCAAGATGAGGACAAATTGAAGTGAGGATCTGACCCCTGTGTCCCCCTCCGATTTCCATGATACTTGGCAGGTGTGTGTATGAACGGGCCCAAATGAAGAAATACGTGTTTCTTTTTTGTTTCGGCTAAAAAACTGTTTTAGGGGGCAACCCCCCCCCCCAATGTCAATATGAGGACAAATTTAAGGGTGCATTTAACCAATGTGTCCCCCTCCGATTTCCATGAAACTTGGCAGGTGTATAGTGGGGCCCATGGAAGAAATACGTGTTTTTTTTTGTTTCAGCTAAAAAACGGTTTTACAGGGCAAAACTCACTCAATGGTCAAGATGAGGACAAATTAAAGTGGGGATTTGACCCCTGTGTCACCCTCCGATTCCCATGAAACTTGGCAGGTGTGTGTATTAACGGACCCAAATGAAGAAATACGTGTTTTTTTGTTTGGGTTAAAAATCTGTTCTAGGGGTAACCTCCCCTGAAATGTCAAGATGAGGACAAATTGAAGTGGGGATCTGACCACTGTGTTCCCTTCCGATTTCCATGAAACGTGTTAGGTATATAGAGGGGCCCAAAGGAAAAAATACGTGTTTTTTTGTTTCAGCTAAAAACTGTTTTAGGGGGCAAAATCCCCTCAAATGAAAAGATGAGGACAAATTGAAGTAAGGATCTGACCCCTGTGTTCCCTTCCGATTTTCATGAAACTTTGCAGGTGTATAGAGGGGCCCAAAGGAAGAAGTAGGTGTTTTTTTTGTTTCGGCTAAAAACTGTTTTAGGGGGCAAAACCCGCCTCAAATATCAAGATGAGTACAAATTGACGTGTGGATCATCTGACCCCTGTGTCCATCTGCGATTTCCATGGAATTTGACAGGTGTATAGAGTAGCCCTATGCCGCTGTTTCTTCCTATGCCATATTTACGTGGTTTCGGGGTCAGATCCCCACTTCAATTTCTCCTCATCTTGACATTTGAGGGGGGGGGGCTCTATACACCTGCCAAGTTTCATGGAAATCGGAGGGGGAGACTTAGACCTCCCTTGTAAGTGTACAGAAGGTTGTTTCACGTTGATGGTAACGATTTCGATCTCCAGGGAGCAGCACGTAGGCACAGCACAGAGCAACCAGAGCCAGTAGGACGAAAGTACTGTGTGTTGACTTGCAAAGACGATGGTTGGTGTGTGAGTGAGTGTTTATACGGCACCAAAAATTCCAGTATTTTGGGAGGGGTACATCTGTGCCCTTTCCGACGTTGGTTATAGTTATAGTCAGATAATTAAACAGTGCCACATGAAAGATTCCATGTGTCAAAGAAGGGCATCAATGCAGTGTTGAATCGCCATAAAGCTTGCACCGTACCTGTTGCTAGAACCAGTCAAAGTGGGCCTCGGACATATTGGAAGCCCAAGCGTTCCTCCGATGTTGTGCGGAAAGTGAGATCCTTGGTGCGATGTGAAAACCCTGCAACGCAAAGAGTGATTACACAGACAGTGCAATGTTTCCCTGCAACTGTAAATCGCATCATAGCCCAAGATTTACAACTTGTGCGGAAGCACAAGGCTCAAGTTATTAAGTTGCGTGCTTCACATGTCCAGGAGAGGAAGACCAACAGTCGGAAGCTCGACAAAGGCCATCTGGCAGGGGACCGCTGGAAGTATGTGGTGTCCCTGGATGAAGCATGGGTGTATCTGTCGGGATGTGGTAAAAAAGGGCCATCTACTATCGTCCACGTGGTGCAAGAGGTCGATCTGAGTGGGTACGTGAATGTGCTGAAAGTTTTCCACGCGGGTTCATGGTTGTTGGTGCTTACTGCCATAACGGCAAACTTCCACTGCGCAGAGTGGAAAAAAAGGCTGAAATAAATGCAGCCTATTACCAGACGGATATTTTGGAGTCACGTTACAGACATGATATTCCTTCTCTCTATGGCAGTGACACATCTCGTGTTGTCATCCACCAGGACAAGGCTTCCTGTCATAAGGCAAAGTCCACGCAGGCATACATGGATCAGATGGCACGTGAAACGGGCATTCATGCAATCCCCTTTACAGACATCCCTGTGAAATCCCCCGATGCCTCTTCCATGGATTTTTGTGGGTTTCCGTTGTTGAAACGAGCCTTGGGAAGCAGACGGCCCCGCGCAATTGAGGGTCTTTGGAAAGCTTGCCAGGAGGAATATGATCGTTTGGACCAATGTGTTCTTCAACGCAGTCTCCTCCAATGGAAACTCCGCTGCAGGGCCATAGCTGCAAGACAGGGGTATCACTTGGAGCACCACCGCTCGTGGCGTCACGGTTTTTCTTAAGGTGAGGTGGGGTCTAACTTTGTTACCATGGACGTGAAACGACCTTCTGTATTAATTAATTACAAATCGCGCACGCACGTACACACACTATACATATATGTGTATGTATGTATATTATATATATATGTATATTAGCAGGTAACAATATGTTATAAGCACATTCTTACTTTCCAAAGAAGCGCATGTGGGATGGCAAAACGGATCCGGATCCGAAAGTTCTGGATCCGGATCTGAAAATTCCGGATCCGCATCCGAAAAATTTTAGGATCCGGAACCAACCGGATCCGGATTTCGGATGCGCTAGGATCCGGATCTGGCCATCCCTAGTCCAGGCTATTCCAATTTAGGAGACTACCTTACGGACTAAATTCATCGGTGTCGGCGTTTACAACGGCGCTAAACAGAATATTTGGTCTGGAAACAAAGTCATGGTTAGCAATATACATAGATGATATGTGTATACATTCAAAGGACTGGATGGATCATATAAGCAAAATAGACTGGGTTTTATGTAAATTGAAAGAAACAGGACTTACCGTTAAGTTAGAGAAATGTTCGTTTGCAAAGAAAGAAATCAAGTTCTTAGGGCATATAGTATCTGGAGGAAACGTAAGACTTTGCAGCGATAAAAATGAGGCTATAAAATGTTTTTCAAAGCCTACAACCAGGAAGCAATTGCAAAGATTCCTAGTGATATGCAATTTGAGGAGCAAATTTATTAGGAATTTCGCTTCAAAAGCCAAGCCTCTATACGATCTTTTGAGAAAGGATATGAAATGGAAATGGGCACAAAAGGAGGAAAAGGCTTTTAATGTACTAAAAGAAGACCTGACATCTAGTCCAGCTATAGGCCAGCCAGATTTTGAAAGACTTTTCATCATAGGAACAGACGCATCGAATATAGGTCTAGGGGCCTATTTCTTCCAGAAAACCGAGGATGGAGAAGACGTTGTAATTCAATATGCGAGTCGTGCACTGAAGGCGTTCGAAAGGACATATACCATTAGCGAATTGGAATGTTTGGCCATCATATTCGGTATTGAAAAGTTTGCGGTTTACTTGAAAGGAAGAAAATTTAAAATTCTTTGCGACCATAAGAGTCTTATATGGTTAAACTCTGCAAGGCAATGGAATCCTCGCTTGACAAGATGGGATTACTTCTCCAGGAATACAGTTTTGAAATAGTGGATATTAAAGGAAAGGACAATAAAATTGCAGATGCCTTAAGTAGATCCCCTTTACATATCATGCAGGAACCAGAGGAAGTGCTGAAGTTATCCATAAATGCCATCATGGATGAAGAACTCGGGAACATATCCAGACAAGAATGGATAGAAAGCATGAAGAAAGACGAAGAATTAAGCGGCATCCTAAATGTCCTGAATGGAGATAGAAATGAAAACGAAAAGAAAATGAGAAGTGCGAAGATAGAAGGAAAATATGTAATTAAGGAAGGGATGATTTTTAGAGTAAGCATAAAAAAATCAAATCAAGTGCAACTCTGCGTACCTGGAGTACTAATTAAAAAAGTACTCGCAGAAGTGCATGAGAAGTCTGTACATTTCGGGATTGATAAAACATTGAGACTTGCCCGGAGGTTTTTCTTCTGGAAATGTATGAAGAGAGACGTGATGGATCATGTAAGAAATTGTATGTTATGTATAAAAACTAAACCTTCAAAATTAAAAATGGGAAGAGAAGAGTTACACGTAACTGCAAAAAATCCTCTAGATATGATATCTATTGATTTGATTGGACCTCTCCCAAGATCACGAGGATTTACATATATTCTCACATGCGTTGACGTGTGCAGTAAGTTTGTAATATGTTATAACCTCAAGAAGGCTACAGCAAAGGAGATAGTAAAATATTTAGAAGAAGGATTTGTCAAGCACTATGGAGTTCCATTAAAAATTCTAACGGATAATGGTACACAATTTCTGTCGGAATACTTTAAAGATTACTTGAAGTTTAAAGGAATTAAGATGATAAACGTTACTAGGTATCATCCAAGTCCGAATCCGATAGAGAGATATAACGGGGAAATAGTAAGAATTCTAAGAATGTTATGTCATGAAAATCATACGAAGTGGTCTACAGCAGTTAACAGAACCATAAGATGGATAAAGAACTCTATATCTGAGGAAACAAAGAAGAGTGCGGCTGAATTGTTTCTGGGATATATGGAAGAACCCGGAATCTTCAAGGAATTTGATTTGCCGAGGGAAGTAATATCCAAAGAAGAGACTAAGGAAGTATTACTAGACATATACATAAAGAGAATGAAGAAAATGAACAGGAAAGCAGATAATGGTATGAAAATAAAGTTAAAAAAGGGAGACTTAGTATTCTGCAAAACACCCCCAATGAGCAAAGCATCAGAGAAAGCAATCAAGAAATTGTTTTTCATATATGAAAGGCCATATGAGGTCATGTATTTATTTCGGAACACAGCGGTAGTAAAGCATACAGAAACAAATATAGAGAGAAGGGAGAACCTGGAGAATATCAGGAGGTACAACTGCATGGAGGAAGTAAAAAAGAGCTTAGTTGATGAATAATAGAAACAGTAAAAGAAGTCACATAGAACGAGGAAAAATTTATAAATTTACAAATGAACTTTCCAATATATAAATTTTTCATACTCAAGAAGGGGATATTGTGTCACGTGCCAGTTTCGATGACACAATGAAAGTTGCCAGGAGGAATGGTTTCTCGGAATCGACGAGAGATGGCAGCAGGCTATATAAAGAGGAGCAAAGGAAATTTTAAAAAACTTAGAGCGAAAAAGAGGGATTATATATATTATTGTAAATTGAGAAATATATAAAAGAATAGTTCAAATACTATAAAAGAAATAAATAGAATGGTGTATATATTAAATTAAAATAATTAAGAATATGGCTTCATATGAAACGTTTAGGAAAGTTATTATGTAAGCAAACGAATTCAGAAATCTATCTCTTTTTATTTTCCTGACGAGGAGAACATCGTCAGTGTTTTGGTTGTTTGTCCCCGGTGGCGCTGTTGTCAAATTAGACACCCCAAAGCACTTTTCGGTTGCGCTCTGTAGTAGTCGCACTGGGCCATTGGTAGCGCTTGTTATTAGCGATCCTGGTTATTCCCCTTTGGTCGTTAAAATAGGAGGTGGAGCTATTATCAGTTTAGTCGACCCTACCCTTTCCACAAGTATAGCTTGTATTGTTTGCCAAAGAAGCGGGGAAAGCGAGCGCATAAATAAGATTACGCTTTGAAAAGGAAAGATAATAAATTAAAAGAAAAAAGGAAGAAGAAGCCTTTTCCATATTAAAAGAAGAAGAAGCCTTTTGATAATAGAAGAAGATGAAGCCTTTTACATATTAAAAGAAGAAGAAGCCTTTTGATAATAAAAGAAGAAGAAGCCTTTTGCATATTAAAAGAAGAAGAAGCATTTTTGATAATAAAAGAAGAAGAAGCCTTACGATAATCAAAGAAGAAGAAGCCTTGTTGATAGTCAAAGAAGAAGAAGCCTTTTCCGATTACACACATATAGATATATAGATATTTTCTGTGTATTTTGTATAGTCTCAGAATATAGATCCGCATTTAACTATATCATCTTGGCTATAAAACGCTTTCTTATTTGGAATTCTCAAATAAAGAACCTATCCCCCTGAGATTAAGATGTCTGTAGCCGTGCTAAATAACATTTAAGTACGTACCCACAAGGGGCGTAACATCATGCGATATAACATGACGATTATTATTAGAGATTATTTATGAATTACTCTTTTGCAAAGTGAAATAGTTTTCCCTTTCGCTAATGTTAACAACAATGAGATAGCAAAGTAAAGAACTATGAATCAAAACAAAGACAATAGCTAACAGACAGCTTTTGCCTTCCTTTGACGCTTTACTTATGAAACTGGCCTGTGATCGAACATTTCGCTCCCAGTTTTTTTTTAAATTTATTATTATTTTACAAATATTTTTTTTAAAATCTTGTATTTACAAGGACAATCAAACAAACAAAAGTAAGAATGTCTTATTTCAAATTGTTAACCGCCCTGAGCCAAAGGTTGAGGGTGTTTGAAATGCAAAAGCTAACTTTCGTACTTGGTTATTGGAGAGAACGTGCATAGTATTAATATAACGAATGGTTTGTCCAATGAATGTATAGTACTTGTAATTGTGACAGACAGGCGGAGCAAAGGACGAAAATCCCGTGGATACAACAAAACCAGAACTGCATACCCAGCCCAAAACTTGACAAATTGAAATTAAAAGTGCGCAAATGTAGAAATATTATGAACCAGTTATTGGTCCATCATTTCCAGCTGAATTGTATATTTAAACATCTGTCGTAAGTGACTTGTGGAAAGTTTCATCTGCACATTATTTTGCAAAACTCTACCTTTACGATTCAACTTTCCTCTCTATAGGTATATACCCTGTTCGATATCCGGTAAAGGGATATAGTGCTTCGGATTTTATTTTAAAACTGTAGGTCCAGTCCCGTTTAACCTATCTGTGAATAAAAGTGGACTTGAAACTATACGTAAAAAAGATCCACAGATATGCCGACCTCCGTACGGAGTGGTTAGGAGAGTTTACGACGCCAATGGTAACGACATCTGTTTTCTTTGTGAGTGTTCCTGCATCAATTTCGTAATTTCATCCTATCATCACTCATCTACATCGTTGCGATTAGCCAAAAGTGATAGAAAAGCGATGCAAAATAACAAAAACAAATCACACACAAACAACATACATACACTGAAGAAATTTAGTAGCAGTAAAAGTTTTGCATTTCAGTTCACAATTACGTGTGTTTTACATTGAAGTCACTTTAAGTAATATTTTGCGATGGATCCAATATATGTCTGTTACTGACAGTCAATTGTTTTTTTCCTCCTTTCCGTATAGCCTTCACCCGAGTATCGAGACGTTGCCAGTTTCCATCAATGTTTCGTCGACAAAGGCTTCAACAACGATAAATATCACATCTCTACTTTCGATGCGTAAGTGTCATGATTATACTGTTTAGTACTGAATAAAGGTGACGACCATCTGCTGAAAAATGCTGAACATTTTGGCAACGCAGAGTCAGGATTACATGGTAAAGAGCTCATTGCGTCAAGCAGGCTCTGGCAACTCGCTTACAGTTGACAATTTTGCAACAGCGCCAGTGAATTTCTCATCTTGCTCAAGCTCTAACATCAAAATCAAAATCATTATATCTACTTCTTTTAGGTGGAGTTCGACGTTTAATCATACATCGGATAATTCACTTCTTTTGCTGCTTCTTTTGCCTTTCAAGTAAATGCAGGATTGATTGATTTGGTGTTATAAGTTCACTTTATGCTTAGTAAGGCAAATCGGGACTGGACCTAAAGTTTAAACCCGAAATACTGTGTGTCTCCATCCGGTATCGAACTCGGGGCCCCTTGATTACAAGGCGACCACGCTACCACTGCGCCATCGGAGAGACCCAAGTAAATGCAGGAAAATCAGGCTTTCTGTAAGAAACTAAGATAATTAAAAACGTTTCTGCTCTGTCCCTCTCCCTCCTGCAAGATAGCGATAAGAAGTGCTTGCTTCTTTTTTTCTTTTCGCATTGAGTTAAACATGTCAAATGCAGTACAAGAAGACCTGTGACCGGTGGTTGACTGCGGACGGAGTAGATAGTCAAAATGTTACAAATTGAACATTGGACCTATCTTTCTACATTAAACTACATTACTCTTTCAATAAATATACTTTTATTTCTAACTTATCCAATTTATCTTCCAGCCGGACGCTCATTTCTTTCATGGTTCGTTTACTTTCCTCCACATTATGATACAACATGTCAATTTTTTTATTCTACTCTTGCCTATCCTCTTCTCTAAATTTAAGCTGCTTTCGCCTATCATCTTCTCTAAATTTAAGCTGATCTTGCATATCCTCTTTTCTACTCTGCTTCATAAATAACAAAAGTGTCGTGACGCTAACGCTCTCTTTATTTTCGTCAGTTAATTTTTGAACACCCTGTGCACTGTTACTTTTCCTTCCTTGACATTTTCCTTTTCTGACAGTGCGCAGCATATCTTGCAAGAAAACATTTCTTCTATATGCAACTCAAATTTCGTAAATTCTTCTTCGCTCATTCCCGCGCAAGATTTATAGTACCACTTTAAAAAAACAACTACATTCTATTGCTCCCTCATAAGAAAGTTCATTGCAGCAGCACTCAAGTATTTTATTTCAGCCTATTTCGGCTGCTACGTATTGAGCAGGAGAGATCAACGTTCCAACCATGTTCGTACCACTGACTCACTTATCGCTAGCTAGCTAATCCCGTACAGCTGCAACGAAAGAGCCTGCTCACCCGATCAAACTGTACAGCTCTTTTTCTTCACTTCCTTACGTAGAACACAAATATTTTATACAAAAATAATCCTATCTCAACTTATTATTAACATATATTCATATTTTCAGTCACTGATTGACGCATAGTCGTAACGTAATTTCCTGAGAAATATGGTGCAAAAAGATGAATTCCCCCATTTATAAAAGTTCGACTCTGTTGTTGAGTGCGTTGGGTGATCGTACACTCCGGGTTCGAGTCCCGTCAGCCTGGACGAGGCTGTTTTGCAAGTGTATCTTCATCCATTTAACATAATCAAGATTCATCGTCGTAAATTACCAAAAATGGAAGAAAAGCGACGTAAAATAAATAATAAATATCAAATACAAATGACTTCTAAAAAACAGTGGCCTGGCCGACGACAAAGCTTCGTACTGTCCACAACTGCACAAATTAACCTAACAGTCCATAATCCCCCCCACGTCCCTTTTGAACAGGGAATCATTTCGTGGGCTTAGAACTGAACAAAATATAAGACATAAAAAAGAACAAAGTAGGTTTCAGCGGTGGCCCGTGGCATAGCAGCAGCTCCCTTAATGCAGGGAACGGGGAAGCTAGGGACCTGTCTATGCAGTAAAGCATAGCTGTTCCCTGTGCATTGCGCCATGACTCAATATCACGGGAGTGTGGACTGTGGAGTTATAGGGCATAATATGATAAGATGATCTGATTACTCCAACAATTATATGCTGTCTCTCTTCGCCCGAAAAATATACGCAGTGTTAGTGGTATAGGTGACTTCGCACACACCACACCGATAGAGGAGGGGGCCCAAGCTTCAAGACTCCATTCCGAGATCGGAAAATGAAAGAAAGAAAATAATTATGATGATAAATTGAATTCAAGTTTCTCCGATTTGAAACACAATTTATTAAATACTTTTTAATTTTGCGTACGTGTTATGTGTGCCCATATTTCTATTATTCATTTAAATTATGAAACTAATTAGTATGTTAATATCTGCTATTTATATACGAATTCGTATCAAATTAAAATATCGTGACACTTTGCTGAATGAGTTGAAAGGTACTTAGACTTAAAATGTGTTAAGGTTTACAAGCCGTTAACATGTGCTGTTCCCGAACAGCGATATCTCATAATATCTAATAATCACGGTCTCTCGCACAAACACTGCGTCATAAATGAAACAATAAAGAAAGATTCCGCCGAACTACTCTCCAATTAAAAATTATGGCTACTCGAGTTTGCTCTCGAAGTAAAAATTAACCAGTTAACTTATTGAATTGTGAGTTAAGCTATAATTACTATTTTTTTCAATTATGCCTTCAATTTCTTATCCTCGTGAGAACCAATAAAATGCCGCTTTTTTGGTGTTTTTCAAACTACGCTCTCTCTGAGATTCTGTAATTAAAAAATTTGTGGTCCAATCGTGACGAAATTTAAATACGTAGCTCTACTGGTTAATTTTTTGATTGGAGCTCAAACTCGAGTCTCCATAATGTTTAATCCGACTGTAGACAATCATTCGCTTTCAGGTCAATTGCCCTCAAATAGTACCAACACAGAGAAAACAGGAATGGCATAGTCTCCCCCCTTTCCGTACTTTCAAGCGACAACCCTGGAATCAGCCAAGAACGGCGTCACCCACCCCCTCCCCTTCCTTGACGTCCCCTAGCCCACAAGCAAGAAAAAACAGCGTCGGAGATCCAATTGCGTACATGGGCCAATGTTGAGGGTCTCAAACAATTACCAAAATTCTGGTTTGAAAGATTGCATTAATAGTTTATGACCATTTCCTGTCGTACAGGATTTTGTGTATCGCGAGAGGTTACCTGTTTCGTTTGTACCAGTGTCAAGTGAAGGAAATAGTTCGGTATGAAGCCAGCTACGTGCAAGGTTGCTTCGAGGTGTTGCTTGTGCGTTTGCAGAAATGTAAGTGTATGCTGTATGAAAGCGAGCTATTACATATATCTTACTTCAACTGTATTTTTTTTATTTGTATAACCCGAAATGTGTTTGATAGCTTCAGGCAGGGTGGTTATACAAAGTTTGGCGTACCCGTCACAGGGACTCGAAACGAACGAGCATTACTCACCGCATATGGACTGTTAAGATAGAGAGACTGGCAGTGTAGCGACCACGTGACCTTTGCGATTCAGTTTTTCCCTCGCCAGCTGTGTGCGAAGACGTTGCAGTGCAGTAATCATGTCAGGAAAGGCAAAAGAAATGGAGCAGCTTTTAAAGCAAATGGAAACTCGTATGTTCGAAAAACTACAAGAGCAGAGCAACGAGATGCAGGGACAATTACGAGAACAAGGTAAGGAGTTAATCCAGCAAACTAAACACGTTGAAGAAATAATTAATTCAAGTGTGTGCAAAGTTGAAACCTCGTTGAAGCAAGAAATTGATGTCGTAAAAAGTGAAATAGTGAGAATTGAATGTGACCTGAATGCAAAGGTTGAGTTACTTCAAGAAGATTTTGTGTCGTTGGAAAATAGAATAGAAAAGAAAATAGCCGACGATAAAGCAAATATGAAAGAATGTACAGGTGTGTTCAAACAACAAGTTTTAGAATTACGTAATCATTTAGAAGGTAAAATTAATGAGATTGCAGATAATTGCAATGCACAAAACATTAAATTACGAGAAGTTTTTGACAATCAAGTAAAGCAAAACGAAACTGTGTTTGTTGAAATAAAGAAAGCAATGGATAAAGATCAGGCTAAGTTTGCTAGTTTGTTCGTTCTTGTTAAGAGTAATGAATATAGTGCGAAAGAATTAAAAGTAAGGTCATATAATTATGATGTTCATTTACAAGATCTTGCTAAAGAATTGAACGAATTAAATACAAAAGTAGGTCATACTTTTCAAGATTTGAATCAAAGTATGCAGTCTACCAAATGTAAAATTACAGAATGTGATACTACTGTAAAAGGCTGTGTTCAGCAAATTTCTGATATTACACATAAATGACGTAATAGAAGGGAAATGCGTTCGCATGGAATATCAATTAAGAGATTTGAGCAATGAAATAGGCATGTTGAAACTTAGTTTAAATAAGATTTCGTCTAGTATGAATGTTCCTTGTAACACATACGTAGATAGAGAATCCAGAATAGATGTAAGTTCTTTATCGAAATTTAAGAATGAAAATAAGGTATGTTTTCGAGTAAAGTATCTGAACATATTACGTACAGAAAAAAACAAAATTATGTTGAAAAGGAATATAATCCTGAAAGTATTTCTTCAGGTTCTGAATATCAAGTAAAAGTGAAAGGAAATAAAGATAAGGCTGATATAAATGTAGGATTTCCATATGGCAAAAACACTGAAAGTAAACGTGATAGTAGGTTAAGTAAAGTAAATGTAACAGAGTATAATAGATCTGATAGTGATTCAGAACAAAGGCTTAGAAGGTCAGAAAGAAAATTAAAGCAAGGAATATTAAAATATTCTGATGTAGATAGATTTCCTAGGGGTAGGAACCTCGAATACAAATCCCTGGTCCTCCAGGTTGGGGGTTGGGCGTAAGGCCAGCACCCTTAACCTGTAAAACAACCTCTCGCTACGAACTCTCAGACAAGCAAAGCCGGACGGATCTATAAGAGACGACCCACGCAATGTAAAAGGCTAAGGAATGTGGATATTAATGTGGCAACCTGGAATGTCTGTACCATGTTCCAACCAGGTAAAATGAATGAAATTGCAGATGAATTAATAAAATATAACATGCAAATAACAGCATTACAAGAGATAAGATGGAATGGGGATGGATGGATTAAAAAGAAAGAATTCTCTCTTATGTATAGTGGGCATCCAACAATTAAAGCAAGAAATGGCACAGGTTTTTTAGTTACTGGAAATGTGAGGAAATGTATACTCGGATTTGAACCAATAAATGACCGAATATGTAAATTAAGGATAAAAGGAAAATTCAACAATATGACCTTTATATGTATATATGCACCAACTGAAGACACAAACAAAGAAGATATTGAACATTTCTATAGTGAACTGTCAGATGTATATGATAGGGTACCAAAACATGATACACTAATTCTACTGGGGGATTTTAATGCGAGAATAGGTAATGAATCCAGCAGCAGTGGAGTATCAGGCAGATTTTCGCTACACAAAGAAACAAGTGACAATGGAGAAAGGCTGATACAACTAGCACAATTACAAAACCTTGATATTAGTAGCACTAGATTTAAGCATAAAAAAAATCCACAAAAGTCCACAGGTGAACAACGATGTAATCAAATTGATCATGTATTGATCAATAAGAGGAGAGCTACATTAATAATTGATGTCAAAACATATAGAGGACCTAGTTGTGATACGGATCATTATCTTGTCAGAACTAAAATAAGACAAAGAATTAGCATGGTTAATGAAGGAATATACAAGAAAACTAAGAAATGGAATATAGAAAAATTGAAGAAATCTTGTATACAAAACACATACAGACAAGAAATACAAACGAAACTTGAAGAAACAGGAGAAGAAGATGATGTAGAAGTGGAGTGGGATAACTTAAGAAACATCATAGATAGTACTGCTAATCAGGTTTTAGGAACCAAAGCATATGAAAAAAATGAAGATTGGTATGATGAAGAATGTAAAAAGGTGGTTAAAGCAAAAAATGAAGCTAGAAATATATGTCTTAATAGAACTACAAGATCAAATAGAGAAAAATATGAAAATCTGAAAAAGCATGCTAAGAAAATGTGTAGAGAAAAGAAACGCCAAGCAGTAAAAACACAAATAGAAATGTTACAAAAACTAAACACCAAAAAAGAATATAGAAAATTCTATCGAACCCAGAAAGTTATAACACAACAGTATAAACCAAGAACTAGAAATTTAAAATCCAAAAACGGTCAAATCCTAACTGAACAAGCAGAAATAATGAATAGATGGAAAGAACATTTCCAGGGAGTTCAACACAGCATTAGTGTGCCCTATACTTAAAAAAGGAGATAAAACAGTCTGTGAAAATTATAGGGGCATATCACTATTAAACAACCTATATAAAATACTTGCAGCAATAATTAGCATCAGACTAACTGATATGCTGAAGACATTATAGGAGAGTATCAAAGTGGATTTAGGAACAACAGAAGTACTACAGATAACATCCTGATGATGCGTTTGATTTTTGAGAAATGCTATGAATATGATATAGATTTTTATGTTTTGTTTATTTATTTCAAACAAGCCTTCGATTCAATATATAGACCAACAACATTACAAAGGTTACAAGAAATTGGAATACCAAATAAATTAGTAAGATTAATCCGAATGACAATTCAAGACACTAGAGCCTCAGTTAAAATTGAAAATGCAAGATCGGACTTTTTCGATGTCATGACAGGAGTCCGCCAAGGAGATCCTCTTTCAGCAACATTATTTAATTTAGTATTGGACTCGGTGATTAAAAAATTAGATGTGAGAGGAGACATCAGTACTAGACTAAAACAAGTCACAGCATATGCTGATGATGTAGCTATTGTAGCAAGAACTAAGAAAGCTCTTTCAGAAACGTTTATAAGTCTAGTAGAGGAAGCTGCAAGAGTAGGACTACAAATTAATGAAAAGAAAACTAAATACATGAATATTAATAGAACAAACATGAATAATAATAGATCGATATTAATAAATAATTACTCCTTTGAATGTGTTAGTAATTTTACATACCTAGGATCTACACTTAATGAAAACAATAAGATAGAATCTGAAATAGATGAAAGAATAAAGGAAGGTAATAAGGCCTATTATGCAAATGTATCCCTGTTAAAATCAAAACTTCTGAAACGAAATACAAAGATGAAAATATATCTTACTATGATAAGACCAGTGGTAACATATGCTGCTGAAACCTGGACCCTAATACAGAAAGATAGAAACAAACTAAGTATATTTGAGAGACAAATTTTAAGGAAGATCTTTGGCCCAGTACAGATAGAACATGACATATGGAGAATAAGAAATAATGTGGAATTAGAAAAATTAATCAATGATGCAGACATTATACGATATATTAAAAGTCAAAGAATTAAATGGTTAGGCCACATACAAAGAATGGATAACATGAGAACTATAAAACGTATACTAGAATGGAGACCTATGGGAAGGCGACCAATTGGAAGACCTAGAATGAGATGGATTGAAGATGTATGCGAAGATTTAAAGATTCTCAAAGTTAGAAATTGGAAAGAAATGGCAAAGAAGAGGAAAGATTGGAACGACTTGTCTGAGAAAGCTAAAACCCACAAAGGGTTGTGATGCTAATGGAAGAAGAAGATAGATTTCCTAAGTTTAATGCAACAAGAACCGATTATTTAGCTTCTCAGTTCCTACAGGAAGTGGAAGATAGGTTTGAAATGTTGAATGTGTCGAGAAATGAATACATGAGATACATTCCATTGTTATTAGAAGGAGTTGCCAAAAACTGGTACTTACAAGAGAAAGCACAAATATGTGGTTATGATGAATTTAAGCTTATGTTTTTAAATGTATTCGAGAGTTCTTCATGGAAATCGACTCTTTTGGCTAATATTTTGTGTAAAAGGTATTCTAAAGAGTTAAAACAGTCTCTTTTGAGTTACTTCTGGTCTCAGATTAATCTGTTAAACACAATACAGCCTGATATGAGTGATCAACAAAAGATAATTCTAGTAGCTCAACAGTTACCTGTAAAAGTAAAAGAAGCTATTTTAAATCAGCCATACATAAGTTTGAATGTAGCAGCTGAGCTTGTAGCTAGACATGAAGCATTATATACAGGGTATGAACAAGAAACAAAAAGAGATGGTAGATTTGTAGGTGTAAGACAAGTGAAAATTGTACAAGGTGATACAGTTAGGAATAAACTACCTATAACAAACTCTTTTCAAAGAAATTATGTGAATGAAAATAGTGGCAATGTTGGCAATGTTGATAGAGATCAAAACATGTCTAACCGAAATGGGAATGTAAGACAAAGGTCATGGGTTCAAAGACCTAACCGTCCTCAATCAAGTTATAGACTACCTAATAGAAGTGGGAATGATTCAAATATAAGTAGAAGAAGTAGATATAGTTACAATGTTAGTAATGATGACATTATTAGACATGATAGTAATGAGAGAATTGCAAGTGGAACTAGTTATCGAAATAGTAGTACAAATGCAGTACCGTATAACAATATTCAAGTTAGTAATAATAGTAATAGTACATTTATGAGAGGGCCTGTATTAGGAAATTCTTAAATTAGTGGACTGAGATCTTGTTCTGAAGACACAGAAACAGTAAATGTAGATTCTTCGCCTAGAGCGAATGCACCTTTGTTCATGCAATCACAACCTTTAAACTAAGATGCGAGTCTACTGTTACGACGACACATAGTAGCGTAGATGAAGACAATGGTGTTGTGTCTGTAATTAATTCTGACATTGAAACTCATGTAAAGGAGGTTTGTAATGTAATATCTAAACCGAAGATGAGTGAAGCTCAATTGAAAACTGTATGTACGATAGATATTGATTTTTACGAGGATATATTGGAAAATGAAGCACAGTATAACTCAAGTAATATGGTGTTACCTGTGAATTTAAGAAATAAGATAAAAGGTACTACATTTCTTTTTGCGAACATTAATGGAGTAAAGAATAGATGTTTATTGGATACTGGATGTGAAATTTCGCTTATGTCAGAGAAAAGATGAAGAGAAATAATGTCTGAAGTAAAGAGTCCTAAACTTGATCTTGTAGGAGACATAATTTTACTTGATTATACTGGTAAAAGAAAGCAAAAGGTGTTAGGTAAATTCTGTGTAAATCTTGAAATGGATAACATTGATTTTCTAATCCAGTTTGTTGTTGTAAGAGATTTATCAGTTGATGTGTTGTTAGGTTTAGACTTTTTATATAGTATAGAAGCTCAGATTGACTTCAGATATAATGCTATGATGTTTAATTCAGAAGAAAGTTCACATTTAGTTAAGTTAATTCCAATTTCATGCACTTATGTTGAATCTGAAAATAATTTAGAAAATGATTGCCTCAGAATAATGACAAAATCTGAAATGAGTGAAACAGTTGCTAGTATTAGTGATTTAAGGAATAAGACTTTGCAAGCAGAGATTTTAACTGACAATGAAAAGGAGAAATTATTTGATTTACTAGTAGAATTTCAAAGTTTATTTGATGATAAACCAGGACATTGTAATAAATACATCCATGACATAGAACTTAATACAGATGAACCTCTTGTTACGAAACCTTATGCTATACCATATCACTACAGACAAGCTGTACGTGATTATATCAATAAGTTATTGGAATGGAATATTATTGAACAGTGTGATTCCCCATATCTTAATCCTCTTGTAGTAGTATTTAAGGCAGATAAAAGTATACGCATATGTACAGATTTTCGTAATATTAATAAGCATCAGAAGATTAGCCAGATTAGACCTATAAATATTGAAGATGCAGTTCAAGGATTTATGGATAAACCTTATGTTACTCTGATTGATATGTCAGCTGAATTCCATCAGGTATTACTCTCTGAAAAATCAAGAAAATATACTGCATTCTCTTTTGAGGGGAAACAATATCAATATAAAAGACTTGTGTTTGGTACTTGCAATGGTGTGCAGGCTTTCACCATGGCAATGAGTAGAGTGCTTGGAGATACACTCTCTGATAATGTAATAATATATGTTGACGATTTATGTGTTCGTAGTAGTACCTTTGAAGCTCATCTTAAGCATTTAAGAGAAGTATTTTGCCAATTGCAAAAATCTGGTATGACTATACGCCTGAAAAAGACATATTTTTGTAAAGAAAGATTACTGTACTTAGGTCATATTATTGATATAACTGGTATTCATGTAAACCCCGAAAGAGTGAGAGCTATTCTTGATCTTCCAGCTCCAAAAAATATAAAAACACTCCAAAAAATCATTGGTAGTTTCTCATGGATGAGGAAATTTATTCCAAATCTTGCTGTTATATGTACTCCCTTGTATGAATTATTAAGAAAAGGCAAGAAGTGGGTGTGGACAGAGAAAGAACAAAGAAGTTTTGATTTACTGAAAGAAGCAATTTCAAATGATGTTAAACTTTTCCATCCAGATATTCATCAAAGATTTTATGTCCAAGGAGACGCCTCCTTACTTGGCGTTGGAGGTTATTTATTTCAAATTGTTGATGGTGAAAAAAGGGTAATAAGTTACATGAGTCGTACATTAAGAAATCATGAGAGGCATTACACCATAACAGAACTAGAGTGTCTAAATCTATTATTCTGTAAAGAAAAATGTAGCCAATATCTTCTAGGAAGAGAATTCACAATCGTATGTGACCACAAATGTCTTATTTGGTTAAATCACTCAAAGAATTGGAACCCTCGTTTGTTGCGATGGTCTCTCCAGCTTCAGAAATACCAATTTACAGTGGAATATTGTAGAGGTTCTGACAATGATCTCGCAGATCTATTATCAAGACATTTTGAAGGATCTGAACCTGTCTTGGTTCATGTTAACAATAATATGGTCTTGAGAAATGAAATTTTGGATATACCAGTAGAAATACTGGTGCAAGATCAATGTAATGATGAAGTGTTTCAAACTATCATTAATTATTTAAACAATTCTGAAGGTTTGAATATGAATTTGCCAAGACAATGTAGAAATTGGAAGAAATATTATAAAATATGTAATGGAGTTTTGTTAATGAGAGATTTTCATTTTGAAAATTCATGGAAGATATGTATACCTCAATCTTTGATTTCTGTATTATTAAGAAATTATCATGATAACATGGGCCACTTTGGTGGTGATAAAGTTCTTAGAAGAATGAGGAAAATTTATTACTGGCCTCGTATGAGAAAAGATATTTTGAGTTATGTTAAAGACTGTGAAATTTGTATGAAAACAAAAACAAACAGGCATCCCCCTAAAGGAACTTTTCAGTTACATTATAACAGAGGTGAAACAGTTTTATTTTTAGATATTCAAGGTCCTTTGGTTAGAAGCTCAAAAGGAGAAAGGTTTTTGTTAACTTTGCAGGATGCTAATACAAGGTATTTATTTGCCTATCCAATGAGATCTAGTATAGCTGATAGCATTGTGAAAGTCTTCTTAGAAGGATATATAAGACACTTTGGTATTCCACATAAGTTAGTAAGCGATAATGCTGCAGTGTTCCATTCTAAGAAATATGTAAATACTTTGACTAACCTAGGTATTAAGTTAACATACACTCCTATGTACCATCCAAATTCTAATTTGGTTGAACGCAGTCATTGTGAACTAAACAGACTAATGCGTGTATTTTGTAAAGAAAAACATCAAGATTGGCCCAAGTATATTGATATAATTGTGAGTTTACTCAATGATAGCATACATACTTGTTTAGGGTATGCTCCATCTGAATTACAACTTAATAGGAATCTGGAATCATGTACTCTGAATCACTTTCAAGTACCCCTCAATGAAGTTCCACAATGGAAAAATAAATTATATATGACTTCTGTTAAGGACTTAGAGATAAAAAAGAAAAGGAATGAAAGATATAATGTAAGGCAAGAGAATAGAGCTGAGATTAAAGTTTCAGATTTAGTATTTATCAAAATTCACTACCTTAGTAATCTTCTAGGGAATCGTATCAAAAAATATTGTGAAATTTATGAAGGTCCATATTTAGTAGTTTGCAACAATGCAACTAATATTTTCAAGTTAATAGACTTAAAAACTGGTAATATTAGTGATAATCATCATAGTGATAACTTGAGAGTATGGAAATGTTCAAGTGAGAAGAGAGATTATTATTTAAAACAATTAGAAAAGTTAAACGCAGAGTTATACAAGCATTTATTCAAATTAAAGTATAGAAAAATATGTTGTATGCAGATATGTATTCTACATATTTTGATATTTTGTTTCTAAACACAGATATTTGTTATAATGATAATTATGATTTGTTTTTGGGTTGATACAAGACTTGAATTCTTTTGATGAATTAATCAATCATCTTTAAAAATTAAGAAACAAAAATTTGAGTTATTTTTTGTGTATCATGGAAATGTAATTTTATTTTTGAATTACCTAAGTGTGAAACATTTAGAACTTATACATGTAATAACTATTCATGGAAGATGTCAAAAGTGTAAAATTTCACTTACTCCCTTCGTGAAATTTTTCATTGAAGGAGAGGGATGTATGACCATTTCCTGTCGTACAGGATTTTGTGTATCGCGCATGCGCGAGAGGTTACCTGTTTCGTTTGTACCTGTGTCAAGTGAAGGAAATAGTTCGGTATGAAGCCACCAGCTACGTGCAAGGTTGCTTCGAGGTGTTGCTTGTTCGTTTGCAGAAATGTAAGTGTATGCTGTATGAAAGCGAGCTATTACATATATCTTACTTCAACTGTATTTTTTTTATTTGGATAACCCGAAATGTGTTTGATAGCTTCAGGCAGGGTGGTTATAAGTTGTTATACAAAGTATAGCTAAATCTAAAGAATAGACTCGATAATATGGAGTCATGGACATCGTAATTGTACCTTCAACATTTTATCATTCCACATCATTGTCTGGATTCATCCACGAAATAGATCGGTGACGTAAAATAACCAAAATAGAAATAGCTATATAGGAAACATTTTAATTGAATAGGTCGCAAATTCTTTCAAAATAATGTGACGTGTAGAAAGGTTTGTATTACAATCGAAGCAAGCAAGAAATATTTCTTGCAAAATTGAGGATAAAACAGGCAATTTTGACCAAATATTTAGTTATTTAGTCTAAAATTGCATACTAAAGTAAAATTTTGTTAACCGTAAGAGGCTGCTGGTAGATTAGAATGTAATCTTGATTTATTGGGGGGAGGCAAATGGTATATCGCCAAATGCCGTGACGATATATCGCTGACACGATATATGTTCTAAAATATCGTGACTATATATTGCCCAACACTAGTAAAAACTAATAACTTGGAAGTAAAATTGAAAGTTTATTTCAAATGTAAACGAAAGAAGGTAAGGAGAGGAGATTTAAAATTGTAAACATATTTAATATAGGATTCAAAGGTTCGTAGGTAAGCGAAGATATGTGGCCCCCGAGAAAAGTGAGTTTACACTGGATATAAAGCAAAGCAAACAGCCCGACTATTTATTAAAGTTCTTGAAAGAAATGGGCCAGAGGAAAAAGGCCATCCCTTTGGCTGGTCGCAAATCCGAGTTAACCAATTTTCAGGACCAAACTTGAAACCAAAGCTGAAGAAATGAAAACATACAGTTCCTGGATCAGCGCTTCTTTCAAATATTCATTGCCGGTAATGGCGAAGATGAGGGTGAATGGTAATACGATCAGATTGATGAAGTGACAATCACAAACCTATATGGACGACACAACCCAGGCACCAGAGACTCGTTAGTCTGATAAATGCAGTTCAGGGTCAGACTCCAAGATACACATTTTGCCGAAGTACAAGATAATTTCAACTATATTCTTCTTATTCAATTTATTCGACATAGCATGCAGTTTTTCTTGCATAACAATTGTGTTACTGAATTCTAATTAGATTTCTTTATGTGTAAATATTTAGCGTACTACAAACTGCACGAGAAATTACGCTACTGGTTTTATATATGGCCTCATTAATCAGTTCTTCAGGGGGGGTGCAAAACTGATATAGCAGTCACCGTAATCAAGATATCTCGGACTCGATTTTCAGTGGCGGCACATATAAATAGTATAAATACCGTCACAATAATAGCAAAACCTGTGCTAAGGTGATAATGCATACCCATAAACCATAAGGTAAAATGGTTTCTGTGAAAGGGGGAAATGAACGTATGACAATTAATGTAAGATTGTCCAGATAGGCTACTGAAACACCCCTTAACACTCCCAAATAAATTAGTCTGCGCTTGCATATGTGTGTGAGGGGAAGGGAGAGGAGAGCGTATAGTTTGGAATTATATTACCCACATGTTTAAGTGACATTTCAGAAGCTGAATATCTTTTCCCCGGCATCATGAAACATGCCCTTGAGACTGTGTATCGTACGTTAACTAAATAACGGAGAAAAGGATGGTAATTGGACATTATTGATTGTTTTGGTGTTGTTCACTTTTCTTTTCTGTCGCTTTCGACTAATCGCGAAGATGAGGATGAGCTCTGGATTGCTCCATATATTTAAGTCGCAATTAGTCATCATGCACAGTTTTTTCCTCCACAACTACGTAAGTTTGAATAGAAAAGAATAGTTACAAGGAACACAGACATTTGCTAGTAAAAAAGCGTGATCTCGGCGCTTTACAAAAGTACGAAAAAATTTTTTTCTTTGTAATTAACAAATCACCCAACTTTTTAACCGCTACGGCCACTAGGCCTAACTACAGTATACCAAAGCGTCTCAGGTTCAACTACAGTTTCTGCCTCGATCAATACTCTCATCACGGGAATTTTAACGTCCTTTCTACAACAATTCTTTTCTCAAAAAACACGACAGTGCAGTTATGCAACGTGCGTGTATAAATTTTAGCCACAGAAGATCCTACATGTGTAGGGGTTCGAGGAATAAAGAGTGTCTGACAAATGGCAACCGTTACGGAGAAAGGGGGACGGGATGGATAAAGCCGCGTTTACACCGAATGTTACCTGCAAACGTTATGAACTTTTTGTTACCAACGCGGTTAACAACAGATGTTGTCAAAATGTTGGTAGCCATAACACTACTTTCACTTTACTTTTGTTAATAACTTCTGTTAACATTTTGGTTCCAAGATGCCGACTGTGGAGGACGTTGTACTCTCTGTGGCAGCATGTGTCATTTTGTCGAAACAGAGAAGACCGAAGATTCTGGATGAGACCTTCACTGCGGACATGAGCTAATTGTAGGGGAAGTGCCCTTTGATCTGTACCGACTTCTAGTGGATAACAACATTTCTGTTTCCAACACGGGAAATCTGTTGCTAACATGAGATGTTGATAAGAAATTCACAAGCGTTTTTCAAAATAATAACATTTGCTGGTAACATGTGTGAGCAACCCCGGTGTAAACGCGGCTTAACAGCATGGATAAATCCGGGAAAGTTTCGATACAAAGTTTGTTTTCCAACAGTTTTGTTATCCTGAATTGGTATTGAACTACAGCTAGGATCGTAGCAGTTAGTTAACACACTATTCTGTTCATCTTTTGAAACTTTTCAGGTACTACAAATCGACAATAACACTCAAAATAGACGATTACGTCACATTTACGTGTAAATGTAATGTAATTGTTTGAGCAATGTTAATTTGTTCGAGCAATAAAATGTAAATAATAATTTAAGAACTAAGAATATGATTTACATTTATTGATTTTACAGTATATTGATTGATTTGGTGTTTTATAAGTCTGTTTTATACACAGTAAAGCCAATCGAGACTCGACCTACAGTTTAAAGTGGTATCCTAACAACTATGTGCCTCCACCGGGTATCGAACCCGTCGAACCCGTCGAACCTGGGACCCCTAATTTACAAGACAACGACGCACAGTATATTTCTTTCTGTAATGAGAACTTCCGTTTCACTTTACGGAAAGAATATAAAAACTTAGGAAAATATACTGGCTCTAAATTAAGAATCATAACATTGTGTAAGATGACATGAACTTTCGCTTGCTGTGCATAAGTAAATATTGAACAGTATTTATTGATTTCATTAAACAAGAAAACAAATGAAAAAAGTGTGAGCAAAATAATTAGTTGCAAGTCTAGATTCAATGGTGACAGTTGTTGCTTGATATGTTGAAAATCTCGCCGTAACTGCCGACCTGAAGGCACCATGCAGTGCATATCAGCTCCCTCTCTCACTCTGTGTGGGAGTATGTAAATAGGAGTCCTAAACCAGCCTCAAATATGGTGTTAGAAATTTCAGAAACTGGAAAAATTCGATTGAAAATTCAAAGTTCATGGAAAACTTAAATTAATTTTACCTCGGAAAATAACAGTTGTCTCAATAATCAAATCGACTGAGGAGAATGTATTTTAAACTTTTTGGCCGTTATTGTTAGTTCATTCAAAGTATTTTGCTCATGATAGCCTGTACTCGGAAAAAAATTGCTACTACGAAGGAAAATTTCATAGAACGTTTAAAAGACAGAAGGTAAAATTTTCCAAAATGTTGAATTCAATTATTGTCTCTTCATTCCGTTTCCAGTCTCTTATTTTGATCAAATATTGCTTATTTGATGTATTAAAAATGTTTATGTGCAGATCTACCTGCTAATTTTATAGAACAGCGTTTAAAATTTTTTACATTATTAATGACTAGGCTATATATCTTGCAATTTCTTACGCAACTCACACTGTTTCACATCCAAAATTATTTTTCACTTTCAACCTCTCTAGTGCATTCCAATTTAATAATTTGATTCCACCCCCCAAATAATTTGAAGCTACAGAAAGCAGTTATAATTCCTAATATTTTTGCCTTACGAATTTGAAAAAAGTGGTACAGCAGCATGCCTGTGGTTTCATTTGAGGTGGGGGACTAAACCTAGAGCCTATTGAACGTAGAGGCAACTTTAGTAAATAAGGCACAAACGAGTTTTCCTCCCTCCTTATGTATGTGTTTGTATGTGTTACCCCAGAAAACCAGAGTAGACGCACGACAGATTTTTTCTTAGTGTTTAGAACTAAGTTACAATATTTAGAACTAAATTATAATATTTAGAACTAAATCAACCTTTTTATTTGCCTATTTTATTCATTATTCATAAATTAATATTCATATATTTATAAGACACAAATTATTGATAAACCAAAAGAGTTGATTTAGTTTTAAATGTTACAAATTAATTTCTAAATATTATAATTTAGTTCTGAATTTTGTAACTTTCTTTTAAACACTAAAAATGAAACTGCCGGTATTTCATTCTCATTCTACCTCTACTAACCAGGTAGTACATAACAGCGGTGTTGAGAAGCACTGGCCTGGAGAAAAAGATTAAAAAATTGCTTCAATGTAAGAGAGGTGGTCAGAATTGCAACAGCGTGTTTGTGTTTACATTCTTTAATTTACATATGTGTTCAGCCACTATTGGCGACGACAAAGGTGAATTATGAGTTACAGTTACAAAGGTACACTCATGCCCAGGCCAGAACTTGAACATACTTGATTGATTTATTTAAATTATGGACACGTCAGCACATTGGCCATTGCATTTAGCACTCACTTGGGTTTCCAACCGAGTTCTCACTGCTTTATTTGAAAATGTTGATTTTTCTCAAAATTTCGGAGTGGTTCTAGTCCCTTCAAGCCTCCCCCTCTTCTGCCTACGCCAGTGATTACAGTCGAGACAAATACTAGAACTGCTGTGGTCCGCAGGGCAAACAAGACAACACAAAGCAGAGGATTATGCTGCCTGGATGTCTGGGCTCCAGAGCCTCGTAATTCTGCAGAATGCGGCCCAGGCCATTGGCACGTGGAATTTATACCCTTCATGAAAGTCACACCTTACACCACGCACAGGGAATCGAACCCGGATCCCTCGCTACGTAGGTTACCAGTATACCACTCAACACGCTCGACCACCGAGATATCTACATATGACCCAATAAAAATCACAGAAGAATGCTGCACGATAGATTGATGGAAATCAGATAGCCTAATTATTAAAGAATACTTTTCACTGCAAGGTGGAAGTTTAACGACTAACTGATAGAAATCACGCTATACAAAAAAAAATTTAGTGGTTTATTTTTGACTTCAGAAGATGTATACTTTCTTAAATATTCCCTCAAAATATTCTAAAGTTCATGAAATACTGTTGTTTTGTTAAACAAACTTTACTTCTTCCCTTCATACACGGGAACAGACCCACCTGTGTATCTCAGATGACGTCATAAGCCAGAAGGGCGAGTTTTCAGGACCGCGTTACATTCACCTTGCGGTCTTTCCACCATATATTTATATAAATGTTTGCATATGTCCATAAAAATAAGCGGGCATTACAGGCAGCAAATGTTGGCATCTCCGTCAGCGCCGCCCGCCACGCTTCTCCCGATCTCTCGTCTGAAGATCGAAATGGACGCACGATAGAAACGCTGCAGCACAGTCGGTGTGTTATAGGGTAGAATATTGACCACCGTTCTTCATCACGTCACTGTTCGATCATATCAAGTTACAAGGGGCGAGCGAGTGATATAGCAAACCAAGGAACACCCCCTCCTCCTTCTGTTCTAGCCGTAAATACGATAACGTGATGATTCAGTTACAGAAGAAGAAAATAATAGCTACTATAGTTTTATTTGATTTTTCGCGAAGAACTGAGAAGAAGGGTAGATGTAGAATGTCGATTGCAATACTGAAAACTGAATCATTACAACACTAACTTGAAAACAAGTTCAAGGCCGTCCTCAGAAATGTATCCACGTTGGGCCAAAGTCACTTTCAGACATTATGTGCCTATTTGTTCGAATTTCTAGAGAAAGCAAGGCATATACTATAGAAAATAAACATTTCTCAGTTAAGTGCATCATTATTAGTAGTATTAGTATTACGTAACAATTTCGTTTTTTTTACGTTAAAATTACTTTACTTTTTGTTTTAATATTTACACAGTAATGAAACATGAATCATAATTGGATAGTTTCATATGGTCGGGTCGAGAATAGAATTTGACGTCATTTGTATCTCATCTTAGGATATTTTTATTAATACGTAAAAAATATTTTTTTAAAGAAGGAGAAGTGTGCATGAGCGTCATAAAGGAAGATGTATTTCGAGCAAAGCAAAACAAAATTCTAAATGGGACATTGGGAGAGAAGTGAGCAAGTGAGCAGGATTTTCTTGAAACTGACAAAATCCATTTAAGTCTCCTGTTCTTTCTAAATAAGAATGAGATGGATGTGACTATTAAGAACGGTTCGCAGTGCGTGTCGGAGTGAGCAAGAAATGTTTAGTAAATATATTTCTTGAAAAACTGAGTTCTAACTTTAAAGTAATAAGTATAACCTTGAGTTGCAGCCCATAGAAACAAATGTTTAGAATCCGGAGCTAGCAAATCAATTGTCACTAAATACATGGTAAAAACAGACAATTTGGTCCAAATTTAACAAAGTATATCTTGCCCCAACCCTCTATCCCCTGTCACGTTCCTGGTCTTGTATATATATATAAGTGTCAGTTCATTAGAAATCCATTTCGTTGACTGTGGGCTCACTGAAGGTCTGCTTGAGACGATTCCAGACACTTCGGCGCCAGAGGCCAACTGGGTCGCTCATAACTTGCTTTTGGCGCGAGCACGATTCGGATGGAAACAGACAACTCTGCTAGTGATTGTTGCAGTCTAATTCTCGAATGAATATTTCACCCTTCAACAACTCCCATATTCGCAAAATGGTACATATTGTGTTTGGTTAAGTCCACTTTATGCACAGTAAGGCTAATCAGGACTGGACATACAGTTTAAAGTGGGATCCGAGCCACTTGTGCCTCCACCGGGTATCGAACCCTGGACCCCTTGATTGCAAGGCGACGACGCAACCACTGTGCCATCGGGGAGGCCCACTACATATTGTGCCAGAATATTTTAAATAGCAGGTATTAATTGTATTTTTGACTGTAAACACGAGAATCTAATAAAAATGTTCCTACATTTTTCATCACGTTTTAATGAAGTCAAAAATACAATGTTCAAACTTTCTTGTAATACTTTTCTAGATATCCAAGTTACAAGATGTTGTAACTTCTCAATGACAAATTTCTTGCAACTTTAGTATATTTCTCTCATTGTAATCATCATTTCTCAGCTACTATATAGTAAACGTTCATGCAACTTCCCACTCTTTAAAATTATGCACCTTTTGCGTGAGGCCCGCCATCATAAATTAGGAGGTAGGAAAAGAAACTGATGACACGCTCACTCAACAAGAGGCCTTGCATCAGTGGTGCTTTCAAATCTGGGCCGATTAACAATTACAAAAGTCGGAACGAGTTTACTCCATAGATTGAGCTGATGCACTCGTATCCGGACTGAGATTTTCTGTGTCTTATACAGATGACTGCAGGCATAGCAGCTTCGTCGACGGTCAATATTTTCCAAATAACTGCCCTAAATCAAGAAATGTTCCAAAATAGTGGGACATTAAGTGAGATATAATATGTGGCCCATTACAACTACATCCATGCAACGCTGTAATGCACTTTACTTTACCCTTGCATGTTTCACATTCATATTATTTATTAGTATTTTTTCTGTTAAGAACTCTACACCTTTCCAACGACATTAAAGTCTAAAGTCTTAAAATACCACCATAAAATAAAGATTGTTCATTTTGTGCTCGTAGGCTTGTTTTGTTGTACTAAGTCGCTGTGTATTAGTAGCGACATGTTTTCTGCTGCCATTGGTTGGAAATGTTCCGTGTGTACGTCGATCCAAACTGTTTCTTTCAAGGTTAGTTGGTAAAACTACACACAATAATAAAACTAGACCGTATGATCGCAATAATCGAGACAGTTAGCTTCTTGTGCTTTTGTAGTCAGGTCAGTTCGTTCTGCCAAGACGACACCATCTACTTTTTATAAGTAGTGAATTGAAAACCTTTCTTGTGACTAAGAAATGTCTTCCTCTGTTGCTAATATCGGACTCTTGAGATAACAGTGTAGAATAATGGTGCGTTCGCCTCTACCTCAGTTTGGTGAAGCCACTTGTTTCATTGCGACATTTTATGAGAGTTTTTTAGTCGACGTTCCAAAAAAATGTGACGCAACATCAGTTTAGGGTTGTAGAGTCACGGACCCTTCTGGGTAGTAATGATTCCATTGAAAGTCAATAGTGTTGCTACAACACAGAAGTGTCCGTGACTACGATATGATTATTTACCAATAATATACTTCTCCCAACTCGGCCTCGAGAACATTGGTTCATTTCTCTTTATTAATCGTGGTTTTTTATCCTACGTTTGAGACTGGGTAACGACATGAAGACATACGATATTTAAACTTCTTTACTGTATGCTTGCTTTTGGTGCAGGTGGAACTCGTTTGTTTGAGTTGGTGTTTTAAGTCCGCTTTATGCACAGTAAGGCTAAACGTGACTGGACCTACAGTTTAAAGTGGAATCCAAACCTTGAAATGCCTCCACCGAGTATCGAACCCGGGACCCCTTGATTACAAGGCGACGAAGCAACCTCTACGCCATATTTTTTAAGGAATACCCCTAACCGGAAGTATCCCCCGTTTTTCACTATATTCTCAAGATTTTCATTTCTCGGTTATTCTCAATTTTCAGTTTTTCTCATTTGGACAAACACAAATACCCGTGCCTTACCCGGGACTCGAACCCGGAACCCCTGGCGTCGTAGCGCGCCGTGCTAACCAGTCCGCCACGAAGGTCGACAGGGCCATCGGGGAGGCCTTAGGTGGAACTCGTGCCCCTCCTACTTGACTGCGAGAAGAACTACCGAAGTAAGAAAGGACCGGGCGACCCGTAAAAAAAGCGCGAAAACTAAATGCTTGTGCTAGGACGCAAAGAAGCACCAGCAGACTTCATGGGTGACGTGGAAGTAGAGGTCAGGGGATGAACAGTTACTGTGACCGGGTGGTTGCAAGGAATGAGATTTATAAAACGTTTTATTGTTCGCTCCATTCGCGAAAGAAACATTTCTGTACGCTTCACATCAAGTTTATACGTCAATCATTCATTACGAGTATCACAATTATGCCCTATCTCAGGGGATCCCAAACTTTGTAGTTTTAAAATTTTTCCGCGGCGCCCAAGTCAGAATGTAGGCATAGGCCTATCTAAAACTCGCAACGCTAAGTTAGTGTTGTTAGGTTGCTTGCCTTATGTTAAAAAATAAGCACATATTTCAAATTCAGAAACATTGTTTATGTAAAAAGGACTAAATATAAGCAAATGTTTGGAACAATCATATCTAAAACCATCTGTAGTCTTACAAAGTAAGTGGCATTTCAGTGAAAATATCGCACCCCGGGGAGCCGCGGAGCACACTTTGGGAACCACTGGCCTATTCAATATTGAATCAGTTTGTGAAGAAAGGTTTAATTAAAACATCCATTAAGACTCACACCATTATATGCTTGAATAGTTTTACTGTACTGGACTTCTGGTAAATTAACACTTAATTCATTTTACAAAGAAATTAAATAAGTTACTTTTCCTTTCCTCGTTTTTTCCAAATGTAGCTACAGTCTACATGGAACAGCCATCTGAAGCACCACCCTCCTCCCCCAATCTAATAAATCCAACAGACGTAAAAGTTTTGTCGAGTATAGTCTCCAAATTCTGTTCTCACGCAGAGAGATAAAATCGTAACAATTCTATTGCGAGTGACCCTTCACATCGATGAGGAAAGTGAGATCCTAGTTCCAACGAATAATTCGTTAGTGCCGCTTCAGTAGATTATAGTGCACGCTGAGTGTGCACAGAAAGTAGAGTTTCAAATATAATGAGTGGCTTCGCAAATGGTCTACGGAGACTGTATTTGTATAAGCATTCTCTTCTTTTCCTGAGGAGAATTCAATAAAACAATGGCTTGGTGTAGCTTTCAGAGGGGAGCGGCATTTGCTTGCACATTATGTGAATAAACTCGCCTAAGTTGGAAAAGTGGTGTATCAGTACTTTCTAATAGCATAGCTGCCCCATAGCAAATAAGTAGACTTTAAGGCTGGCTGAAATTTCCTCTGCGCACTTACTTTAAGGTTTGTATGCATTAAACAGGTCAGTTTAACGTGCATACAGATGCAGAGCGTGGTTCTGTGTCGAATTGTATGGGGCAGTTAAAACTTCTGTAAATGGCGCACTACCAGTTAAACACATTTATAACTGCAGATGATACTCCACAGGGAATTTCTTTCGCCGGAATGTCTTCAACTAGAAGATCTGTGTTACATAATGAACTAAATCCTTTATCTGAAATGGAGTTCACGTGTGTAAACCGTGGTAACTCGAGTGTGGGGGATTTGATTAACTTTCAAACCATTTCTCGTCAAGAAAATGTCACGTCTGTTGTGAATACAGGGACCATATTCAAGGGACCAGAACTATCTAAAATATCAGCTCAGGCAGCATCTAGCTCGATGCAGAATCTCTTACAGAAAATTCCTCGCTTGATTAATTGTGATGCTATATCTAGAGTTGGTTTCTTGCTAGAAATTCAAAAAATTCTAGAACTTAAAATTTTCCCTACACACGATGTTCTTGTTTCATTACTAGACAAAGTACACGAACGTTTAGTTCCTAAGTGGTTGAAGCATCTTCGAGAAGGTGTACAATGGCAGCAGCTAGTAAATGATATATTGGACGTTTTTGTGACGTCATTAGGCAGGAACGAGATTATCCAGAAGTATGTGCTGTGCAAGCAATCAGTGACGGAATCCCCACTCCAGTTTTTCTTGGATAGAAAACGTTGTGCGTTGTTACTGCAAGTGAATTGGACAGAATCTCGTTTCATTGAACTTGTGATCGAAATGTGTCAGAAAGATTATTGTTTCTAGAAATTCCAAAAGCTTATGCTCAATTCGAGATAATACTCGAAAAACTACAAAAGCACCTCACGGTAAAAAGTGACTTTTACCGAAGTTCCCAACAAAAGGGAAAAGGCGAAGAGTAGTGTATATTGAGCGTTTCTACGCAATACTTGGTACGAGCTCTTTTTTAGCCTCTTTTTTATCAATTGAAAATCAGTTTTTGACATATTTTGACAATTTTTTGTCGATGTTTTAGCGCTTAGCGATGTTTTAGCAAAATTTCCCTTTTTTCCCTTTTTTCCCACTCATACTTGGTACGAATGCCACGATCTTACGTGATATAACTTAACCTATTCATTTTTTTGTGCTAAACTACACGAGAGCCTCTACGTGCTTTGACCTACTAGTAGTGGTAATGGACCGGTTCACGGACATCAAGTGAGGATAAAAAAAAACTCAAAAACTCACTTTCTCTCCACGTTCCGCGCCTCATTTATTGCGCTGACGATGTTTCACAGCGAAGAAAACAGCACCAAAACCTCAAAAAACTCACTTTACTCATTTGAGGATCACCAAAACCTAAAAAAAAAACTCTTTCTCTCATTTATTGCGCTGATGATGTTTCACAGCGTGTTTATATATCGTGACCTTTGTAAACCTCTCTCGGGAACGATGTGTAGTGGACTTTAGAGAGTTCTGCGCCCTTAAGTGAGGTTCAGTGTTACCAACCCCCCAAAGAAAAGTGGACAGAAAAAGCTCTGGCATCACTTTTTAAGCTATTTTTTTACCTCTTGCTCTTATGCTACTTCGTCCTTTGACCTACACTTTTGAAATGACTTACGACATTTTCCTATAAGTCTGTCTCCTCTTACTGTAAGGTCCCTCAGTGTAATCTACTACGACCTTGCTCTCAGCGTAATCTGCTACGATGTTTTTTTTTTAAAAAAAAAAGCTCATGTGTGATCTTCTGCGGTGTGTGTGTGTGTGTGATATTCAAAATTATTTTTGTTAAGGCCCTCAAAATAGAAAAAAATATCCCGCCAGAGAGGGGTGCGTGGTGCCCCAACACCAGTTCTAATGGTCATGGCTATCAAAGCCATGCCTCTGTAGAGTTTCATGAGTTATTATTTTTTTTTATTTGCGCACCGAACTAACTTACATTGTATTTTATATAACCTTGTTGATTTTTTTAGTATGTGGCAATTATTATTTTTACGAATTATATTTTAAAACTGCTCTGTGACCCTCTCGTTCTTCACGTCGTGGACGAAGGACTTCTCTGCGACCAGGATGACGCTGCACACGGTGTCCTCGGGCAAGGCTTCGTGGAACTCGCAGACGATCTTGATGTTGGTTCGATCGTTGACCACCACCTGCTTCCGTTTCGTGGTATTGATGACGAACATCGGCCTGCGTGCTTTGAATTCGCTGGGCGCGTAGTACATGTCCACGTTTCCCTCGGTCACGCGCTTGTAAGCCGTGTAAGCTTCGTAAAGTTTGAGGTAATCGTCTTTGGTCATGTCGAGGTTGTAATTCTCGCGCGGGAACACTTCGTTCCTACCATTCTTGAGATAAACGTTCTTGATCTTGCAGTCGTCGAACTTGCTGGAACCTTTTTCCTGATTGTTATCGCGCCCGGTCTGAAAGAGCACTACGACGAAATCTGGCATGTCGAACTGTATGTTGTTGAACTGAGTCGTGACGTCGAATTTCATGTGACTTCCCGACGCCAACTTCTGCACGCACTGGTAACCGTGAAAGTGAATCGGCACCTGCGGACTCTTCAAGAACTACGCTTTGTACTTGAGGGCGTAGTTCGTTTCGTATTCCACGATCGGCATTCTCAACTCCATGCTCCGGATGACGCACTTGGCTGCTTCGGGTAAAGTGTTGGGCAGCGGCGTGATACCGTCTGCGTTCAAGTTGGTGTATCGCATCAGTGTGTCGTTGTCGTTGGCCGCTCTTTGAAAGGTGACTCTCAGTCCTCCCTTCCACACGATCTCCTTGTAGTCGGAGAAGAATCCCGGAAGCAGACGCATGGGAAAGACCACCGTGTGATTTCTCGTCGATATTTTCGTCCCCGCTTCGAAACCTCCCGCCTGATAGTACGCTGCGTCCGTTTTGGATAATTTCAATGTTCCCACTGCCGTCGACGTGATGCCTGGATAATCGATTCTGTCGATGACGGTGTTGTGTTTCCTCACCTCCACCTGCGAGAACAGGTGAGGCACGAATTTGTCCACGAGTTTCAAATTTGCATTGGGCGGAAAGGCTTCTCCGCTTTCCTTCTTCACCACGTCGAATTGAAGGTAGAGGTCCGCTCTGTGAGGATGAACGAACCCATCCCCTACGTCCACGTCGTATTCGATCTCCCTGTTCGCTTCGTTGAGATTGGCGAACGTGCGACGGTTGGGAGGGAATGATTGCAATTTGTAACTTTCGATTTGCTCCATTTTTTTTTCACTATGTGTGTTATTTATTATACGTTGATCTCCACGACGGCCGTCGTAGTGGCACCTGCGAAATCCACCACGTCTCCTTTCTCGTTCCTCACCACCAACTCTTTGTCGTCTATGCCGTTGCGACATACTGGAAAATAGATCGGCGAAGATGGTGTGTAGATGATCGGTTCCATGAATTCGGAACTGGGTTTGAACGTGGCTATGATTCCCGTCTGCTTGTGACTTCCCAGCAACCCCCCGTCCGAAGATTTCGTGATCATGCCTTCCGCTACGTTGCAGTGTACGTTCAGAGTCTCTATGGCTAAGAATTTAGGAATGTTTGTTGCCGTGTGCTTGATGCCAGCTTCGAGTTTTGTGTCGTTCTCGAAACCTAAAAGTTCTCCCATGGTGCCCAGGTCCACGGTCTCCGTCGCCGACACGATTTCCACTCTGTGCGTGACCGAATTTTGAGAAAGGTACGTGCCTTTGGGTAACTGAGCTTGCAAAGTAGAAAGATTGTATTGACCTGGCGTGACGACGATATGTTCGCTTCCGACGCTAATTTTGTTGTTGTGCTGCGTGACGTTAGGTATGAGGTACATGCTGTAGAATGCACGCAGAGCTACGGATTTAGGATAGACGATGTCGTCGTGCAGCGTGAGTTTCAAGATCGAAGATTCGCTCGTGAGATGGAACACGCCAATCGTGGTGATGCTGTTTCAGGTTCCACAATGCTTTCTGTAAATCTTCCACCGATGGCTTATTTATTTTAGAGAGAAACGCGAGCATGGAGAGGCAGAGATGACCGCAGTTCACGTCTCCGAAATCTTGAATGCGTTCGTCTCTGTAGTATATAGAGGTTTTGTTCGTTTTCAGATAATGAACTAAATTTGTAGGTGGAACACCTCCGAAAGAATCGAAAACGAATGCTTTATTGTCGTTTTGTGATAACATATCCAATGCGTGCCTGTATTTTCTTGACCGTCCAAGTTGACTACGCCGCATTCTCTTCTTTTAACGGTTGAAGGTAACGAGTCGGACATGAAAACGCCTCTGAAGTGTTTGATTTGTAATGGTTTGATCAGAGATTCAATGTCTCGGTTGGTGAGTGCTGCTGTTTCTTTTTTAAACTTCCTCATGACGCCCTTCCCCCCTTTCTTCTCCATGGCCAGGTTGTGACGTTTCTGTTCTTCCAACTCGGCCTTGTTCTTCTTCGAGTGGATGACGGTTTTCGCGATGGCGGCGCTACCCGCAGAGAAACTTCCAACGGCCCCCAATGCTGCCAGGATGGCCGGGATGCTGAATATGAAACCTCCGATCTTTTGCTGTTTCCGCAAACGCTGCAAGCGTCTCAATTGAGGTGTGCTGAGCAGCAATTTCATTCCGTGTCCTTTGCTCAAGCAAGAACGTTTCTTTTCGCGTTGTTTCTTGGTGAGTAAGCCATCGAGGGCACCTAGATTTTTTAGATTGGAGTATGGTATCTGGTACACGACACCCTTGGGCTTCATGTTGATGCTCTATATATTTTTTTCACGGTATGTTATTTATATATATAAATGTTCTGAGATTTTTTTGTCTCGTGTAATTTTTTTTACAGTATGTTATTTATATATAAATGTTCTGAGATTTTTTTTGTTTCGTGTAATTTTTTTTTTCAAGGTATGTTATTTTATATATACTTTGCGCATCGCCGTTACACAAATTCTATTACGTGCTTCGTTTTCTTACCAAGAAGTTCCTTTGTCCCCTTGTACACGATTCGAGTTTTGTTCTCGATTAAAATAGATAGCGTCTCGTCGGATAACATGTTAGCGTATCGATCTGGTAAAAATAGACTGTATTGTCCGTCGAGCAACAGACGCACCTTAGGACCATACTGGGTAGAAACGATTGAACCGGAAGTTATCGTGTAAGGTTTGCCGACTTCCAATTCCTGAATTTTTACATATTCGACTGACAAATTTAGCATTTGTTTTAATGCTTGGAGGTCACTCATTTTTTTTCCACACATATCGAAGAGAAATTTCAGAGTGTTAGAGTAATTTAATTTTCTTTTCACGATGTGTGTTATTTATATATACTTTTTTTTTCACGAGATTTTTGTATCGTAGATTTTTTTTAACAGAGAAAGAAAGTCCGTGCTTCGGAAAACGCGATGATGTGCGTGATGATTTCTTCGGTCTCCTGTTTAGACTTGCGCCAAGCATCCGTGTATCGTCTTCTCCCCTGCCTCGCCTCGTGCAGTTCGTCCATCCTCTCGTTTAATTTTTCCCATGCAGCCGAAAGAAGAGTGTCGAGATCACCGCACCTCATGCCACTGATCTCCCGAAGACGGTCCTTGGCAGCCATTTCACAAGGGATGCGAAAATCCGGTGTTGATCTCGCTATGATTAAAAGTTTATTAACATCTCCGTATACTGCGTGTTGGAATATTTTTCTAAGCAGTTCGTGCGGAAATCAGTTATGCAAGCCATGTTGTTTTTTTTACTGTATGTTATTTATTTATACACCCCACCCAAATTTTTGTTTCGTGTTCATGGCGATGGTGGTGCCCAGTGCTGCAACTCTTTCACCCAGCGATGCGTCTCTGCTGACGAACCTTTCGAAAGCTGCGTGCTCCAATTTCTTGTCTGCTTCGTGACGTGTATCCAGATCGGTGCGAGTGTTGTTGTAAGCGATGTCGTGATCTTTGCATGCCGCGTCCAACGGATTCACACCCTTGTCTCCTCTCTCCAATCTTTTCTCGAGTTTGGTACCCGGTCCGCAGTACTGGTAGCCAGGTAAATGCATCTCGAAAGGTAACTTGTTGATGATGTCGTTCACGAGTCCCTTTCCTTCGGCCACGTTCCAGAATCTCAGAGGCAGCTTGTTGATAATTTTGATCAGGTAACCTATGCCCTTGTCGTCTTTCACGATGAAGTTGGAAAGTTTGGTGCTGATCATGTCCACGATGCCAACCTTCTCGTTGTAGAAATTACGATTGCCTGCATTCTCTTCGACGGCTATCACCAACAATCTGTCCACGAGCTTCCTCACGTCGTCCACCCAAACGAATTCTTTGGGTAACGTGTTGTAGCGTTTGACGCCGCTTCCGCTCTTCACCTCGTTCCAAATCGGTTTGATGAGATTCCTGTACTTCTCACCGCTGCTCGATTTCACCCTATTCTGCGAGGCGTCGTTGTTCTGGTACATGGCATCCGTCATGATCAGAATTTCCCTGTAACTCTGGTAATCCTCGTCGGTGTAATCTTTCGGCTGCTTTTTGGCAACGAGTTCCCACAGTCCCACCGTACCCGGATACCTGGTCCAACTATCCTTCTCGCCTAAATTAACTTTAATGTCGTTGCCTTCGAAGGTCACCTTCGTTTTCCCAATCTTCCACACGACGCCACCCTCGTTGGTTTCCATGCTCAGATACAATCCGAACACTTCGTCCTTGTCGAACTTCCCCGTGCTCAGGTAGTCTCGTGCCAAAGGTCCCAACTCGATCTTATCCGAAGACGTGCTACCTATGGTTCGACGTCGTGCCGGTACTTCCTTCAGTTCGAACGGCGTCGAAGGAATGCTCGAAATGGGCGTGGGTACGGCGTAACTTTTAGCTGCCAGTGGTACGAGTTCGTTGATCAAATTTTTATTTTGTTCCGTGACACTTTTAATTTCTTTACCTAGACCGCTGATGGCGTCGATCACAGGTTGATCCTGACGTTTCTTCTCTTCGTAGGATCCGCGATTCTCGGATTTCCAACCTTTGAAGCGCTTCACGAGGTATTCCCGCAACTTGACATTTTCGTCTTCTTGAAATTGACGTTTTGACATTTTGCTATATACGTTGAAACGTTTCTGAAACGTCGAATTCTCAGCCTATACGTTCGGTTCTCGTAGTTTTCTGCTGTCACCCGCTTGAGACTATCCACTTTTTCTAACACTCACTTTTTGTTGTAATGGTTATTTTATATATGCTTGTCAGACGTTTGAAAAAAAAGAACGTTTTTTCAAATTTTATTTTTTAGATTCTCGATTTTGGATTTTTTTGGGATTTTTTTCTTCTTGTTGCAAATCTGAAATTGTCCTCTTGTTAGCCTTTGAGACGTCTAGATAAACGTTTATTTTATTCCTATACTTTCCATGGTTTGCCTTTCGAGTCATGTCGATGGTCACGAATCCGAAATCGTCACTGTTCCAACAGTGGGAGCAGAATTTAGAAAATAGATTGTAATTTACGTCAGCCCCTACGTAATCATCGTGTGCGTGTTTTAAATTGGTGTGGTCTTGTCGAAACAAGCATATGAAATTAGCGTTGTCGCGTAGCAGTTGTTTCGGAACCTTGGAAAAAGTTTGTGCCAGGTAGAAACAATCTAATCCTTTGTGACGACCTCGAGTGAAAAAATTACGAATCTCGTTTTGATTTTCCAGTCGTCGAACACCACAACAGAATTCTCGAGACAATCGTCCAGTGGAATGATTTCAGATGCGAAAGTTGCAATGCCCAGTCCCTCGCACAGTTTCATAAGTTGCTGGTATTTCGGTTGTTCGAGACTTTTCGAAAATACGTAGAGGTGTCTGTTTTCCCAGTCTAACCAATTGGGTGCGAGGATAAAATTATCAATGAACAGTGTCGTCTTTCCGCACCCCGAAGGTCCACGATCAGACACCGTATGCTGTCGGGGAGCAATTCGCCGTTCCTTTTCTTCGTTTGACTTTCCGAATCAGGTAGACGCTTCACGACATTCCACGCACTCATAGAATCACTTCGTTCGAATCGATCCAACTCGTGTCCGGAAGTCCCAGCCATTTCACCAAAAGTTTGTAACCTCTCTTACGCAAAACTTTTTCGATAAGGTACGTGTCGGGGTATTTAGTTTTAGAGAGTTCCTCCTCGTAGAAGCGCCCCAATAAAATTTCACCGCCACTGTCCTTTATTATATACGTGTGACGGTTCCCGGGTAAAACTCGAACCACGGTAAAAAGTTCCGTGCTCCAGTTTCGTGTGAAACCCCTGTCGAACGTTCGCTTCAATTTACTGACCCTCAACTGGTCTCCAATTTTGTATTTAGCTTTTTTGTCGTGGGCGTGTACTTTGGACAGTAAACAGTAGAAATTAATCGCTGCTCGTCAGACTTGGTAACGTCAGCTGGCTTCATGCCTATCGTTCTGTGCCGTGTGTGATTATAGTCGTCGACGAGTTCCGAAAGAATTTTGACCCACTTGTAGCTTCCCTGAAGCGTGAAGCGTGACCACATGCGCGATTTCAGAGTGCGATTGAATCTTTCCACGATGCTGGCTTTGACGTCACTGAAGGTCGAATAATGTCGAACGTCGTGTTTCCGAATAAACTTTTGGAATACGGCGTTGTAGAATTCCTTCACCTTGTCCGTGTGCAGAAACCGAGGTCGTCTGCCGCCGCTTTCGCGAAAAATTGTCTTGAATGCTTCCGTGACGCACGTTCCTGTTTTCGCTTTCAAAGGTAGAGCCCATGCGAATTTCGAAAATGTGTCTATGACGGTGAGGAGGTACTTGTTGCCCTTGTTCAATTTATGTACGTTTTTTAACTTGCCGCTACTCATCTCGACGAGGTCGCTTTCCCAGAGGTCATCGATACCCTTGGTTACCACCGCCAAACGTTCGTAGTTGCGGCGTGCAGGTTTATGCAATTCTTCGACGATGGCTTGCCTAGACATTTTTTTTTAGAGATTACGTTTGAAGAGAAGCACCAGCGTGATGGGATTCAACGAAGGTGGCACCTCGCTCGTGTTTTGAATGATCAGCTTATCGCCGGCACTCACGTCGAAAACGGTAAGATCTTCGTCTTCGTGTATTTCATATATGTTGTGCGTTTCGTTCCAACGTGCCAGAGGAATGTATCCTGCTTTCTGGACACCACGATTCGATATGAACGTCATGGTGGGAACGCTAGCTTTTCTGCCGTGAGACCAGTACGAAAATTCGTTTACCTGAATCGTGCCATCTAGGAGAAACTTGTAGTACGGATGATAAGGATGCAACATGTTCAGTTTGTTACCTTCGACGAACGTGGAGATTCTCTGTTGATTGGGAACGCTGTTGATTTCGATGGCTTGCAAGGTGAACAATTTGGCGAATTTAGTGTCGACGCTGAGCAGATTACCGTGAACGTGTCCGAGTTTATTTTCGTTGGGCAACAAATGCTCGACTATGGTATCCGTTACGGCAGAAAATGACGGTTTGATTTTCACTTCCACGTTCAACTGCTTGTAGTTTTCGTTGAGTTCTTGCAACTTGGCACCGAAAGAGGCCAGCGTCGATTCCTGCGTGGATTCCAGCACTCCAACTTGATCTCTGATGTTGACGACGATGTTCTGAAGGTTCTCGACTTGATTCAATTTCGAACTCTTCTCGGTAAGATCGTTCACGATGCTTCGCATCTCTGTAAACTGCGTGTGAAGGTCGGCGACGCTCTGCGAAGTGGGCAGCGTCGACACCAGCGAACTAATTTCGTCTCGAATCTGTTCCACGTTCGCCGTTTCCGTTTCCAGTCGTTTCAGCATTCGAGATATGTTCCTTTTCAAAGCGTGTAATTCTTTGGAGGTGGGGAGATTGGCCACCGTACTTTCGAGATCGCTCAACGAACTTTTGATGTCTCCCGATTCGGATAGTGCCGTCACCTCCGTTTTCAATTTTTCCAAATCTTCGCTCGAAGGCACGCTCGTCCGTAACGATTCCAAGTCACCCTGTATGTTGTCCACCACGTGATGAAAATGAGCAAGATTGGATTCCACGTTCAAATTTTCTAAATATTCGATCTTCTGCTGGACCGTGCTTAACGTGTCTTCAATGCTCGTCAACGCGCTCGCTTGAACTCTAATATTTTTAATTTCTTCGTTGATCAACTCCAGAGACGCCTGAAGCGTAGCGATGGTGGTTTGAATGTGTTCGAAATCTTGATAAGCCTCCAATTGAATTTTTATGTTCGCGACGCTTTTACCGATGACCTGCAGTTCGTCTGACGATGGTAGGTTCGTCATGGTATCTTCCAAAGTCTGTAACTTGGATTTAATTTCTTAAAACGTGCCGGTGAATTCTTCTTGTAATTTGGAAACGACGACGTGCAAGCGTTCTACGTCGATATCGTTCACGACGGTTTGAAGTTCGGAGAAATTCTTTTCGATTGCGGAAGTTCGTTCTTCGATTTCGAGTTTCAATTTTTCCAAATCTTCATTTTTCGATTGAAATTGCTGTAATTTGGCCAAATCATTTTGAAGCGAATCCACGCTCAACTGTATATTTTGAACGTTGTCGTAAGAAGGTACGTCGACGAAATTTTTTATGAGCGTTTTCAGTTCGGAATCGATTTTGAGAATGGGGTCGAGACATTGCGTTTGGAGCGTAGCGATCTCCGAATCTAAACTTTTGTTTAAGGTCTCCTGCAAAGCGATCAAATCGCTCCTCAACTTTTTGACTCGAATGTCCAACATGAGAATCTCTTCTGCGTGGTCTACACGCTTGGTGTTGCCGAAAATGTCGTTAGGCATTTTGGTTAACGGTTATTTATAATAGGATAGAAGATTCGTAATTCTACGAAGAGAGGAACGAGTTTGTCGTAATCTCCGAGGAGTTCCACGTATATAAACAATCTCCTGCTGAAACATCGTACGCCATGTTAGAAAGCACCTTGTCGTGCTTCATTCGAAAAATGTTCTTGCCGGTAGAAATTTTGATTTTTCGCCCTTCGTTCTCCGGATTCACGGTGATGCGAAGTTTCCCACCGATCGGAATTTCGTAGAAATGTAAATTGTTATTGAAGACGTAAAAAATCTTGCCCACGTCCTCATCCAATTTCGTCCAAATGCTGTTGAGGTGAATTATCAACAGACCGTTGAGTTTAGGTAAAACGGAAGGTATGACTTCATGATCTGGTATGGTTTCCATGATGATCTGTTTTTTGAAACCGAACAAGTTCATAGGCATGCTGGTTATTTAAGGATACGGTCAAAGTTTTATTTTGTAATAACAGTTAAAATTTTTTTTTGAGTTAGTGAAAATTGTTGTGTGTGGTGGTGAGTGCTAATTATTTACACTGTGCGCAATTCTTATTTATTTCTAAACGACGATGTCCCCAAGGCAATGTGTGAATACCACACTCGAGGACGCACATCTTATCGTCATCGGGATCCAGCGCAATCTTTCTAACTTTGTTTGTTGTAATCACATGGTCTACACTTTGGATTCTTTGTTCTATACTTAGTATCGTCGATTGTGAGTAAAGGCAATCGATGTAATCGTGGAAGGTGAGTTTGTTCTCCACCGTATTTTTGCCCACACCTTTTGCTTTCTTCGTGACGCTACTCTCTGTTCTCATGGCATACATCTTCGAACGCAAACCCGCGAACTCGACAATAATATCACCGTTACATTCATCTTTCAGTTTACCTAGGACTTTTTTGTTACGAGATGGAATCCCAAATCTGTTGGGTTGAGGATACGCAGAAGTATCGAAATACTCAAGCATGGAAGGATTTTTTATGTCTTCGTATAGGTTAGGTGTTTGTATGCTGTAAATGAAGCTGTCGGTGTCCGTGTACAAAAGTGATATTTTATCATTGAAGAAGGATTTCATCACGTCGTAATGAAATCCGAACATGTAAAGTTTCGACAAGTCGAGAACCGTTGCGCCAACGTAAATTGGTTTTCTGAATTTCATCAATTTTATATGTAGATTGAAAAGTGCCAAATTCTCGTTGTAAATTTTTCTCGACTTGAATCTAGGATCGGCTATCCACTTCCGACATTTATTCTTATCGGAAATTAATTTCACGTCTACGTGCTTTCTAACATTCTCCATGGTCTTTCCGTACACCGCATTGTTCATTAATTTAAAGAAGTCCTTGTCTAAATCGGAAGTGGCAGCTGTTCTATGTTGTGTGTTAGTTTCTATGTAAGGTCTTAACCACGTGGAATGTTTGAACTTTAGTATTCTTCTAACATTTACTATCTGAACACCCTTCCCAATCAAAAACCGGAGATTCTTGTAGTGGACGACATATCTCTGTTTAGGGTCCAATGTTAACAAAAGCTTGTCTTGAACCGAGTGGGGTGGACATTTGATTTCGGGAGTCGGAGGCAAATCCGAAAACGTGTCGTGCAGGTGGTCGGAGAATTGGAGATATACCTCTGCGAAGAAACCACACTCGCTATCGTCGAAATGAATAATGTCTATCGAAGTGGGATCTAACCATTCGAATCCCCCGTAAGGAAGTTTCTGAACCATGGCATGTCCGTAGAGATTATTAACGTCGGCGTAGAAGATGTAATTCGATGCTCGATTTGAATCGTAATCTTCTTTCATGTGTACGTTATTAGCTTTTGCATGTCTCTGTACGCATTGCACCATTCCACCTCGTATCCCTCTTTCGATGAAAAGTAACATGTCAACGTCCGATATCAGTTCCAGCTTGACCTTTGTCTGGAATAACATTGCCGACCACGCTAATTCCGGTAGACTGTATAAATACGCTGGATCTAATTTATAAATATTCGTTGCCGTTTTCCTGAACGCTTGAAAAACATCCGCGAGTATCGTCACGTCTAATTTTAAGTATGCGTCGTGGTAGTCTCCGAGTGTCCTACATTCTAATTTCTCCCACATGAGTTGCGCGTGTTGGTATTCTTCGTCCGTGATTCCTTTCTCTCTGAGTCTGCTGTAAAATTCTCTTGGAGGTGGGAGAGCGTCGTCGTTAAATTTAGAACCATCACTAACATATTCGTAAGGATAAACCCCTTTACGTCTAACGAGTTCTATGTCTACGTTGGGAAAACTAGCTCTAGTTATTTTAAATTGATCGTCGGTGAGTTTGTTCGCTAAAGCATCCAGACTTGCAGAGAGAAATCTATACGAATCCAGGAAGCGCATCTCGATTGTATTTTTCGTTCCCGGAATCGACACTTGCTTGCTGAGACTAATGTAGCGTTCTTCATTCTCGGCCAAGACACCTATACGTTTCGGATCGTAGCCAAGATGTCTCATCAGGTGGTGAAAATCATATCCGCTTCCGTTGTGAAAGAATATGGGGATGAATTTAGGTTTCTGGATTTTAAGATTGCACGTGTTGCAAATTCCACCTATGTAGTTTCCGCTGAAATGATCGTGGTGGAATATTTTTTTGTTCTCATCAGTGAAACTTTGTTCACATACCGGACACACCTCAGTGGAATTGTAATTTTGAAGTTCATTTTCAGTTAAAGGTGCCATCGGTTTTGATGTAAGCAGTACGCTACCAATTACCTCAACCTCCTCCACCATTTTTTCCAGGAAGTGTTCGATTACATTTGGTCCGCGGTATATATATGCTTCATTTATTTTATCACGTCGCACAACAACATAGCCGAAACTATTAGGTTGATGAAGCTGGTACGGCGTTGTGGAGGAAATTTCGGGATCCGGTTCGCAGTAGGAGAGTGGTTTCAGGAAAGACTCGAAATCAGCGACGATGATTGCGGGATGTTCTAACAATGCCTTGTGCATTTTGAATTCTTCGACTTCGTTCGTTTCGGGCATCAACATTCTAGCCGGTCTGTTGTCGCCGCAATAAATTTTATGTTCGACAAGTTTATCGATAGCAATTTGACGTCCGGTGTAATTTCGATAATTGAGTTGTTTTCGATCGTCGAACGTGGTTAGGCATCTCGGGCAAACTTCGATGCAATGTTCATACTTGGTTGTTTGACTTTTGACCAAACGTGATAGAGAACGAATTAGCGTGTAATGATAGACATCCTCGTTGGAAATGAGAAGGAGATTTATTACACAAGCATCGTCATCGTCAATATCGCTTATCCTGACGGGATGCACGAGATATTTATCTGACGTAAAGGAATATACATTAATAGCAATGCATTTTCCTGCACGATTTTCGAACTTTGTTATATCCGACAATGTCACCGGGTATTCAATGTCAGACATTACACTTTGAAAGTCGGTCTCGTATTGTTTGTAATTAGAAACCTGTTCTGGATGATTTGACCAATGAACAGGATGGAGTGCAGCCAATATACACCAAAGGAAACATTTTTTATCGCTGTTCTGTATATTTAACACAGCCCTCTTGTGTTGAATGTTCGGTGGAAGAGGAACGTAGCTGGAAGCTCGAAGAGGCGAGAATCGATTCACGTAAACAGTTAACGTGTGAGGACTTCCACACAGAGACCATCCCGACCCTTTAGCCTCGAAATCGTCATGTTTCTTAACCAGCTCGTTGGAAACTTTATAATAGAAGTTGTCCAAATTTTCGACGTCAGCAAAATAAAGTGTCTCTTTTTTTGTACGATGATAAAAAATACTCGTTGTGCCATCAACTTTCTCGTATTCAGAAAACAGAACAACATATACTTTTATAGAGTTGTTTTCAAGTTTATCTTTCAAAATATTTAGTACAGATGTTTTCGTTTCGTCCAAGAAACTTAGAATGTCACGGCCTGGTTCTGACTTAATTGAAAAATCCTGGAGTTGGTCGTTGAATGCAGATCTAATTGGTTTGGGTTCATTGGATAATTTACTTAGCTTGGAAGTGGAAGCTTCCGTTTCTGAATCATCGATTTTCCTTTTCGATGCTTGTCCGGTCGATGGTTTGCAAATTTTGAGGTGTTTACTTAAATTTGGAATGCTGATCATCTTTCCGCATCGAGCACAAGGCTTAGAAGGTAACGAACGATTAATTCTCGAACCTGTTTCGCTACATCTTGCCCTGTGCCTGCTAATATTAGTTTTAGATATTAATTTTTCGCAAGTAACACATTCGATCAAACTGGTGGATTCCATTATGCTTTCTCAGATCACACAAACCAAAAAAATAATTTCCAGGTATGTTAATTTTATATGGAATTTCTCGGGGTGATTACAAAACTCAAAAATTCAATCTATACTGTGAATACAATTTTCAGGTATGTTATTTTATATAGAATTTCTTGGGGTGATTACAAAACTCAAAAAAAAATTCAATCTATACTGTGAATAGAATTTAAGGTATGTTATTTTATATAGAATTTCTCGGGGGAATACAAAGATCAGATCGTCACGAGCATCGTGTGGCCCACGGCGAAGGCTTAACTGGAGTTCGTGGAAAGGCACGCGACTCAATTCGATCTGGGGAGGAAGCTCGATCTGTCAGCCCCCACAGCTGGCTAGTTTCAAAAGCGACTGCATCAACGCTCTGGCTTGGCGTCACGTTTTTTCGAGAAGGTTTTCGGAAATTATCCGGCCATGTACCTGCGAACGATTTTTCCAAACACCGTCTGCGACGGCCACATTCTGAACGAATTCACGTGGACGACCCAGCATCGTTTCCACACGCATTACTTTCTCGGCTGGGGTCTGATCTATCGATTCTGCTGCATCATCCCGACGTTCTTCATCATACACTGCAACATCAATTACTTGGTGCTGCACTATACGGTTCTGGAAAACAAGTTGAACGTCCTGAAAGATTTGTACCAGGACGTAACCGAAGCTGACGAGTTCAAAACTCAATTTCTGCGCCTCCTGAGGACGGAAAAGAGAATATCGAATCAGTACAAAACCTTCGAGCGGACGATCCTGCCCGATAATTTTCGTTTCCACCAGATCGTAGAGGGTAGCAGCGAGCAGCAGCACCAGCACCACCACGTGTGGTCTTGGGCCACGTACATCGATTCTCTCAACTTGGACGCGAGCAAAGAACGCTACTTCCCCAAAAAGGATTCCGCGTTCGTTCGGGAGCGGATCGAACGCGTGAATTGGGTGAAGATCCCCTCGCCGTGGGTTGACGTCGTGCGAACGCTTTTTTCTTACTTTCACATGAAAGATCGCAATTTCGGAACCAGGCAATTCGGAACCGAGGCAAACAACAACACCGTGAAAGCGGTCGTTTCTCCAAAGTTGGGATTCAGCTTGATCCTCGACCAGATCGACCCGCAGGAGAACGAAGCGTGCTGCTTGCTCCATTTCATCCCGGGCATTCGCATTGAATTCTCCTGCTGCGACGTACCGGACTCGTGCTGCGAATTTTTCCACACGATGTGTTTCCTGCAAACGCTAACCAACACAACCCCGACGCTCATTTCTTCGGATTTGAAAGTTATACTCGTAGGCACCGAACCTTCCTCGTTGCAACCCATCACGAACAATTACAGAGTATGCCAAAAATGCCGCGCTTGGTTTAGGTCGTCGTCCGACGTCGATGCTGTAAATTTACAATTAATTCATCACCCTAGTGGATTAGTTTTGGATTTGCGCCAGCCCGACAGGATTGTTTTAAATCCGTTTTTGATCGAAGCCTTAGTGTCCCGACCGACGACAAATTAAAAGGACACCACTACGATGACGAGCATCGCCAGTAGTACAGGTGCCCCGGTTCAACGCCCGAAAATGAGGCTCGGTGAGGCTCGCAGTGTTGCCAACCCCTTACTCGAAAAAATCACCAAGGTTTTTATCTCGGTCTAACCTAATTTAAAGCAAAAAGCTGGCAATACTGCGAATCTCACCGAGCCTCATTTTCTTGCAGTGTTGCCAGCTCGAGCGAGGCGTAGCCTTTTACGGTGTATGTTAACGGTTTGCTCTCGTAAGGCATGAGCCTCATTTTCTCGCAGTGTTGCCAGCTCACCCCAAGAATATTTCACCATGTGATATTTTACAAGCGAAGCTAACCTACAAATGGGAGTTGGCAACACTGGCAACATCAATTGCGGTTTAATATTGCCAACTCACCTCAAGAATATTTCACCATGTGATATTTTACAGGCGAAGCTAACTTACAGAGTAGTGGGGGAAAGAGAGTTCACCAACCGAAAATGGCGCTCGGTGGCGCTCGCAGTGTTGCCAACTCCTCACTCGAAAAAATCACCAAGGTTTTTGTTTTTGGGTATAACCTAACCTCAAGCAAGGAGCTGGCAACGCTTGAGGCTTTCTCGCAGTGTTGCCAACTCACCCCAAGAATATTTCACTATGTGATATTTTACAAGCGAAGCTAACCTACAAATGGGAGTTGGCAACACTGATTAGTGGAGGTGCACGGGTTCTGCAACATCAATTGCGGTTTAATATTGCCAACTCGCCTCAAGAATATTTCACCATGTGATATTTTACAGGCGAAGCTAACCTACGAATGGGAGTTGGCAACACTGGCAACATCAATTGCGGCTCAATATTGCCAACTCATCTTAAGAATATTTCACCATATGATATTTTACAGACGAAACTAACCTACGAATGGGAGTTGGCAACACTGGCAACATCAATTGCGGTTCAATATTGCCAACTCACTCTAAGAATATTTTACCATGATATTTTACAGGCGAAGCTAACCTACGAATGGGCAACACTGACTAGTGGAGGTGGCCGGGTTCTGCAATATTAATTGCCAGTGTTGCCAACTTACTTTAAGAATATTTTACCATGATATTTTACAGGCGAAGCTAACCTACGAATGGGAGTTGGCAATACTGATTAGTGGAGGTGCACGGGTTCTGCAATATTAATTGCCAGTGTTGCCAACTTATTCTAAGAATATTTTACCATGATATTTTACAGGCGAAGCTAACCTACGAATGGGCAACACTGACCAGTGGAGGTGGCCGGGTTCTGCAATATTAATTGCCAGTGTTGCCAACGCACCTTAAGAATATTCCACCATATGATATTTTACAAGCGAAGCTAACCTACGAATGGGCAACACTGACTAGTGGAGGTGGCCGGGGTTGCGTCCGAATCAGCAGCAGATGTCACCTGCACCGTTACATCCGGGGACTCAGCCAATCTCTGTTGTCCGAATTTGCGGTAGACGTGGAGTCGGAGGGAAGAGCAGAGAGGCGCGACAGATGCATGCTGGCGCTGTGACGCTGCGCTTGGCAGCCATATTCTAATTTTTATTTTGTACAGGCAATATTTACTGATTAGAGGATGTAAAACTCAGTTATATTTTAATATTTTATCGATAATGAATGCAGAAAAATTGTAAATGATGAAATAGCGTGTTATATTTTTAATATGAGTAGTTAGGTGGAAATTATTTGTTTGTTTGCGCCCCACGCGGTGGGTGAAGTTTGGGCTGACACCTGGCGGGAAAAGTGACAGGCGTACTACAAGGGGGACATGCAGATTCGGACGACTTGGACGTGACTTTGACGGCATGCGAGAGCAATGGGGAGAGAACGGGATGGAGTGCTTGCCAATCCGGACACGGCTTTTGTAAACCTCTCTCGCAGGCGATGTGCTGCACATGCATACGCGCGTGCTTCTTATTATTTTCGTATTGTGAGGCAAACAAACAAATAAATAATTGTTGTTTTTTAGGATGCCTGGCCCCTATAACCTCGCCAGGGTGCGTGGTGCCCAACCAAAAAAGTAAAAGGTTCTAACGGCTGCGGTTGTAGATTACCGCACCTCTGTAGAGTTTTGTGAGTTATTATTTTTTTAATTTGTGCATCGAACTAACTTATATTGGATTTTGATCGTAGTGTGCAGTGTTAATTTGATCAAAGGTGCCTTATCGGCTGGATTGTTGTTATTCTGCAGCACTGTTGAGGTGAAATCCAAATCGTACATGTGCTTGTCGAAATGCTTTCGTATGCGTGGAAGGGTGTGCTTGGACCAGTGGGGAAATTTATTTTTCGCACCGAGGTCTGTCGCGGAAGTTTTTGTGCTCGAATTGTGCGAGGGGGTTGTCGTCGAAGATTCGTCCAATAGGAGTTGGCAACACTGACTAGTTGCTTCACAAATTTTTTGTTTTTTTAAACATATGATATTTCACAGGCGAGGCTAACCTACAAGTTGACGGCGTAATCTTCTATAAGATGATAAGTATGCAATAAGATGAAGAAGACGCTAACTGGCAATAGCGGTGTTAATGTTTCCAGTTTTCTACCCTCTCTCACCGGGCTTTTTTTTTTTTTTATGGTGCAGTGGTATTTAAGGATTTGATACTCGCACAAGTGGTTTTTGAAACTGTAGGTCTACCCCCGATTAGTCTTACTTACAGGGGGGTTTTTGTATACTTCTGTTTTTCCACATGTATGTATGTATGTAATGCGATTTGTGTGGGGGGTCAAAAATTTTGAAACTTACGACTTAATTAATCTGCATGAATGCTTAATGTTTGATTTTTTTTTATTTCTAGTTCGATATGAGATACACACAATTTTATTTTTTGAAGTACAGTTAATATTACCTAGTTCGGGTTAAGCTGTAACATACAACTAGCGATCGACACGACCACCTGACACACAGACAGAGAGAGTGTGAGCAAATTCAAAGTGTGATCTATTGTGAACTAAACTAACCTCACTCACCCACCCACATATAGTCTTACAGGTAACTCAAAAAGCAGAAAGTAGTATATAGCATGACAGGTCGATCTATTGTAAACTAAACTAATCTTATTTGCCCACCCACATATAGTCTTACAGGTAACTCAAAAAGCAGAAAGTAGTATATAGCATGACAGGTCGATCTATTGTAAACTAAACTAACCTCACTCGCCCACCCACATATAGCCTTACAGGTGACTCAAAGGCAGAAAGGCGGCTATATCACTTGTAAGGGCCAACACACAAGATCTATTGCAAACTAAATTAACCTACGACATAAGCCATGGACACATCTTCCAGATAGGGTATAAGCAACTCACCTCTTGCAATTGTATAACGGGGAAAATTAACCTACAGCTGGCAACACTGTTTGAGTTGCTTTCGACGAGCCAAACTTACACTTTGCAAATAGGCTCTACAGCTAGAAGCTTGAAACATATACCTTCGCAGAGTATGCCAACTTACCTTATGTAAAAATATTACCTAGTACAGTTAAGCTGTGACATACAACTAACGATCGACACGACTACCTGACACACATACGGAGAGAGTGAGACAGCTTATACGCAATATATTCCTACACATGTACTGGGTTTAAAAGGTAATTTGCAACAACTATTTCACTCACTCCCTATCAAAATCTTCTAACCACATGTTTTTGATACTTGCTGCCAGAACATGGTGGTTTTAGACTGTAAATTCAACCCGATTATTCTATTTGTGCATGATGCCTGCATTTGGAATATTTAATTTTTGGCATACGGTATTTTGCGTGCTCCAGTAACCTTGCGCTCGATTCACGGAAGCTATGACGTGTATTTCCTGTTTCGCGAACATGCGAGAATTTTTCACAATAGATAATATATTGCAAGAGCGAGTTGTTTGTGTATATAAATCTAGCTTTGGAAATGGACATGAATATAATGTCAAAAATTATTGCATAACTTAAAAATATTGATATTTATTGCACTAGCAAAAGTAAATGTGGAATGCCCCCGCCCCCCTCAGCTGTTAGGTTAAACAGCATAAATATTTTATTACTGATAGCAAGCATTGTCATATGGACAAAACAGATCTAGTAATGAGCTGTCTTGCTAGTCTCTCGAGTGAAGGAATATGATGCTACTATAAACTGTAAACAAGATATACAACCTCTGGCATGAGATGCACGAGACTTATGAACCTCGACCTATAGAGTTGTACAATGGATGTTTTTTTTGTTAAGCATAGCGGTGTGTTTTTTGTTTATTTCAATGTCATCGAGCGTGCATGTAAAGAAGGGGTGAGAAAAAAAGAGGAGGGGGGTTATAACGGATAATTCATGTTTTGATTTCAATATTTTAGCTAGTCACGATTCACCTGCTATCTAGAAGGACACTGGACGATGGCTAAAAGCGAGGGAAGGAGAGAAATGTTATTTTTTATTTTTTGATAGTGTGATGAAATAGTTTTAGATAATAATAGTAGGCTAATAGAATTGTAGAAAACGGCTGTATCGTGATGCGAGGCTGAAAGCAATTTCGAAAGCAGTCTCGGGCATCTTCGCGTTCAGCCAACAAGAAAAATGCACATGGAGGGCGCAACGGTATTGTCTATAGATGGTTTTTCTGAATAAACATACATATTATTTTTTTGCACTCTCCAGATAGGACCGGAGTTTTTTGTTTTGGTTGGACAAGAGCGTTCAGATAAATACATGGACATCAAAATAAAAGAAAAAAAATTTACTCCACTGCTTACATGTATTGAGTCTTCCAATAACACACCTCGCGGGGCGTACCTACATGTATGCAAAATATAGTTAATGTCTTATTTCTCAAACCTGTGGTCTGTAGATTTGCTTTTGTTGGCAACAGAAACAGAAAAATGGCACCATGTTATTGTATACTGATAAGGGTGTACTGTAATCATAACAATTTTCTAGTTAAAAATCTATGTTGAAAAGCAATGTTGGGTGACTTGTCTGTGTTGGGTATTATTAACAACTTCACAGCTGTACCTGCACAACTCATCGACTACAAGCCAACAATGTTAGGAAATGTGCGCATGGCTCCGAGAATACAATTTAAAATCACTAATGTGGCATGAACCCCTCTTCACTTGTGTGTATTTGAATATGCGAAAATTAGATATTTTGAATAATCGAGGAGAACAATCACAAAAACAGCTTGCACCGATATGACGTGTTCAAACTTCAGACGATTTTTGTTAATCTACAAAAGCCAATTGCGAACGGAGATCACTACGAAAATTGTGGAAAAAAAGAAGCGAGGCTATTTTGGCTAATGGTAACGATGAGGATGAATAATGGTTGTTTTAATAAAATTGACGAAGTGGGGCATGTTGAATATACCTAGCCTAAAATAAAATTCAACAATTAATGTTAAACATTTGCCACTCTGAAATGGCAACGGCTATCATCATAACATCACTTGTTTCTAACCTATCCATATTGGCCCTCTCTCTACCCCTCCATAAATTCGATTCGAAAGGTACAATTATTCCAGTTTTTGAATAATCAATCAAATCAAATTTGACGTAATCAAATATTTTTTTGAAAAGATGGTTGAAGAGGTTGAGACTATTGGCAGCCTCTTACGCGAATCGAAACCAAATGCTTCTATTATCCAGCGATGAACTTCAATCTCACAATAACATTGAAACGTGTCCGGTGTGCGATCAAAGGTTTCCACCGACGAGAACCGGAAAGTTATTTCATCATAATCACTTCACCGGAAACTACATCGGTGGAATCTGTAACATAATGTATTCATGTATGTGTTTGACAATCATATATCACTTATTAGAACAATTTTCATATTGTTTTTACTATGTGAGATGATATTTTATTTATATTTACGATAAAATAGAGGTTTGGGTGTAATAACAGTTTTTTATTAATTAATTTAGAGATGTTTTTTTTATTTGTTGAGTTAATGATTAGGTTAATTTGTTATTTCTCGCGAAAAAGAGGGAACCACAGCTGAAAGAAAATACACAACTTGTATTATTGAGGTCAAGAGTTTGTTTTAATATTATTTTTTGCACACATAGGCTAATCACGACTCGGGATATGTTTAAAATGGAATCTGAAACATTATGCGACCTGACTGGAACTCGGAATAGGACACACTGATTACAAGACGTCGATATATTACCACTTGGTCGGTTCGTATCTTATTTTAAACTGTAGGTCCACGCTCTATTAGCCTATCTGTGTATAACGTGGATTTAGAATTCAGTAGAAAATAACGTCGATCTAGCATTTTTTTTTTGGATTTTAGATGTGTTGAGACCACTAAAATTACCAATTCTTATAATAAAAAACTTTTCCTCATATTACTATTTTGAAAGAGAGAATTAATTGTATAATATTTTGTTGTTAATTTCAAAGAAGACTAATTCAAATAGTAACAACGGGAACGAATAAAGCTTACGAAAAGTTTTTGCCACTGTGAGAATTTGAACCTACGACCATTAGAGTGACAACCCAGTGCGATAACCACTAGCCCACGAGTTTGTTTCTTCTTACGGCATGATTATGAGTTAAGACCAATTTGTTCAATATGCATAAGAAATATAATCCCCCCACTCGCTTTTTTTATAAACAACGCACCCAAATGCTTCTTTGTAGCAAATGAAATAAAGGTGGTATGAATGTCACAAGATATTTAAGCAAAAATCTACTATATTTACGTCGCAATTGTTTTACATGGAGAGGCCACATCTTCGAGAATTGAGGTTGTGGTTTGACTGTAATTGTAGGATACCCCATAGGTATTGATAAGCCAAGGCTCTAGTGTGCACTAGATTTGTTTATTTGTAGTGATGTGCTCAGGAATTTTTGTAAAGAGGTATGTGAATATAAAAATTGTGTTAATGCTTATTTTTTTAAACAGTGAACTCATATTTTAATATCTCTCTGTCTATTTTATTATTCTACTTAGGAACTAATTAGTATTACAGAAGTTATATTGAAAAGAAATCTCACGTGACAATGACGAGAAATTAGATTTGTGGAATGAATAGTTTTCATATTTTAAAACCTCGAAGGGTTATGGGCTATCTCCCGATTCCTTTTTTCCACAATCCTACCTAGAGTTATTTTTAACTAGCAACGAGGTGACGTTTGGTCAGCACGACGAACCGACGAACCCTCAGCTGTTATAGAAGATATCTGAAACCAGCTTACACCAGTCATTTGTAGCTCCCCCAATTTTTTTTTTATGGTGGGTTGCTACCGGCCTTATACGTAGCCCGAATAAATTCCGACCAGAGCCGGATTCGAACCTATGCCGTCTCGCAGCGAACATTCTCAAGACGAGTGAACGCCGTAACTCGCTCAGCTACGGAGGAGGACTCTCTCTTTTTTTTTTCCCCTCTCTATTTTTTCTCTAATTTTCATCATCATAGTTAAAATTAATCCAAGAGAAAATATATATTTTGTGTTGACATAGGAAATATGCAATAAAAATGCATGATCAATAGTTAAGGTCAAAATCTGAATAAACAGTGAGGGTGATACACGCAAGCTTCCAGGCATGTGATTTGCACAGAATTAAATATAAAAAATGAGAGATGGAAGGTTTTTGTTACTATTAGAATTTAAGGACGGAAAATATGTACAGTGAATGAATACTACGTTTGACTAATCGTGAAGATGAGTATCACAGTACGTTTTTTATCGTTCTTATATAAACGTTGAAACGTTTAAGAACGTATAAGAATGTTTACCGAAACGTTTCAACGTTGTTTTCACGCAACGTTGAAACGTTTCGGTAAACATTCTTATACGTTCTTAAACGTTTCAACGTTTATATAAGAACGATAAAAAACGTACTGTGATACTCATCTTCACGATTAGTCAAACGTAGTATTCATTCACTGTACATATTTTCCGTCCTTAAATTCTAATAGTAACAAAAACCTTCCATCTCTCATTTTTTATATTTAATTCTGTGCAAATCACATGCCTGGAAGCTTGCGTGTATCACCCTCACTGTTTATTCAGATTTTGACCTTAACTATTGATCATGCATTTTTATTGCATATTTCCTATGTCAACACAAAATATATATTTTCTCTTGGATTAATTTTAACTATGATGATGAAAATTAGAGAAAAAATAGAGAGGGGGAAAAAAAAAAGAGAGTCCTCCTCCGTAGCTGAGCGAGTTACGGCGTTCACTCGTCTTGAGAATGTTCGCTGCGAGACGGCATAGGTTCGAATCCGGCTCTGGTCGGAATTTATTCGGGCTACGTATAAGGCCGGTAGCAACCCACCATAAAAAAAAAATTGGGGGAGCTACAAATGACTGGTGTAAGCTGGTTTCAGATATCTTCTATAACAGCTGAGGGTTCGTCGTGCTGACCAAACGTCACCTCGTTGCTAGTTAAAAATAACTCTAGGTAGGATTGTGGAAAAAGGGAATCGGGAGATAGCCCATAACCCTTCGAGGTTTTAAAATATGAAAACTATTCATTCCACAAATCTAATTTCGCGTCATTGTCACGTGAGATTTCTTTTCAATATAACTTCTGTAATACTAATTAGTTCCTAAGTAGAATAATAAAATAGACAGAGAGATATTAAAATATGAGTTCACTGTTTAAAAAAATAAGCATTAACACAATTTTTATATTCACATACCTCTTTACAAAAATTCCTGAGCACATCACTACAAATAAACAAATCTAGTGCACACTAGAGCCTTGGCTTATCAATACCTATGGGGTATCCTACAATTACAGTCAAACCACAACCTCAATTCTCGAAGATGTGGCCTCTCCATGTAAAACAATTGCGACGTAAATATAGTAGATTTTTGCTTAAATATCTTGTGACATTCATACCACCTTTATTTCATTTGCTACAAAGAAGCATTTGGGTGCGTTGTTTATAAAAAAAGCGAGTGGGGGGGGATTATATTTCTTATGCATATTGAACAAATTGGTCTTAACTCATAATCATGCCGTAAGAAGAAACAAACTCGTGGGCTAGTGGTTATCGCACTGGGTTGTCACTCTAATGGTCGTAGGTTCAAATTCTCACAGTGGCAAAAACTTTTCGTAAGCTTTATTCGTTCCCGTTGTTACTATTTGAATTAGTCTTCTTTGAAATTAACAACAAAATATTATACAATTAATTCTCTCTTTCAAAATAGTAATATGAGGAAAAGTTTTTTATTATAAGAATTGGTAATTTTAGTGGTCTCAACACATCTAAAATCCAAAAAAAAAAAATGCTAGATCGACGTTATTTTCTACTGAATTCTAAATCCACGTTATACACAGATAGGCTAATAGAGCGTGGACCTACAGTTTAAAATAAGATACGAACCGACCAAGTGGTAATGTATCGACGTCTTGTAATCAGTGTGTCCTATTCCGAGTTCCAGTCAGGTCGCATAATATTTCAGATTCCATTTTAAACATATCCCGAGTCGTGATTAGCCTATGTGTGCAAAAAGTAATATTAAAACAAACTCTTGACCTCAATAATACAAGTTGTGTATTTTCTTTCAGCTGTGGTTCCCTCTTTTTCGCGAGAAATAACAAATTAACCTAATCATTAACTCAACAAATAAAAAAAGCATCTCTAAATTAATTAATAAAAAACTGTTATTACACCCAAACCTCTATTTTATCGTAAATATAAATAAAATATCATCTCACATAGTAAAAACAATATGAAAATTGTTCTAATAAGTGATATATGATTGTCAAACACATACATGAATACATTATGTTACAGATTCCACCGATGTAGTTTCCGGTGAAGTGATTATGATGAAATAACTTTCCGGTTCTCGTCGGTGGAAACCTTTGATCGCACACCGGACACGTTTCAATGTTATTGTGAGATTGAAGTTCATCGCTGGATAATAGAAGCATTTGGTTTCGATTCGCGTAAGAGGCTGCCAATAGTCTCAACCTCTTCAACCATCTTTTCAAAAAAATATTTGATTACGTCAAATTTGATTTGATTGATTATTCAAAAACTGGAATAATTGTACCTTTCGAATCGAATTTATGGAGGGGTAGAGAGAGGGCCAATATAGATAGGTTAGAAACAAGTGATGTTATGATGATAGCCGTTGCCATTTCAGAGTGGCAAATGTTTAACATTAATTGTTGAATTTTATTTTAGGCTAGGTATATTCAACATGCCCCACTTCGTCAATTTTATTAAAACAACCATTATTCATCCTCATCGTTACCATTAGCCAAAATAGCCTCGCTTCTTTTTTTTCCACAATTTTCGTAGTGATCTCCGTTCGCAATTGGCTTTTGTAGATTAACAAAAATCGTCTGAAGTTTGAACACGTCATACCGGTGCAAGCTGTTTTTGTGATTGTTCTCCTCGATTATTCAAAATATCTAATTTTCGCATATTCAAATACACACAAGTGAAGAGGGGTTCATGCCACATTAGTGATTTTAAATTGTATTCTCGGAGCCATGCGCACATTTCCTAACATTGTTGGCTTGTAGTCGATGAGTTGTGCAGGTACAGCTGTGAAGTTGTTAATAATACCCAACACAGACAAGTCACCCAACATTGCTTTTCAACATAGATTTTTAACTAGAAAATTGTTATGATTACAGTACACCCTTATCAGTATACAATAACATGGTGCCATTTTTCTGTTTCTGTTGCCAACAAAAGCAAATCTACAGACCACAGGTTTGAGAAATAAGACATTAACTATATTTTGCATACATGTAGGTACGCCCCCGCGAGGTGTGTTATTGGAAGACTCAATACATGTAAGCAGTGGAGTAAATTTTTTTTCTTTTATTTTGATGTCCATGTATTTATCTGAACCCTTTTGTCCAACCAAAACAAAAAACTCCGGTCCTATCTGGAGAGTGCAAAAAAAAATAATATGTATGTTTATTCAGAAAAACCATCTATAGACAATACCGTTGCGCCCTCCATGTGCATTTTTCTTGTTGGCTGAACGCGAAGATGCCCGAGACTGCTTTCGAAATTGCTTTCAGCCTCGCATCACGATACAGCCGTTTTCTACAATTCTATTAGCCTACTATTATTATCTAAAACTATTTCATCACACTATCAAAAATAAAAAATAACATTTCTCTCCTTCCCTCGCTTTTAGCCATCGTCCAGTGTCCTTCTAGATAGCAGGTGAATCGTGACTAGCTAAAATATTGAAATCAAAACATGAATTATCCGTTATAACCCCCCCTCCTCTTTTTTTTCTCACCCCTTCTTTACATGCACGCTCGATGACATTGAAATAAACAAAAAAACACACCGCTATGCTTAACAAAAAACATCCATTGTACAACTCTATAGGTCGAGGTTCACAAGTCTCGTGCATCTCATGCCAGAGGTTGTATATCTTGTTTACAGTTTATAGTAGCATCATATTCCTTCACTCGAGAGACTAGCAAGACAGCTCATTACTAGATCTGTTTTGTCCATATGACAATGCTTGCTATCAGTAATAAAATATTTATGCTGTTTAACCTAACAGCTGAGGGGGGCGCATTTACTTTTGCTAGTGCAATAAATATCAATATTTTTAAGTTATGCAATAATTTTTGACATTATATTCATGTCCATTTCCAAAACTAGATTTATATACACAAACAACTCGCTCTTGCAATATATTATCTATTGTGAAAAATTCTCGCATGTTCGCGAAACAGGAAATACACGTCATAGCTTCCGTGAATCGAGCGCAAGGTTACTGGAGCACGCAAAATACCGTATGCCAAAAATTAAATATTCCAAATGCAGGCATCATGCACAAATAGAATAATCGGGTTGAATTTACAGTCTAAAACCACCATGTTCTGGCAGCAAGTATCAAAAACATGTGGTTAGAAGATTTTGATAGGGAGTGAGTGAAATAGTTGTTGCAAATTACCTTTTAAACCCAGTACATGTGTAGGAATATATTGCGTATAAGCTGTCTCACTCTCTCCGTATGTGTGTCAGGTAGTCGTGTCGATCGTTAGTTGTATGTCACAGCTTAACTGTACTAGGTAATATTTTTACATAAGGTAAGTTGGCATACTCTGCGAAGATATATGTTTCAAGCTTCTAGCTGTAGAGCCTATTTGCAAAGTGTAAGTTTGGCTCGTCGAAAGCAACTCAAACAGTGTTGCCAGCTGTAGGTTAATTTTCCCCGTTATACAATTGCAAGAGGTGAGTTGCTTATACCCTGTCTGGAAAATGTGTCCATGGCTTATGTCGTAGGTTAATTTAGTTTGCAATAGATCTTGTGTGTTGGCCCTTACAAGTGATATAGCTGCCTTTCTGCCTTTGAGTCACCTGTAAGACTATATGTGGGTGGGCGAGTGAGGTTAGTTTAGTTTACGATAAATCGACCTGTCATGCTATATACTACTTTCTGCTTTTTGAGTTACCTGTAAGACTATATGTGGGTGGGTGAGTGAGGTTAGTTTAGTTCACGATAGATCACACTTTGAATTTGCTCACACTCTCTCTGTCTGTGTGTCAGGTGGTCGTGTCGATCGCTAGTTGTATGTTACAGCTTAACCCGAACTAGGTAATATTAACTGTACTTCAAAAATAAAATTGTGTGTATCTCATATCGAACTAGAAATAAAAAAAAATCAAACATTAAGCATTCATGCAGATTAATTAAGTCGTAAGTTTCAAAATTTTTGACCCCCCACACAAATCGCATTACATACATACATACATGTGGAAAAACAGAAGTATACAAAAAAAACCCTGTAAGTAAAACTAATCGGGAGTAGACCTACAGTTTCAAAAACCACTTGTGCGAGTATCAAATCTTTAAATACCACTGCGCCATAGAGGGAGAAGGCCCGGTGAGAGGGGGTAGAAAACTGGAAACATTAACACCGCTATTGCCAGTTAGCGTCTTCTTCATCTTATTGCATACTTATCATCTTATAGAAAATTACACCGTCAACTTGTAACTTGTAGGTTAGCCTCGCCTGTGAAATATCATATGTTTAAAAAACAAAAAATTTGTGAAGCAACTAGTCAGTGTTGCCAACTCCTATTGGACGAATCTTCGACGACAACCCCCTCGCACAATTCGAGCACAAAAACTTCCGCGACAGACCTCGGTGCGAAAAATAAATTTCCCCACTGGTCCAAGCACACCCTTCCACGCATACGAAAGCATTTCGACAAGCACATGTACGATTTGGATTTCACCTCAACAGTGCTGCAGAATAACAACAATCCAGCCGATAAGACACCTCTGATCAAATTAACGCTGCACACTACGATCAAAATCCAATATAAGTTAGTTCGATGCACAAATTAAAAAAATAATAACTCACAAAACTCTACAGAGGTGCGATAATCTACAACCGCAGCCGTTAGAACCTTTTACTTTTTTGGTTGGGCACCACGCACCCTGGCGAGGTTATAGAGGCCAGGCATCCTAAAAAACAACAATTATTTATTTGTTTGTTTGCCTCACAATACGAAAATAATAAGAAGCACGCGCGTATGCATGTGCAGCACATCGCCTGCGAGAGAGGTTTACAAAAGCCGTGTCCGGATTGGCAAGCACTCCATCCCGTTCTCCCCCCATTGCTCTCGCATGCCGTCAAAATCACGTCCAAGTCGTCCGAATCTGCATGTCCCCCTTGTAGTACGCCTGTCACTTTTCCCGCCAGGTGTCAGCCCAAACTTCACCCACCGCGTGGGGCGCAAACAAACAAATAATTTCCACCTAACTACTCATATTAAAAATATAACACGCTATTTCATCATTTACGTTTTCTGCATTCATTATCGATAAAATATTAAAATATAACTGAGTTTTACATCCTCTAATCAGTAAATATTGTCTGTACAAAATAAAAATTAGAATATGGCTGCCAAGCGCGGCGTCACAGCGAGTTCAAGCGTGCATCTGTCGCGCCTCTCTGCTCTCCCCTCCGACTCCACGTCTGCCGCGAATTCGGACAACAGAGGCTAGCTGAGTCCCGGATGGAACGGTGCAGGTGACATCTGCTGCTGATTCGGACGCAACCCCGGCCACCTCCACTAGTCAGTGTTGCCCATTCGTAGGTTAGCTTCGCTTGTAAAATATCATATGGTGGAATATTCTTAAGGTGCGTTAGCAACACTGGCAATTAATATTGCAGAACCCGGCCACCTCCACTGGTCAGTGTTGCCTATTCGTAGGTTAGCTTCGCCTGTAAAATATCATGGTAAAATATTCTTAGAATAAGTTGGCAACACTGGCAATTGATGTCCTTGAACCCGTGCACCTCCACTAATCAGTATTGCCAACTCCCATTCGTAGGTTAGCTTCGCCTGTAAAATATCATGGTAAAATATTCTTAAAGTGAGTTGGCAACACTGGCAATTAATATTGCAGAACCCGGCCACCTCCACTAGTCAGTGTTGCCCATTCGTAGGTTAGCTTCGCCTGTAAAATATCATGGTAAAATATTCTTAGAGTAAGTTGGCAATATTGAACCGCAATTGATGTTGCCAGTGTTGCCAACTCCCATTCGTAGGTTAGTTTCGTCTGTAAAATATCATATGGTGAAATATTCTTAAGGTGAGTTGGCAATATTGAGCCGCAATTGATGTTGTCAGTGTTGCCAACTCCCATTCGTAGGTTAGCTTCGCCTGTAAAATATCATATAGTGGAATATTCTTAAGATGAGTTGGCAATATTGAACCGCAATTAATATTGCAGAACCCGGCCACCTCCACTAGTCAGTGTTGCCTATTCGTAGGTTAGCTTCGCCTGTAAAATATCATGGTGAAATATTCTTGAGGTGAGTTGGCAACACTGCGAGAAAACCTCAAGCGTTGCCAGCTCCTTGCTTGAGGTTAGGTTATACCCAAAAACAAAAACCTTGGTGATTTTTTCGAGTGAGGTGTTGGCAACACTGCGAGAAAATAAGGCTCATGCCTTACGAGAGCAAACCGTTAACATACACCGTAAAAAGCTACGCCTCGCCCCTAAGTTGGCAACACTGCGAGAAAATAAGGCTCATGCCTTACGAGAGCAAACCGTTAACATACACCGTAAAAAACTACGCCTCGCTCGAGCTGGCAACACTGCAAGAAAATGAGGCTCGGTGAGATTCGCAGTATTGCCAGCTTTTTGCTTTAAATTAGGTTAGACCGAGATAAAAACCTTGGTGATTTTTTCGAGTAAGGGGTTGGCAACACTGCGAGCCTCACCGAGCCTCATTTTCGGGCGTGGAACCGGGGACACTGTACTACTCCCCACATCCCCTAAATGTGCCTTAAGGGCACGGTGCTGTCGGCAAGTAGAATTTTACCTTTACCTTACCTTCAATATTTGTAACCTGGGCAAGATGAAAACTTGTTAACTTTGTTTCCAACTATGAGTCTTCTCTGGATGCTAAGGTGCAAGGATTTTAGTTCAATAAC